>NC_061101.1:30118134-30285634 GCF_015104395.2 Macrobrachium nipponense
TTACTGTATGCGAATTACACCGTTAATATTCGAAATAAGATATTATTATAATCGTTGAATGTAAGCTGAATGTAACTATCTAAAGCCCGGGACGCAGTGTTACCATACCAAAACACCACAGGCGGATGGACAGATGAAAAAAAACAGAGTATAGTAGGCCTAATACTGTTACCTAATCTTCCAACCAAGTAGGGTAAGGTTCGTGTATTTTTTTTAGCCTAACATCTCCTTTAGAAATGACAACCCAACGAAATGGCAATAGGCTAAGCTAACCTAGTATGCACTAACCTACGCAAAAAGGTAATACTACAATAGTATACCTACCTACTACTAGGTAGTAGGCATAAAACAATAGGGCAGATTTGTAAATTAGGGTAAAAGTGAAGACTACTAAAGTAGATTCACATCGGCTGTGCATCTGACGTCTAGGCAGTCCCTTACGACGCTCCTGATTGGCTGTTGATAAGCCAACCACGGGGCTGGAAACTCTGTCTCTCGAGAGAGTTCACATAAGCAGGATGTATGTTCCACCTCTCCTGAGCAATACTTTTGAAAAAGGTATTTCTACAGAAGCAATCCGCGGTGGCCTAGACTATGGCAATTGACGTTTTCCTATGTTATTTTACCCACTGAACAAGAATTTAAAGTAATATTTATTCAGATGACTGTAATTAACTCCCAAGGGCCAGTACCAAACACGGCGACTCAACCGCCAACCGAAATCGGCGGAAGAACACCAAAACCAATATGGCGGCGATACCAAAACAACAACAAACAAAGTAGGGAGTGACTACATATCAGCGACGATCGATTTGTGTGTGCTGTCAGTAAGGCCGTAGCGGAACGGCGCTTTGCGCCTTATCCGCATATTTAAAGATTCTTGGCAAGCATGGCATGTACGGCAAGAGGTAATGTTGCGCTGCGCGCACTAGCCACAGGGGTTACAGTAAGGCTACTTACCGTGGCGGATGACACCTAAAGGCGTTCCTGTTGTAGTCATCCGACAAATTAGTAGCTCCACAACACTCAGTTATTTTACTTTAGAATGAAATTATGTCTTTGAGTATATTCAATCACAACTTCTTTACCACCACTAGACAAATAATGATAAAATTAACCGTAACCCACATTGCACTGCAAACAATCGGTAGGAAATCGAAGGTCTGTCAAAATTAATGCCAGAAGGGCCAGCCACTGCCTCTGTCATAGGTACAGGAAGACAAAATGCCGTTTTTTGCTTCATTATTCGAGTATTCAGTCAAACAAGGATACCAGTGGACACTGGACAGGTAACTTTATTACTCCGCTGAAATGCTAGTGAAACTTAGTTTTCGACTAAAGTCGTTTGTAATTGGTTATGAAACCCATGACGTCATAACGATATCACACCTCTCAGCCAATAATGAGTAACTGGAACTGCTTTTGTTTGCGTAAGAAAGTAAGTTAGAGGGCTCATTAAAAGTAAACATTACCGTTGAGGAAACACCTCTCACGACTTAGGAAAAATTCAAGGTAAAAACTTATCAAGCTCATTTAATTCCACCACGTTCAATCTCTCATATAATGACTATACTTTTTATATTGCTTTTCACATGCTCTTTCCATGTAGGTGATTATTTATTTTAATATCCAGTGCGGAGTGCTTCTGAAATACTACCTTTAGTACTGGCCCCTGGGGGTTAATTACAGTCGTCCGAATAAATATTACTTAAAATTCTTGTTCAGGAGGTAAAACTGCATAGAAAAACCGCAACTGCCATACTCTGGGCCGCCGCGGATAGGTACACTAGATCTACCTTGAAAAATGTATCCATCAGGAGAAGTGGAACATACATCCTGCCTATATGAACTCTCTATCAACAGCCAATCAGGAGCGTTGTAAGGGACTGGCCTAGACATCAGATACACGGTTGATGTGAATTTATTACAGCCTAGTCTTCTACGCCCCTGTAGGGTAAATGACCGGGCCGCAACATTAGATCGTTGAAAATTTACCTTTTCACTCTGATGTTTAATTGGTGAAACAACAAAAAATTAGCCTTTAAGGAAACCTTTAAAAAAATTGAAGTTTCATTAACAAAATGAGCTATAGGAAACTGCAATACAAGTTATGATGAGCATACAAAGTCTTTGTAAAGTAAGTGTTCAAGGCAGTTTTGAATCCAATATGGCTGCCTGCCAAATAACAATGCATCCTTCATTTCAGTTGGACCCTTTCTTCCCAGTTCTCATTTAATGGTATACAGAGCACTGATTGCATATATATGTAATGTATAGTGATATTACTCAAGATTTTAGTTTTAATCTGCACATAACAATATTTTATTGCCTATACTAGTGAAAGTATGAGACGTGGAATTCCCGGGGGTCATGTGGTTGAACTGAAATGCGTTCATACCTTGTAATCCGTGGTTTTCTCCTTACTGACATAACTGAAACTCCACAGTGCTTATTTGATTGTAATTATACACATTTTGTTCGTAATCCACTCAAAAGGCCATTTAAAATACATGAGAATGGTTATTTACAGTACTCCATCAAAGTAGTGAAACTGTGTTGGGGACAACTTAACAGCCTTACTGTACAGCTGGCTGCCATAAACATCCAAGAGCGGACGACGCAAAATGTGAAGTAATCAAGATATGCGAGCATTTTGATTATAACAGTTACATAAATAACTGGTAAACTTCTCAGACATGTAATGTGTACATAATGAGTACTATGTCATTTATCTAAAATTGGTACGATAGTCAAGATGTCATGATGTCATAATACAGGACTGACATGAAGCTCCTAAATCCAAAATTATTATATACTTAAAATGCCATTATATTTTATAAAACTTACACTATGTATTTAATATATATTAGTACTAAACTGTATGTAATATATTATATATATACTAAATAAAAAGAAAATTACGAAAATGCAAACAAATACATCGTACTGTTCACAGCAAAAGCGTTGAACTTTGTCTCGGGAATCTGGTTACTTTTCAACACAACAAATGTTTTCAAATGAATTATCATAAGTTCGTTTTACATGTACGGAATTCTTAACCTTATTCTGGTGTATAACAATTGTTTGGATATTATCGTCCCAAAAATTCGCTAGGTTTCCCCTGCACACGTCCTGATGGCTGCCAGTGTTTGCCATTATTGTAAAAGGAACTGTACTAGTGGCTATGGGTACAAATTTTTTGTGGATTTAGCGCAGGAAATGGGCAGTTTTTTTACACAAGTAATTCCGCAATCATTGAGATGGTATCTCTCGTGTATTTTTAAGGAGTTTTGAAAATTTCAAGAACGTCATAGCCGGCAAGTTAGCACTGCTCACGGCTAGACCTTCATTAACCTCTGTTTAAACGGAAATATGCCATTATTTCATAATTTAGGAGAAAACGCTTATTTCGTTAGGAGCGCAGAGGTTTCAGTGCATTGTTTAGAAGAGACCACAACTGTGACTGATGCTGGTGGTGGCGCATTCAAGGGCTTTTTCTGGAAGTGGTCACGGCCTGGTGGAGTAACGAATTGTGTTGCAGCCCGATCATTTACCCTAGGTTCTATAACTTAAAAGTTTGTGTAAAATACTAAGTGCCATGCTGAGTACTAGCCCCTTGGGGATGAGTGTAAAAACACACAAAAAGAAGGATGGTAAATACCTATCATAATATTATCAGAAACATAAATAAAAGGCTGTAAATATTCTGACTGTTGAGAATAGTACTATGATACCTAAAGCAGTATCTTGTCATAGGCTATACCTACAAGAATCACATAGTTTTTCCAACTGCTTATTATATATTTTGTGGCGTTTTGATTTATTAGGTTAGGCTGCTGTTAAGGCAGACATCTTATTTTGTTTGTCCAGTCCCCTGAGCTTATATGTTGGTTTAAAAAGGCAGTTAAGTGGGGTCCCCAATAGAATCCAAGGTTCTGTGTTCTGAATCCTTCAGTTGAGAACACATAGGTCAGAGTTTTCCAGTATACTATTAGAGGGTATATGAGACATGTTACAGAGTAAAATTTGTTGGAAGAAATTGGTCTGTAGATTAGGTTTTGACCTTTCTAGGCATTTACTAAAGTTTAGCCAAAGCTAGTCTTTTCAGCCCCAGGCCGATACGTAGTGATCTACTTGTATTGTAATAGATTTCATTGAAGGAATTGGCAAAATTAGGTAGATAAGAAAGATGTTCTTGGAGCCACTTATGGATCATATAGGTAGTACTTATTAGACTGAACATCTGGGAATTAATCAGCCAATAGAGTGGTAATTATAGCTAGCTTGCACAGATAGACAAAACCTAATACTGTATTATTAAGCTTTAGAGTGCTCTTGTTTATTGGCAAGTCAAGCAACAGTAATACTAAGGTACTTAGATTTAGTTTCTTACTAAATGCACGATCACTTGCATGTTTCAAATACAAACCATTGTCATATATGTAGGAGTATTCCTTATATGGTATCTGTTCTTAAAACTTGGTAACAAGGAGGTTAATTTGAGGTAGGCAGTCAAATCAAGATGTCTTGCTGTGCTAGGACCAATTTCATTGAAACTTTTTTTTTTTTTTTTTTTTTTTTTTTGTTTTTTTTTTTTTTTTTTTTTTTTTTTTTTTTTATTGTATGGATGGTGTTGTTTTTTATTTTTATTTTTGTTTGTTTTATAACATGGACAGTGTTCAATGAAGTGAATGGCATCAGCCAGTGTTCGACATCTTGTGTCGTTGTTATTAGTGTAACCAATTTTGTTGTTTGGCTCACTGGGAAATGAGGACTGCCGTGGCTTTTCTTGTCATGTTTCTTGAAATTCACTTGGTCAATCCAACATGACCTCTTGTCTGCCCGTGCAAACAGCAGGATTAGCTTTTCCTCCTGCACTTCTCTGAAAGCCTCAAAGTAAACCTAGTTAGGCCAGCACAACCTAATGTCTCTGTGTTCTTAGCTCTTAGCCTTGGGGCTAGCTCTTTCCCCAGTGTTTTGAGGTAGCTTATACCAGGAATACCCCAGTATAAAAGGCTCAGGCTTATATACTATGTAGTACTGAGGAAAACTACAAATTATACCTAGAATTGTCTATTTTTCCAAGATGCTGTATATAAACCTGAAGTCTTTTTGTAACTGAAGGAAAAAGTAAGGCACTATAACCTTATATAAAAAAAACTTCAGGTTTGTATAGTAAGGGAAAAGGCAGTTTACTCTAAGAAACTGTAATGTAACGACACTTGTTTAGTTGAACCCTTAACACATAAATTTTGAGGTTAGGCATATGCTTGAGCCATAGAACTAACTCTTTTAGGCTTACCTCATGGGCTATGAAAAGAACATTGGCAATGAAAGTGACAATTAGCCCCTCTAACATCCTTCAGACTTATGAAGATGATGCTTCAAACATTTTTCTAATTTATGGAAGTAGTTAATCATAAGATAGGTATTGATATATTTGTGAGGTAAGGCTAGGTGTTTTTTTCTATGTTCATTGATCAGAAATGAACAATAAACTGTTTAATGTTTTGACCCTCTTAAGCAGCTATGTGCTATTTTCCCAGAATCTTTCTTTAATGTTCAGTCACACTCACAGCTAGAGTTAATTTGTGCTACAATAATATACATGATACATACTGAATTGGACCGGGATGAAGGATTTTTTGAGGACTTGGCAATTTGGGTGCCACAGAATTTCTGTGACTACTCTTCAGTGAATTCTGGGCAGGCTATTCATCTGCTTGTCAAAACTGGGCTTGTTACACTTTCAGTTTTTGAATGAAAGTTAAACTTTCTTTAGATTCATGTTCATGCTTGACAGTTAATACATGGATCCAAGTCCTCTGTTCAGCAGTGGCTAGAATTGGGCTCAATCATTGGGTTCATTGGGTTCAATCATGGTGAGAATTGTTGTACAGTTTATTACATTTTATTTCTCTAATGATTAATATAGCTACTAGCTCACTGCTTGTCAAAGCTAGTTATAAGTGTTACCAAAGATCAATAACCCCATTTTGTTCCTACACAATATACAAACCCTTGGTCCTTTACATTAGGAATTACTTTCAACAAAACTAGAAAACAGCTGTTGAACTCTTTCGGCTGACCTGCTACCTCTGCTTCTAAAGTAAGAAGAGGAGTCCTCCTTGATCCAACCTTCAGTGTCAGTGAAACAAGCAGTTCCCCAGGCAGTACAATCTGTGTCATCACTGCTAAAAAACTATCCAGCTTTCCTTTCAAGCAGAGACTTTCTTGTTGAGCAGCAACAGAAATAGCTGGATAATTCATTCAGTTTTGTGTAACATTCCAGGTATTGGCGCTGTCTTCGCTGGTTAGTGACATTGACTGGACTTTTTTCTATTCAGAGCCGCAAGAGTTACTTCTCTCCTATTCAGTTGTGGAAGATGTAGGTCCACATTCAGCCTAGCCTTTCACATGGAAGTAGTATGTATTGTTTCTCCTCAGTCAAGATTCAACTATTGATGAGAACCTTCTCTCTGTCTTGCCATCAAAGGGACCCCAGGTCTCTAGATAGCATTGGACTCTCGTTTAGGGTACAGTCACCCTTGCAAGAATCATTAGACAGAGATTTGTCTCTTAAGACCACATCTCGTCTCACTCCGGCATTGGCAAAGATGAGATGATTTGCATGGACCTTCTTTAATGTCACCCTTCAGAAGACGGATGCCAATGTCTTGACTCCGTCTCAGATGTTGTAGTGAACTCCAAATCATTCAGCATCTGTTGCCAGGTTCGAGTACATCATGATCTCCTATGCCTTGGAGTTTGTAATCGATGATCCAGATCAATCATTACTTTGTCCTGTTCGTGTATTGCTTTACTTTAGAAAAAGATTCGACATCCTTAAATGGATGTCGGTAACTTTCACTAGTACTGATTTGCCAAGGATGAAGTGTCTGACACATCTTTCTCCTGGTTTTGTGATATGATCTGGAGGAGGTTCTGTGTAGCTGGTGATGACGTCACCTGTACACTTCCACCGCTCACAGAATCAGTGGCTTAGTCTGTCCCTTGCATTCTGGAGGAATCTGTCGGCCTGCATACAGTAATATGGAATCATTGGACCACATTATGTATTCCTACCTTCAGGTATTGCCCACAAGTCCTTGGAACCTTTTTCCTTGGACATGTGGTAGCTGATCAACAAGTTGTGTTTTTTTGCCTGGCTCCTTTAATAGGACAGGTAGCATCTTGTTAAAGATGTGGTTTTGGAAGTGAGAAGCATAATGAGAGTGACTGGTTTCTCTTCCTTCTCCTTCCACTCCCCCTACATCTCTTCCTTGGGCAGGGAATTGGACTCGAACCTACACTTGCTGGAACTGGCGTCTGATGCGGTAAATCTACACATCAAGCACCCATTCTATTTTCTTTATAGAATAATAGAAGCAATCCCTCTCCTTCCTCTAGCAAGGGGAGGAAGGAGGAAATGGCATTAAGACAAACCTTTTTCGAAGTCTTTGCTGTACTGCCTCCAACTATTAAGATTCTTCTTAGCCTTTTTTCGTATGAATTATGATTCCACACTCATTCAAAAAGATCCAGAAGTCTGACATTTGATCTTGCAGTTCCTATTCTTGGATCAAGAAGTCAGAGGCAGGGTACTCTTCTGAGCTCTTTCGACCAGTAGTAGCCCAGGGTTGAAGAAATCCAGTCAGTTCAGAGAGACTCGCGCAGATTCCTCCCTCCAATCAGTGAATCTTCCTAATGTAAAGGACTGAGGGCTTGTATACGGTGTAGGAACAAGTGACAATTTTTAAAAGTAAATTATATTTTTCCTAACTATACAAACCTGAGGTCCTTTACACATTAGGCCCACCTCATGCCACTTCTCAATGATTCCCACCTACCGGATGGTAGTTACTGCCTAACCACCTTGTTCAAGAGTTTAAAGGTCGTTTTCCAGTTTCGCCAAAAGTAATTCTTAATGTAAAGGACCTCAGGTTTGTATAGTTAGGAAAAATACAGTTTACTTTTAAAAATTTATCATATTTATGGGAATATCATGATCTTGGGTACTTCCAGGAATTTTGCTCTTGGATTTTTTTATTCAGATAGTTTTCTGAAAGTAATAGTTTGGAAAGCTCTTGTTTGAGAGTGTCATTCTTTGGCATAGGTCCTTGTCCATCATTGCTCATTAAAGAAAAATCTCAAAAGTACCTATTCATTTAGTTTTATAATTATCATCTAAGAATGTGTCTTAATAGCTAAACTGATAATTCTTGTGCAGCTGATGACAGCTATCATTCCACCATTCCTAATAACTATTACCATTATTCATTCTTCTAAGGAAATACAATGAAAAGGAAATGGATTGAAACTAATAAAAATATATGGACTAGTTCAGTGGTGCTGATTAAGGAAAGTATTGGGAATTCACTTTACGAGGACGAGGACTGCTTTACTAGCTTTTGGTAGACCTGATGTAATTTTCTAAAGTGGCTGAAACTGATTACATCATCCTTCTTTTAGATGCTAAGGCTTGGTCAGAGCTTATGTTTGCTTGTTACAAGTTCCATAGTTTTTCTGAAGTGTTAAACTCTTATTCCTTTTAACACAAATTCCTTCAGTTTACACTTGCCAAATCTTGCAGTCAGAAGCTCCCAGACACATACCACAAAATACTGAATAACACTCCCTCATTGGTTAGGTACACATTCAGGATCCATGTCCTACCTGGTGAGTTAATTAATATCCCCATTTGTTGTGTTTCAAGAAATTATTTGGTTATTCACCTCATTTTCATTAACAATTCTCTTTTATTTGTGGCTTGCTCTATTCTTTTTCTCCTTTGGGTGATGGGTTTAGCAGCTAGCTGGTTTGTAGCAAGTGCTGGTTCTCTGCCTGTATGTAGGTGCTCTAGCTTGGTTTTGAACTGCTGTATGTGCACAATTGTATTAAAAGTTTCTAAGTCTTTTGATAAATGCCAAATTTATCCATTATTTTGGCTATTCAGCTTAGGTTTTTTGATTTGTTATTGATGATGATGTGATGTATATTTTAGTATTGTTAATGGAGGCCAAATTTAAAAATTGGATTTAGGATAATAATGTTACTAATAAGTACTGATGAAGGCTCAGAGGCATTGCAGTTATCCTTCAGGTAACGATTGCCAGAGTTTTATGGTAATCCCAGAGAGGAGCCCCCATTTAATGTGCAACATGTGTAAGAGCCAGTATTTTCTCCCAAAGTAATCTGTGACTTGTGTGAGAATTGGTTTTATCCACAAAGGTTTCATTAAACTCTGCTTTTAGTTCCCTAGCACATTTATAAGGTTTCATTTGATGGACTTTACACATATATCCTCAGATGCTTAGTCAACTGGTTCAGTTGTAGAAACAGGCCAGATTATAATTACAACTAATGAGGGCATAGCCCCAGATATCCCATATCTCATATCTACATAACGTCTTTCCTCTTTTCATGAGCTTAGCATTCTGGTTTGATAGTATCTATGATTTATGAAAGTGGTAAGTTTTATAACAGTTCTATTAGGTCCAGCAAAAAAATGAACAGTGGTGAAGTAATTAAATAAACCTATAAGTAACAAACTATGACCATAATGAAGATCCAGTCCCACATCATAACCCTTTGTTATTCTCAAGGACTTCTGTTTTCCTGATCTTATTCACTTGGTAGTTTACCTGCCTAAGCACCCTGGTTAGATTTATCTACATGACAAGAAGCTGGTGCTCCTTAGTAGCTACTTGGTGTATATATACTGATGGGGTTTGTGTGAAAATTTTCAAAAGTTTTTCTTTTATTATACAGCTGCTCTTCCTGTGGCAAATCTAGGTGGCACAGTAATAATGTGCTTGTCACATCTACTATTGTCTGTGTGTTTTGGGATTTATCTTGGCCTTGCTCAGTGCAAGACTTAGCAAATATAAATCTTGTTAAAAATGTCATGTTACTCCAGTAAAGTTTTAAGAACTCCTGGAGTAAAGTTTTAAGAACTCCAACAAAGTAGGTGTATCTCTTGAATCATTACTATCTTCAAAACTAATGCATATCTTTCATTAATTCTTAGATAAAAGTTCTTATATTTATTACCATGACAATGTTGAATGATTCCCCTGACCCCCAGTTCTTTGTATGTTCATTAATTTGTGCATTTTCAGGTACATTGGAGGTTTACTATCAGTAGATCATTATTTTAAGTACTGTATTTTCTCTCTCTCTCTCTCTCGATCTTCTTCTCAATCTCTCTCTTCTCTCTCCTTCTCATCCCCTCTGCTCTCTCTCTCTCTCTCTCTCTCTCAAGTAGATCAGATATTATCACTGAAACTTCAGTTTCATTTTGAGTAGCTAAAGGGTAGCCATATGTTTCATCAATTTGAACTCCTAACAATTTGTTTTCTCTTGGTATTTATTGTTCCCATTGGTCATGTATGTCCACCATCCATCAAGACTGTAGTGAATAATCATTCTGTTTTACCATTGGCAGTATTTTGGCAATTGTTACTTAAAATTTTAAGAGTGACATTTCATTCAAAATTGAATTGTAGATTTAAAAGATGTCAGGTGAGACATCTGCTGCTCCTCCAGAAGAAATCCAGATAGATGATGAAGTGGAAGAGATTGAAGATGACGAAGAAGAAGAAGAGGTAGAGGAGGAAGATGATGATGTGGAAGAGGAAGAAGAGGAAGAAGAAATTGAGGCTGTAACGCATGGGAGAAGTACTGGTCGAGGCTTAACCTTAAAAACCCTATTGAAAGAAGGGGTGCTCCAACCAGGAGAGGGTACGATGACCATCAACTATCTGGTAAGACTGATTCGTTTCAGGATCGCTCGCTGGTTGTGAATGGTTATCCTTTTGTGTCACCGAAGTAATTTGCTGATGCACAGCACTTTAGGCCTCTGTTTGAGTAGCAATCACAGCATGTCCCTCCCTATTTGCATGCTATACTCATTTTTTTGTATTATTTTAAGGAGCACATCTTTTATTTGTTAGAATAAAGCTACTCAAAGTGAAACCCATAACACATTTATTTTTTCAGGGTTATTTGCATGTTTTAATGCACATAGGTAGTCAACTGTAAGTCTTATCTGTTGTTTTTGTTTTGTTTCAGAGTTGGAATGAATGTCAGAGAATGCATACATGAGTTGATGAGTATGTAGGTATGTTGTAGATGTTAAAATATTTGTTTTAGTGTTTGAAGTAGTTTTATATTATAGGATTTTGTTCAGTTGTTTTGTTTTGTAGTTAGTTTGCTTCAGGCAATTTGTTTGTTCTGCCAAGAATACAAACCTGATTTATTGATATGCATTAGGAGAGGAATACAAACTTGTTATAGTATTTATATTAGAAGAACATTATGGAGACTTTTTTACAATGTACAGTAGCTAAGAATGTGTATTGTGAGTGTAAGTGGATCCCCACCCACATACTTGACTGAACCTCCACTTGTTCCTGTGAGAGTAAAACCATTGCCACTGGAAAGTCCAAGCAGGAAATAGTAGTTGTAGCTTGGTACAAAGATAGTTCTTTTGTTGTGAATAGGTGTAAAGCAGGACCTGTTAGAAACTAGCTTTTTTCCTGCTGGCATTTTGTTGAGACATCTTGCTGCCTTCTGCATCTGACTGCCATGGAAGCTTCTTTAATAAATATTTATCTGTTGATAATAGTTTGCTTGATTTGAATTACAGTTTTGATGATTTATTGTATATGTTGTCAAAAGAATACAAATTTTAATGAACGGTGAAGATGTTGTTGCTTGATGCCTTCTTGGGCTTTGGATCCTCACTGTTTTTGCTCTTTTTGCAAGGTCAGGTATGTGGTACTGATTCTCCTTGTGTGCAATGTGCTGGCTGGTCCTTTGCAGTGGAAGGAATTTAAACAAGAAGCTCTTGCCAGTATCCTCAGGAAAACACATTACCTTTGACACTAGTGAAACCTCTTTGGTCTTGTTTGCCTAACTGTCCTGTCTGTTCTTCTGCTCCTCCCTGCTTGTTGTCCTTTGGTTGGTCCATGTTGGGTATACATGTGGAGAAGGTGGCTATTACATGCTCCCTGATAATGGTTCAGGTGTGAATGCAGCTGCTGCCCCAGGAGGCACCCCTGTTTGTGCCTTTGGTCTATCACCTCCTGCTTCTGTCTGCTGGCTAATCCAGGAATGGCAGTGGAGAGCTGTGTATACTTGAACCACTAGGCCTTGTCCAGGGTGTCTATTACTGATGTTGCTGTTCCTGCTTGTGAAGTGAACCCTACTGGCCATCCTGTTGCTGTTGTCTTTCATGTAGGAGAATCCCCTGTGGCTCCTCCTGCAGTACAATATCATTTCAAAGCCATGTGGATGTTATTATTTAGTATCTGCCTCTCATGGCCTTTGGAAAAACAGGAAAAAAGTGTTTGCCTTCTGCCCTCTCTTAGCAAGGCTTTTGATGCAAGAATAGTGGTCTCAGTATAATCCTCTCATCTCATAACAAGTCTCCTAGTCATGAGACCTGTGCATGGAAGGTCTTGAGATTTGAGCAATATCTTTGTACCCTGATGTATATGTCTCTTTGATAAGTGAAGGAGACTGAGTTTTTGTCATTCTTTAGGTTTCCATGCTAGGACTATGGGAGGAGGAATTCTCCTGCTTCATTGGGGGTTCCTTTCACCACCCCTGTTGTCTTTGCTTCCTTCCCTACTCCCACTTTTTGGAGAGGTCTCTTGTAGAGAAACTTTTCTTTTCTTGGGATGGTTCAGTTCTCCCACCCTATCTCGGAACCTTTTCGCAAACAGGTGGGAGAATCATGCAGATAGCAGATCTTCGCTTCATGTGTGTGCCCATCTTTTGAAAAAGGGAGCATGGTCCTTACTTTATTCAAGGTAAAAAATCGGTGAGCTTCTCTACGGATAACACCTCCCGAGATCAGTAGTTTTGCATAAGTGACTTGGCGAGTAATTACATAAATGAAAGCTTCCTACCACTGCAGTCCAATAATTCAAATTTGCAGTGGTGCTACCATCGCTTGTGTAGGTCAACAGGCCCCGCCCACTTTCAGGATTGCCAGGTACAACTTGGCAGAAAGCTATCAATTCGTTTTCTGCTGCCTCCCGACTAACATCTGTGGTTTTGGGCAGTCCTCTTCATCATTTTTTGGATTGTTTTCCAATTATATTGAGATGAAGTATTCATTTTGGTGCTTTTGTTGGTTAATTATGTTAGCCAAGATTAACTTTATTGCTTTTTCATTGCAATATCTGATTCTAGTTCTTCAGGTATTTGGTATTGTACCAAAGGTTATGATTCTCATACTAAATGTGTAAATTGTAAGGGGCAAAAGTGTAACAGGGATCTTATTTGCTCAGATTGTTAAGGGTGGGATGACAAGCAATAGAAGGTTTTTTAAATCTCAGTCAGAAGAGTTGGATAGGGATAGAAAGAAGGTAGCCCTGAAAACCAAAAATAGGGCGAGCTTAGAGGCTACTCTGCCTGCAGTGGCAGAGGGTAGCACTGTTTCTTTTCCTTTATTCTGCTGTTTCTCCCATTTTTAGCCTCCTACTTCATCACCTCACACTCTGTTACCCAGTTCCCATGCTTCCAGTCTTGACACCATAGCCAGCCTTGAATCTATGTTTGACAGGAAGTTTGACTTTTAGATAGCTCTATTATGGAATTAGGGTTATCTTTCAGAGCATTTGTGGAGAAATCGACCAGTGTAAAGTGGTAGTGTTGTGCCTGAGGAGGTGGCTGTCCGTCCCACCAGTGCTCCTAGATGAAGGTCCCTGCCCTGCTCCACCACAGTGGGGGGAAGACATACTGGAGGTCCAAGGTAGGCTGGTGGGGTTTGCCCACAGGCAGTTGCCCCCTCCATCAAGCTTGTTGTATGCTCCCAGGCTGCAACAGAGTGCCACTGGAAAGGCATCTCGGTTAGTGGTCTGCACATCTTCGAACTCGGATGTGTCTACTCCCGACAAGAAGCACCAGCGGTGCTGTCTGGTTACCTCCCGACATGTGAAGAGGCCCTCTTCGGTTGTGGACAGCTCTCCCTTCCTCTCAAGAGGTTTAAGGAGATTAGTGCGAGTCGTCAACCTTCTTGCAGCTTTTATGTTGCTTTACCTGCTGCTTCTTCAGTGCTCTCTCGTCATTCATTGAAGTGGAGGTTGAGTAGGAATGAGGACAGGATGAAAACCTTGCATCAAGTTTTACCCAACTTTATGATCAACTGATGACCTAAGTGCAGTTTATAATTAAAATTGACTAACTACTGTTGGCAACTAGCATTCAAGAGTTCCAGATTCCAAAGACACCATAGATACATGAAGATTACAGATATTTATCACCAGCTGGATAACTGTCCAGTAAGGGAAGAAGGTTGAAGAGCTTTGTTATTATCTCTGAACTAAGAATCAGGAGAGCTAGTGAAACACAATATTTGCATAGTACACGCACGGTATGTGTGTTCAAAATATTTACTAGTTTTTATTCCATACATGCAAAATTTTCATTGTATTGAGTACCACTTCCATGCCTAATGGTCTTGGCTAATTTTGATGAGGTTGTGAATATATCTGGGATGGAATGAGCAAGGAAGCTCCTTTAGTGGTTTGATTTTCTTAGATTTTTTTTTTTTTTTAATCAAGTGAAAGACTTACTCTTTGGAAATTTGTGCTGCACAGTTGTCATGGTATAAGTAAATTAAGAACTACTATAGTGGCTTATGAAAGTTATTTTAAATTTTGTAACTTTACCAGTTTGAAAGTAGTTTTTGTAATGAAAAAAATTAACATATTTCCTGGTGTTGAAGATGGTAATATTTCTTAGAATAAATTTTGAAAATTACCTGTGTGTTAGAGACTGGAGATTACATTCTCCATTGACCTGTTCTAGTTGCTGGACAGTAATCAGAACTCCTGTTTATGACTTCTGTTGAAGTGAATAAATTCTTCTTAGGTAAAGGATTAAAAAAAATTATAATAAAGTATAATAAAAAGTATTGTAAAAAACAAAATATTCTTAGTGGCAAGGTTCTTTACTGTGTCAGCAGATGACCCTGACTTCAAAGGAACTTTTTAAGCTACAGAGGTAAAACTGGGTATGTCTGAAGGAAGAATATCATAAATAAAGTGGAATAAATGAACTGAAGAACTATGATAAGTACTAATATGTTGTACCAGCTGAAGTTATACTACTTCAGTTCATTGAGACAGATGGATGAGCACAGGGCACCAATCAAAACAAAGCCCTCAACTTATTATAGAACAGCCTTATTTTGATGTTGGCATTCGTTTTTTTCTTTGATTTTGTAAATCAAAACTGGGGTGGCCTCAAGGTCGGAGTGTCTTTGACATTGGGAAATATCGTATGTAAAGGGAGAAATTCAGAAAAATTCCAAGTTTCTGTATTAATCAAGCAAAATATTGTCATTAATTACGTAGCAGCAGCTTGCAATTAAATTTGATAGAAGTAGGAATGTTGTATGATTAGTACTACATTTTATGAATTAAAGCAGGTCAGTCAGTTGAATTGTTTGTCTCTATCAGAAACTTGATGGTATTATGAGATTACATTTTAATGTATGTATGTTTTGTCTGTGCAGTAGCAGATTAATTATTTTAGTTATTTTTTCTAAACTTGAAAAGGAACAAAATGAAAAATGCATGATTTTTTTTAACTTGAATTTTTGTTTATACATTGCACATATATTCTTTCCTATTCTATATTTAAAAAGCTTAATCACCAAACAAGCATAAATTCATTTGAGAGTTGAAAATATCATTTACAAAGCACCCTTTAAATAGGTCTGACTTGGTTTGACTCATTCCTGAATCCAAATTCCTTCATTAGCAATGGCACTACTAGCAGGTGACCCCTCTCCTGCTTGCTATGCTCTTACTTTTTGCATGGTCGTTAATGTGAATTTAGCTTGTTTACATTTATGGTACTTAATTAAAACTTTATTTCCTTTCTTTGGATGCACTTTTCTTGGGGGTGATGATATTGCATTTTATTTTCATTGATTAAATTTACAAATTTTGTGGTTTTACTTTTATAGTGAGTTTGCTTTTCTTCATTATACAAGATGCCACAGTATTTCATTGAGTTGAACTATGAATATATAGCTGCAACATTTATGTAGTACCTTGTGAAGTCAGATTTGATAGACTACTTTAGGATAATTGTCATCTTTTCTAATATAATTTATTCTCTATAAATGTTGATAGTATACTCGTAGTACTAGAAGAAGTAAAGAAGTCTGTGAAATCAGGTAGGCATGCAAAACAACTTGTGGAAAAAATGACTGGGCATAAACTTCTTAGGAGCATCTATAAACATTCATCATATGTTTATTATTTATATAAAAAAATTACATACTGTAAAGTAAGATTAAGGACATTGATGTAACCCAACCCCATCAGTTTTCATATGGCCAATATGCAGTCAGCAGCTGCCATTACACTCAAAAGGAAGAACACTTTTAAGTTCAAGTACCCTTTGAACTGCACCTCTGTTGATAATAGAGGTAGTCAAGTCATTCTTTGTGTGTGTATTAAGCAAGCAAGAACTTTATGCCATTCTTTCCAAAGGTGGTTAATATTCCACCCTTTATATTTTTATACTTTTTCTTGCTTCATCCTTATTTCTGTATGGTTTTCAATATTTATCCCATTTTAATGGTGCATGCATAATTCTACCAAATGTCTATTATTATTTAATACTCCTCCTCCACTGGCTGTAAATGCCTTGTTGCTGTCTTGCCAACCTTAGTAAATACCCAGTTTTCTTTGAATAATTGCTTTGTAACGGATGACTTCTTATATGTAGTAGGGATTTTTAAGTTCCATAATTAAATGAATTATCTTTTTTGTATTTTATATGAATAATATATACTACATCCTTTTGGCATGGGTTATAAAGCTAATTATGAAGTTATAGTAATGTATTTTTACTATTTCGTTAGGTTCATCATTGCGCTTATTTCTCTCATATTGTAAGATTTATTTTTATTATTATTATTATTTGGTGTTTCAGTTTGCTTTGTGCTTATTTTAAGTATTATTGCTCTTCTTATGAGAACGAATATGAGCAGTTTGCTAATGGTTTATGTTTTGCATGTGTATTATGCTTCAAATTTTATCCTTCTGAGGATCAGTAACATTAATATAAGTGTTAATGAACAACTGCCCTAATACTTTTTGTGCAATCTTCTATATGCTGCATCATAAGAGCATTAGTGTTTCCTTTATTCTACAACTTTTTGTATACTGAAGTTAACTGTTTGTAATACAATCATTAATATATTATTGATAGAGCTTATATGCTATGTTTACATGGTTGTTTGATACCAGTGCCTTTTTATATATTTAAAGTGCTATGGCATTGTATGTTATGGTAAAAATACATTGCTTGCTCTTTGTAAGACCTTGATTGAACTTTAGGAGGCCTTATTCTGTGATGTTTCCTTTTCAGATGGGCTGCAAACATTTCTTGGCTGGTGCTTATACTTGCACCATCACACACTTATATCCCTAGTGGCATGCTTATTTTATTTTCTATTTATGCTTGCAGCTTCACACATTTACATTCCTACCGACAATCACGGCTTTTGCCTCTTTGAGAACATTCTCATTTATGGAGCTCATTTTATCTATGCCACAACCTGGCTAGAAGCAGGGCTCTTGCTTCTTCAAATCCTGTCTTCTGTAACAGCAACCTGGATAGTGTCTTTGCAGAAGGACATCATTGTTCGTTTGTTGTTAAAAGGAAGTCTGTGGCATATTTTAAGTTGTTCTGTTTGACTTTTGATTAGGAAGATGAGACTCATTGGTGAACTGAAGAGATTTGACTCGTCTCAAGCGTTGAAAATTAATTCCAAAACCCTTTGTGGGACAAAGCTTGGTTATGTGGTGTTAATTAAATTATTCTATGTCAATTCAGTTATATACTGTATCTTAGCTCCACACTTTGATGGGGGCAAGAACCAGGGTCTTTGACCTTCTGGTCTTGGTTGTGATTCTGAAGGATTTAGAAATTGTATAAAGGTTTATTTGGTGATGAAAATGTTTGATTGATTGCTTCTGAGATATCTGACAGTTATCAGTGTTTCTGATGTTGATTTTTAAAAGGGTCTGAAGTGTCTGGCATATCCTTTGTATAAAAAGTTTCATATACAAAAATTGATTTTGACTATCTTTGACAAGAGATTTTAATTATTTTGAGCCTTTTTTTGAGATATGCTATGTGGTTTAAAATAGTTGTGTATCTGCTCTCAGAATGCTAGCAATCGTAAGCTTTATGTTATACTATACCATGTTGAAATAAAATACAGTTGAGTACATCATTTTCATGAAAGTTCAATAAGTTGTTTGTAATCAAGTGTACTTATATTCCCCTGGTAGTACTTTATTTTTCAAGAATAATTTTGTTTGGTGCATGTATTTCATGTCTTAATGTTTTGTTTCCTTTTAGGGAAATAAGTTCAAGGGTGATCTGCTATCTGATGGGAGAATTCGATCTCAAGAAACTAACAAGATTTTCGGTACTCCAAGTGCTTGGGCCATATACTGTAAGAAAATTGTTAATCCAGACAAGAAATCAGGTTGTGGATGGGCTTCAGTAAGTGTAGTTTTCTTACATTATTTTATGAAATAAAATGAGAATTTTTAAATTTTCTCTTACTGTCAGTTGTGTGTGAACTGTATTATTGTTCTGCTAATGGTGCAACAAAATTAATGGTAGTTACTGATCATGTCATGGGAAAGTGCAGCTCTAGTTGATAGTGTCTCAAAGACATTTTATATTTTAACCTTAAACGCCTATTGGACATATTTTACGTCAAGATAAATTGTCTGTCGGGTGCCAATTGGATGTATTTTACGTTGACATAGAAAAGTTTTTTTAAAAATTTGCGGAAAAATACTTATAAGGCCTACCAGCCAAAAACTTGAATCACGCGCCTTGGGGATGCTGGGAGTTCACAGATCAAGGTGTTGTTTGTTTACAATCGTACGCAGGCGCGCAAGCGCGAATTTCTTTCTTATCGCACTAAAAACAAAAGTATCAGTGACACATCTCAGAAATTATTTTGTCACTTTGACATAATTTTTGCACCATTTTAAATTAGCCGTTACATTGAGTATTATGTATGAAAATGTGTGCAATTTTATGTAGAATGCAATAAAACAATACTCATGATTGTAGCTTTTATCAGTGTTGAAATATTTCCATATAAATAACGATAAGTGCCAAAATTTCAACCTTTGGTCAACTTTGACTCTACCGAAATGGTCGAAAAACGCAAATTGTAAGCTAAAACTCTTATATTTTAGTAATATTCAATCATTTACCTTCATTTTGCAACAAATTGGAAGTCTCTAGCACAATAGTATTTTGATTTATGGTGAATTTATGAAAAAAACTTTTTCCTTACGTCCGCTGAAGTTAACTCTTCCGAAAAAATCATACATGTGATCGTCGTAATGTTTGTACCATTTTAAATTAGCCGTTACATAAATTTTTATATATGGAAATGTGTGCAATTTCATGCACAATACAACTAAAAACAACTCATGGTTGTAGCTTTTATCAGTTTTGAAATATTTTCATATAAAATAAACGATGTGCCAAAATTTCAACCTTCGGTCAACCTTGACTCTATACCAAAATGGTCAAAAAATGCAATTGTAAGCTAAAACTCTTATATTCTAGTAATATTCAATCATTTACCTTCATTTTGCAACAAATTGGAAGTCTCTAGCACAATATTTCGATTTATGGTGAATTTATGAAAAAAAAACATTTTCCTTACGTCCGCGCGGTAACTCTTCCGAAAAAATCATACGTGTGATTGTCGTAATGTTTGCACCATTTTAAATTAACCGTTACATAAAGTTTTATATAGAAAATGTGCGCAAGTTCTATGTTAGAATAAACAACCAAAAAATAATTGAAGGTTGTTAGCTTTTTTCCATTTTTGAAATATTGCATATAAATCACGATAAATAGAAAAAAACCATGTTTGGTCAACTTTGACTCTACCGAAATGGTCAAAAAATGCAATGTAAGCTAAAACTCTTTACAGTCAAGTAATATTCAGTCATTTATCTTTATTTTGAAACAAAATTGAAGTTTCTAGCACAATATTTAGATTTGTGGTGAATTTAAAAAAAAAACTTTCCTTCCCTCCACGCTCGGATTCTCCGCCGCAAATCTCCGAAATGCGTATGTCGCATTCTTTGAATATTTGCTCTGTTTCATATTAGGCGTTTCATAGAGTTTTATATATGAAAATGTGCGAAATTTCATGTAGAATACAACAAAAAATAATTGAAGGTTGTAGCTTTTCTCATTTTTGAAATATTTGGATATAGAAAAAAATATATAAAAAAAATTCGACATTCGGCCAACTTTAACTCATCCGAAATGGTTGAAAACTGCAATGTTAAGCTAAAACTCTTACAGTATAGTAATTGTCAATCATTTTATCTTCATTTTGAAACAAATTGGAAGTCTCTAGAACAATATTTAGATTTATGGTGAATTTGAAAAAAAAAAATTTACATCCACGCGTTACGAATTCATGCATCATTTTGTGATAATATTTTCTCTGTGTTGCTTTGATCTTTTTAAAATGTGTTATATACCAAAATGATTGCAATTTGGTGTACAATACAACTAAAAAAAATTAATGTTAGCTTTAACCGTTTTGCTCACAGCGCGATTTGAATACAATTATATATGAAATTTTGTTTTTGCGCTATCATATATCGCATTATTTATATATGATAATGATATTTTGTTTAATTTCTGATGGTTGCATACTAACCTTCAGGCAATGACAAAAAAAGGAGTGAAAAATGAACTCTTTATCTTGAAAAATAAGCACGCTGTGATTTAAAAAAAAAATTCCGCTTCGGCGCTCACTCCGAGACCCCCTCGGCATACGGGAGACGATTTTTATTATACCCCTTCGGCGTTTAAGGGTTAATAGTGTAGGAAAAAACTAAAACAAAGGATGAACCTTAGTGTATTCTTTATATTGTTGCTGAAAATTATTTTTTGTTTGTGTGAGAATACTAAGCATCAGCTCTTGTATTGGAGTGCTACCACCAGTGGAAATAGTTGAGTATTTCTTTGTTGATTATTTAGACAGTTTTGAATGTATGCATTATTTTGTTTATTATTGATGCTGTTCTAGGAAAAAGTAAGGCAATCATTGAACAGCATAAATGTGTAAGTCATGATAAGAGGATGTGGATACTTTATGCTGTCCTTTACTGTGGACCCTCACTAGTTCTATTCCTTGTATTCCTTTTGGAGGGGTTAGATTTTCATTACTTGTTTGCTCTGTTGACCGAGGCGGTGGTAGGGAAAGAAGCAAAGGAAGGCTAGGAAGCAGTAGCTGATTTGCCATGAAATGTGAACTTTACATAGTACTTTGGATCCCCTCTTGTAAAAAAAATATTTTATTGCAATCATAGACTTAACTTTGTTTCATTTATAAGTTTGGATTTAGTGCTTTGCTCTGGTGAGGCATTAAACCATATGTTACAAAATGGAACTAAAACTTTTTTAAAATATTTTGTGAGTGAGTGGATAGATATCATTTACATGGTGTGTCAGTGCTTGGGGGTTAGCAGCTGTTCTTGTCATGTTTTATCTCAGGTACTATGTAAAGATAAGTTGTTGTTAACTCATGATGTTACCTTTATAGCGTATCAAATGTGCGTTCATTATATTACTTCTTTGAATTTTTATTTTTTTCTTAATTTTTTATTGTAGAATATGATGCATTAATTACTTTTCAGGTTCGATATAGAGGAAAAAAGTTGGACTCCTACAAGAATAACTGGTACCGACAAAAAAGGCTTGAATTTGAACGAGAAGGGGAAGCGTTGGGTGAGAAATTTGGTAATATCCCAATTAAATCCTTTATTTTTTCAAATTGCTATGTTTTATTGTTGAAAATTGTCACATTGTACCTTTTCTCTGATATATCCATGGCATTAGTTTTGATTACAATTACATTTCGTTGCCTTTTACTTCAAATGAAAATTTAGTAGTCAGAGTGGTATGACTTTTAGCATCTAGTCCCCCAGACCACTAGTCCTTTAAGTATGGCTCTTTTTAACTAAGCTTTAAACAGTTGCTGTAAACTGAATTTACCAGGGAATTGTTGCATTTTTTTCACTTCATTTTTACTTTTGGGCTCCCCAAACTGAGATTTGCTGCTGAACCATTGATTTTGGTTGCTGTTAGCTTAAAAAGAAAGGTGATATTGGACAGTGTCTTTTCACCTAGTGTGCTAAACAGTCTACACGAAGAAAACTGATCAAGGAATGTGCCTGAATGGAGACAGTAAGTGCCCCGCCAGGTTTAAGAATACGACAGTCAGGGCTTTTGTGAAAAAGGCCTTCTCCCACTGTTATACTTGGCAGGACACACACCAGGAGCTTGATAGAGCTTGGTCAATGCTCATGAATAACAGGTATTCGAATAAGTTCATCAACTGAGAAATCCGTACTGCCCTGGAGAAATGGTACAGCGACAATGAGAACCTACAACCCCACCCTTAGGATGGCATCAAGATTTTCTATAAAGCATTCATGCACTCCCAGTATCATGAGGAAGACTCCATGAAAATCATCATGGAGAACATCACCCTGACTGATTAGGGCTAGAAGATCAAACTTGCAATATAAATCAGACTTGAGACCTTATTATGAGAAATGACCCCTCCCCACCAGTACGTGACCCCCTCAAACAGATGAACATGATTAGCGATTCGGATGCCCAATGCCCAGATGTCCTGACACATATGTCAGTATGACCTCCATGCATCTGTCAAGGAGGGTCTCCTACCATGTTCAGGAGTGTGCCATCAAGAATCATGCACTAATCAACCTTAATACAGCTGTCTCCCACGACAATATTATTCAGAATATATGAATAATTGGGAGAGCTCCTGATCCACATAGCCTGCGCTTGCTCGAAGCACTCTATTCAAGAGCAGAAGCCCTTGATGAATACTACGCAAGAGGCCTTCCTGCTATCGACTAATATGCAAAGAAACACCACGAACACAAGCAATACCATCATGCTGCAGTGTAATTCCACCCCATTGCAAGACAATACCACCAGTGAAGACAATACTCGAGTAGAAACCCAGAAAAATACCAGCAGTGACGTCACAAAGCCGTCGGCCAATCAAATTTGGCCTACAATGACGTCGTGCAACCCCGTGACGTTACACAGTAGTCGACAATAAAACTTTGGCTGCTGTGAGGTCACACAACTCAGCAGATCGACCAGGTTACAACAGCATGGACATCAAACCAAGAAACTGGATTGAAGCCAGTTCCCAATGGTCAATAGAAAACCATCTAGGTGCTCCCATCCAACCAGAATTCAGTGGCTGAAACATAACCCCCTCCACTGACCCCCTGGTACAAATAAAAGCTGAAGAACTCCCCAGCCACAGTCCCTCAACCCCCTTCCATCTGAGAAGATGCCTTGAAGAGCTAGGCGAAACGGTGCGGCAGAGTAATTAAAATATTCAAAATATTAAATTTTGATCTTGATATAAATATTGACTAACTCTACAGGGTTCAAACCTCACATTTCACTTACTATAAGAAATAATTTTATCTACTTTTACAATGCCCAGCATAGGAGTGTTACTCACCAATCTTAGTAACTATGAGAAAGCTGTTATCAAAAGAATAGAGAAGAACCTTTACAAACTCAATGCAACTGAAGCAGCAATAAACTTTAACAATAAAAATAATAATAATAAACATATTTTAAAGGGGTGATCAAGTGGTTAGTTATTTAGTGGAGATCCTTCTGTAGCTCAGAATTTTCGTCTGATTCAGGACTCCACAAGTCCTAATAATGTCTACTGGTACTTCTTTTATGGTCATAGTACTGGCCTTTTTCTAGGAAACATGTTTATACCAACTCCTGTACACAATTTTTCATATATAAATCTGAGTCATAATTGTTATAAGTGTTGTAAATTCACATTACTTGTGTCAAAACGCAGTGTAAAGATTCAATCTCAGGATTCTCTGTAACTTAGTTTTGACACACCTCTGTTAAACTTTCAGATGAAGAAGAGATGACAGACAGTGACAGTGATGGACCTCATGAGCAGGAGATAGTGGAGTTTGAACTGATTGGTAATCGACATCCCAATCAGTAAGTAACCATAAAAGTGGCGTACTTTATTTAGATGATAAGTGCTTGACATAATTTAATTGCTTTAATTTAGGAAAGTTGGTATTACATGTGGTTTATCTCTTCCTACAGTTTGTTAAACTAGTGGGAGGGTAGGTTACTGAATATTACTGAATGGCAATTGTAGCATGTATGGCCAAAGCTGTAGGCATGTACGTAAATGCATTCCCTCTTAATGTAATTGAAACTAGGTAGACTTGGAAACCAGAACTAAAAATGAGTAAAATTCCATGATGTAAGATCAAAATTAGTAAAGGTTGGGGGTTACTTGGCTAGATCTTAGAAATGTTATGATCTTTTGCAAAGTTTTATTACAGACTATGCTATGTTATATTCGTAAGCCAGAACACTGTTTTAAAGTGTGGAAATGAATTAGGAGACTAGAAATTCCTCAAAAGCCACCCATGTAGAAATTAGTTCTCTTGTGGAAAAATTCAAGTCCTGGGAGCATACTTAAAAAAAAAAAAAAAAAAAAAAAAAAAAAAAAAATAGTGTTTAGTTGGTCTCTTAGATTCCTTTAGTCTGGTAACTCACAGAGGGGTGATAGTTCTCCTTCCACTGACTGGCTAATACCAGTTTGGACTTGTGATCATTGTCAATATCTGCTTCTATGTAGCTCATAACAGCCCTTGTTCTTTTCTTTCCTGACTAATGGCTATGTGATGTATTTGGTTTCTTTGCCTCTCATGTGAAGATGTCCAATTATATTTATGAATGAAATTTTTTCTTTTGTAAAAGAGTGCCTTCAATTACATGGTACCACATTAAATAACTCTCCACTTACACAAGTTCTATATACACATTTTCACTGTAATACAAGGTGTGATTTATACGAATTCATCACATTAACACAGATAAGAGGATTTATCCCAAACTAGAGTGGTAATCTTGGAGGTACAGTCAACCCCCCGTATTCGCATTCTCAAGGTGATACAAAAATGATTTACTAATTTTCAAATATTAATGTTGATTAATACTGTATTAGTAAGTTTAATAACATTAAATGACATCATATACTAAATAAAAATAATAATTCTCTCTCTCTCTCTCTCTAATGAATTGGTAAGATTTTAGTCTATAAATTAAAAAATTATGTAAGAATGAAGAAAAATCCATTCTACCATCATCTTTCTTTTTAGACCCAGGTATAAGCTGAGGTCCAGAGCTGTCAAATATGTCAAGTAATGTGACAGGAGGGGGTGCGTGTCGCTGTGTTGCTGACTAATGTTCATGTAATCTCTCTCTCTCTCTCTCTCTCTCTCTCTCTCTCTCTCTCTCTCTCTCTCTCTCTCTCTCTTACTGAGAGAATTTTTATGGTACATGTATGTATAATGTTTTAATATTTTCAAATGATAATATCAATAATATAACTAAATAATTACAAAATTCATATGTGACAGTATTTTAAAGAAATACAATAATCTTTTCCTTTTGCTTTTTTAAATAAGGATAACTGTGTGTGTGTGTGTTTTATTGGCCGTACGTATGTATTTTTAATGGTAAAAAGTTTAAGATTATTTTGAAATTATATTAGTAATATAATCTCAAAGATTAATACAGTAATAGGATAGTAATTTAAGGTATATTTGAAGTAGGATGTTGTTTAAAGTATACATTTGGTATTTGAACTTTCAAGATAAGTAGTTATAAGCATTTTTAGAGGGGGTTCTAGGTATTTGAGGGTTTTAACTATTTGCGGAGGAGGGGTTGTTCTGGTACGCATCCCCCGCGAATAAGGGGTCCACTGTATTATTTTACCCAATATGATAGTATGCCAGTTCTACATTGTAGACCTGTATTGTCAACATTTTCTTCTACCAAACCCATTAATTAAATATAATTCAGGTACAGTAATGGGTCTGAATATGATTAAATATAATTTATCTCAATTGTATCTCTCACAAATCATAGACTCTCCATTCCTGAATTGAAAGAACTGATCATCATCTGCTGGTTGACAACATTGCCCCGTACATCATTGTAATCCAGAGACCCTTGGGATCTCAGGAATTTTTATTCACTTTTCTTTACCATATAGTGCATCTGATGATTTATTTTGATGATGTATTTCATTTGAAAGAAAAAGTATTGATATATTATAGGTAATATTCCTTTCACCAGCTGAAGAAGTTACATCCTGTTTGCTGCCACCCTCATGAATAATTGGGAACTGTCAAGTTTTGTAAGTCTTGTATCTTCTTGTCATAAATATTTTACATCAACTCCCTTCCAAACTCCCAGCCCCATGTTATAGGGTAGAAGAGGGACTGCTTTAACAAGCCATTCCCTGGATTATACTTTTTATTCGACATTAAGTAGTTCCTCTAAACTAAATTGACCAGATATTCTTGTATCTTGGCAGTTATGCAAGGTTAAGTGTTGGGTAACCTAATCAAAACTCTTTCTACTCTAATTCTTTAGTAAGGTCTGCATTTCAACAATAGCAGACATGGGAGCAGCCATGATTCATAACCCTCAGCGTCCATCAGCGGTGTGGTTGGTATAGTATTAGCGTCTCACCTCGATGGTCGCTGGTTCGATTCTCGGCCATTCCCTTGAGGAGTGAGAGATGTGTATTTCTGGTGATAGAAGTTCACTCTCGACGTGGTTCGGAAGTCACGTAAAGCCGTTGGTCCCGTTCCTGAATAACCACTGGTTCCATGCAATGTAAAAGCACCATACAACAACAACATAACCCTCCCATTGTAAGAGTCTTCTCTCTCTCTCTCTCTCTCTCTCGCTCCATCTCCTCGGTCTCTCTCTCAATCCACTCTCGTCCCCTCTTCTCTCTCTCTCTCCTCTCTCTCTCATAACAAATCCCAGCTTCAGTGGAAGATCCTTAAAATCAGTAGTTTTTATCCTGTTATTTACAACCTTAGGTTATAGGCTAATGTATAACTCACATCTCATGTAGGGCGGTAGTGCCATCAGTGCAACTCATACATTGCACTGTAGACTTAAGGTTCTTTGCAGCATCCCTTCCACCCCTTGTCGAAACCCCTTTCTTCCTCTTGCCCTACTGACATTGGGGAATTACATGAGTAAGATTATTTAAAAACTGAAAAGCAAGTTTGCATATTAATACAGCAGTTATGAGCATGCCACATGCCAAAAGATAAGATGACTTCAAATTAATGAACAAATGTGTGAATGAAATGTAATGATGTAATGCATAACACATCACAATAAAGAGAAAAACAGAGAAATGACACACATCATCTCTTCTGGGATTGTTGAATGTAACTTTTTCCTTGCAAGATCTTCCATAGTGGTGTAAATGGAGCCATTCACTGGAGGAAGGCTATTGTATGATTACTGTCGTGGGTTTGTAGAGAAATGCGTTTTATTTTAAAAACAGCTCCCTCAGAGATCATTACAATGTAAGTATCTTATACTATGGATAGTGAGTGTTGTTGAATTCTCTAATTTTGTCAAGTAGATTTTGTTATTCATTTCCTTTTCAGTGATATGAACACCATGGTTGAGCTGTCAAGCTTCCAGTCCTTGGGGAGAATGCAACCATTTAACGTTACCATGTCATCATCTGCCATGGCTGTTGTAGATGTTCATGCCCATCTTTCTACATCGGAAGTAGTTGGCTATCTAGCCGGGCAGTGGGATGTTACTAATCACAGTATGTGTCCAAGATTTTTTAAGATAATTGAATGGGAATCTTATGCCATAGATAGTATATTATGTAATAATTAGATAGTGCTTTATTTTTAAGTAAGCACCATAATTGTTGCTTTCCCCCTATTTTCCCCAGAAATTACAGGATTAGAGGATTTCCCCCTATTTTCCCCAGAAATTACAGCCTTGCAAAAAGAGCTATACCAGAGTAAGACCAAACTTGGTTCTGGCAGGAAGTTATAAGTTCAAGCTGTTGCATATTTTTAACTCCACTTGATGCTTTGGTTATTTATTACTGTTGAAATAGTGTCATAGACAGTGGTGAAAGACCAAAAATTTATAGCAGAAACATTGTCTTTATGATAAAATAATAATATTATTGCAGCCCCATTCTTTACTGAACATACATAACTTAAAGAAATCCACATATATGACTTGTAAAAACCAAATTAACCATATTAGTTTTTGGGAGTTGTATTCCTTGCAGCACTATGCTGCAATAGATAAGGGCAGCACCAGCAGCTCGGTTCCCAACACAAAACACTTCTCTCACTTATTCACAGTCTAGCAACTGTTGTCAGTTACACAAAATTTTGGTATGCCTGTCATTTATTATCATATTATAGTGTTACTATGATAGCAATAAATGAAATGTAAGTACTCCAGTGTTTAAATTTATTTACATTTCATTGTACTAAATGATGAACTGGTACAAGTTTGAACTGCTGTTCAAAAGGCTAGGCTATAGCATGCATCAGAGTAATTATTGATATGACATTTTTCTGTACAGATACAAAGATAGACTATAACCTCATGCATATTCTATATGTATGTACTTGAAAATCAATAAGAGTACAATGCAAATTAGCGGAGAACAGCGACAGGCATGCACTGATAATCTTACTTTGTAACTACTAGATGCTTGTTTATTTTGAGTTATGATAAAATTATGCATATAACATAGCTTCAAAATTAAATAATTTCCTTATAGTATTACATAGTTGTATTCTGTTCCCATTTGGGTTGTACATATACAGGTTGGGTTGATGAGCCTCATGGGTTGTGTGACTTCTCACATTTAATATGGAAAGATAAAGTGTGCAACTTAACATTAGGTTACATGACTGATCAGTTTTGGTTACAGAAGTTATTGTCGAAAGTATCACATAGTTGCATTTGAGCCATATTTTTTAAGTTGTGTAACCGTAACTTTTTTTCCAATTCTGAGTAAATTTTTATGATTTTAACTAATATCGGGTATATTAGTCGACCTATAAAATGTGAGGCCAACCGTCCGCTCAAAATAAGCAGCAGGGTAAAATGTATCATATAAAATAACCTGAATGTTATTACGGTACATATGTTGCTCTACTTACCATAAGAAATACAGGTAATATACTCGGTTAATTAACAAATCTGCGAAATATATAAAAGATGAATACCGGCAAATATGATTAGAAATGACGAAACGAAAGATACGTTACTCGAGTGTAATGTAAACAAACAAAGCGCTAACTAACGCTGCATAAAGAGCCTACGTATATATGCATGTACAAACTGCACTCAAGTTAATGTTTAGATTTGGGTTGTTAAAACGACATGCCGGTATTCTATTATTGTGTTGGAATATTCCTTGACCATTGGTTCTTCTATGGCATAAACAGGCTCATTTGAGGGAAAACGAACCTGCAGTTGATTCACCAGATTCAAACTGGAATCCTTATGATGAAACTGTGAATGATAATTTGTTTGATGAATTGTTTAATTCAAGTGACGATGACTCAAGTCATTTTGAAGGATTTTAAATACATATTTACTATTAAATACAATTTTTTTTTATTTAACTTTATTAAAGTGTAAATAAAAGATTTCATACCATAAATCTTTTGAACAATACCCCGGTAAATACAAAACTGTCAGAGTGAACGCATCCTTCCCAATTACTGTACTACAAATGGCTACGCAATGTTTACACTTGCTGTGCTGGATGGGGTTTCTTCAAGTTACTTTGATTTTTTTCATTTAATTTAAGGTAATGGATGTTCTAATGTATTATTATTGTCATATTACAGTGTGAAATGTTTTTATAATACTGGTATTTACATACATAGTTACCTCAACAAGGCTGTCATTATTATTAGCCAACTGTAAAGCCTGGATTCTGCCAAAATAATAAAGATTCACTTTTTGTTACCGTTAGATAAGTCGACCCCCTAATTTTGGCATGATTTTTTGGGGCTAAAGGGTCGACTTATACGCCGAAATATACGGTATATATAACAAATCAAGTGACTAAATTGAAATATAATTACTTTTCAGATTTGATAGTGTCTCATGCCTTACCGGTAAGATGTCGCCTTGGTGATGGTGAGAAGGGTAGCACTGTGGAAAAGGCTCTTTATGATGAAATGGAAAAGCTTAATCTCTCTTTGGTTGGATGGTTAGTACAATATCTTCTTGGATAATCTTTTAAATTATGTAACTCCTGGGATCCTGGGATAACTAATTTTCAGATTAACTCTCGTCATTTGCATACTTTGTAGTGTTATAAATCCCTTTTTTATATGTTTAGAATTTAGAAGTTTTCATTCAGACTGAATGCTAATTAGAATGCTAGATACAAAATATATTATTTTCTTTGAAAGTAATCCCAGGCCTTTTTCTTTCCAGGTATCATACTCATCCATTTTCTCCACCACTGCCAACCTTGCGAGATATTGACTCTCAGTTAGAATATGAGATGAAGATGAAAGGCAGTAATGATGCTAGTTACACACCTTGCATTGGCCTTATTGTTTGTAAGTTATTGCAAGCACCATTTTTTCTTTTTTGCTTTTTCATTTTCATTCCAGTGGGCCCGGTAGTGAGTTCCATTTTCAGTATGCCTTGCAGGTTGGTCTGTAGGCATTACTGAAGGTCCTTTGCAGTATCCCTTCAGCCCCTAATTGCATTGCTTTCTGATTTTTACTTTGTCTATTTTATTTGGTATCCTCTTACCTTGCTATCCAGCTTCTGCAGTGTTACCAAGCTGAAATATTTAGCTATTCAACAACAAATCCGTAGGGAAATCCCTATGAGAATTGAGAGAGGTGACTCATAGGTTTCTTAATATCTTATACTAATAATGTCGAATGTGGTGATCCTCCAGGATAATATTTTTCATCTCTTCCTTTAGCTCCTTATGTTAGAGGGGGAGGACAAGGTGCTACAACAAGTGGATTTTGGGTGATGCCGCCCCCTGAACACAAGCCACAAGAATATGGTCGACCAATGAGCATTCAATTTACCATTGTTCAAGATGCTTTTATTCCAAAGGATGCACTGGTACATGTGGTAGGTTTTTTTTTTGTCCTAATTTAAGAGCATATTAAGCTTAGCCAGTGTCTTTTATTAATGATTATTATAATTCTTTATATGCATAATTCTTAAGGAACAAGAGAAGAGCTATTAACTTGACTAGCAAACATGTACAGAATAGAATTCCCAAATATGAAAATCAGGAAAATGCACATGTAAATAGTATATAAAGCTCACAACAAATATACATGTACTGAAACAAAACCTCCTGATAAAACTAACATAATAGCATTGGATGCGTCATTTGGTGAAGAATTTTGAAGCATCTCTTCAGCCCCCTGCTGTATTGCTTTCTCCCATTTACTTGCCAGATAACTTGTGGTCATTCGTTAGGTAACTTGACCTTGTTACAATATGTGAAAAATTAGCTGTAAATTTTAAAATAATTCCAAGCCTTTGTTTTAACATTAAGACAATTCCATCTGCTGACAATACACACTAATAACAAACCAAATACAATGACATGATAAGTATGAGAAGCTTTTTCACCTTATTATTATTATTAATAAAATAGTTGAACCTGACCACTTACCTAATTATCAGATCTCACAGGGCTGGCCCAAAGGATTAGAATGAAAATTCCACCGGTTTAAGCCGCAGGCCCAGCATTCAGGATGACAATGAGTGAAAATTAGTAAATTATTTATAATACACAGAGAGAGAGAGAGAGAGGAGAGAGAGAGAGAGAGAGAGAGGAGAGAGAGAGAGAGATGAGAGAATGAGAGAGAGAGAGAGAGTAATTCCTAGTAGTCATCTGTATCCACTAAAGATCTCTGTATTCATTAGTGAAGGAATAGATTTCATATTTTCACTGTGAAAACGTTAGTTTATGAAGAATGCTCTATATGACAAATTACTTCATGTGAGAATTGAAATTTGTTTATCATGGGTTATTCACCTCTTAGACATGGTAGTTGTCAACTCATTACTTACAGCTTCCAAACCTTGAAATGTATAAAATAGATGATGAGCCACACTAGAGTGGTAACCTAAATAATGTTAAACTTAATGCAGTGTATTGTGATAAGCAAATTTCTCCACTGTCCTCCCCCACTCCCTTGGCTAGATTTCTTTTTTTTTCTAGGGGATAATAAAAGTTGTTGCTTTACTGTTGCAAGTTGTAGATTAGCTCTGTACCAAATTTTGCTGTTTGGTATGGACCTGTTTTTATCTTCCATAAATATGCTTCTCTTGAACTCTTAGATGAAAATTGTATGGATCTCATTTTAATTACGTATAGTCATCAGTCTTTGCATCAAGTGAGAGGTCTCACCCTTGGTACATATTTTGTTGGTGGCCATTGCATTGACAAATAAATTATCAGTTACAGTTACAGGAAGTTGTGCTCTTACGTTACTACAAAAAACACAAGAATTTTCTGAGGAACTGAGATACTCTCATCTGCCATAATTATAAATGACAGATTCTCTTGCACCAAAAGGTTATCCGATTATGCTTTAACAAGTCATGGAGAGTGAGTTCTTGCAAAATCAGCATCAAAAGTGAGATTTTGTTGCACAAATGACAGCAGCTGGAACTTTGGCATGTACCTCTATTTATGATAAGATCCACCAATCCATAGCATCTTATCACAATTGTATTTAATATTGCTGGACAGCATTAGTAACATGACAGCTCTATGATAAGATATTATAAAAACAATTATACTATTGCAAATAATGGCAAAATGTATAGAATAAGGAACCTATAACTATAAAAAAATCGAAACATAAAATCCTGTATTGGAAAATGGAGGTCACCACATCAGAGAGAGGGGCACACACAAGTAATTCTGATGCTTCTTTGAATAGGCCATACTCATTTCACACATGGACACTTAATAAACAGTCCGAATGCTCAGAATGCTAAGTGATAATAGTAAACGTGTTATGTGAATTTCCAAAATATAACTGTCCAACAGTGATTATCAACATTTGGAAATAATCGATGAGAGAAATTTTTGTCAAAATCTACATTTTCAATCTTCCAATTTTAACATTCATGAACTGTAATTTATCTGATAAAATATAAAAAATAAGTAAGTAATGAAAATACAAAACCCCTTAGGGCATTAAATAAATTTTTAAAAATTTAAATTGTTGGTAACTTAGTCTGAATTTTATTATTACTTTGTATGTGTGTGCACAAGTGTGTGTATTGAAATTAGTAAATGTATTTGTGTGCATGAATTCCAGTGTAAAAGCATATGCCTTTGTGCAGGTCTAAATAAAAAGAATTTTGTTTTCATTCATCACCATGCTGAATGCTGGGCCTGTGGCTTAAACTGTATTTCATTCTAATCCTTTGGGCCAGCCCTGTGAGATCTGATAGTTAGCTAATGTAGTGGTAGCTAGGAGAATGTCACTTAAGAATAGCATAAATATAAGAGAGATAGAGAGGCGCACAAAATTTTTATCTCATTGCAACTATTAAAAATTGCCTACCTGTTTCACATGTGGCGTAATCTTTCAACTTTCACCAGAAATTGAAGACTTCCAGTGATGTCACCAGCTCCATCCTCAAGAGAAGGGATTAACAATAGTCAACTCAAGGGGGCCAGTGATTAGATAACATCAACGAATGTTATATAACCACTGAAACAAAATACCGCTTTGAAGGTGGACCTCCAAGACTCTGGAAGCAGAGCACGAGTCAGAAAAAAGGAATTATAGGGAGAAAGAGGTCAGATTCCCAGAGCTGTCGCGGTCAAACGAAACTTCATTTTTCGATTCGTAGTCCTGATTGTTAAATTTATAATTGTTACTGTATCGTTCTAGTGTGAATGATGGAAGAAACTTGCACTGCTTCTCATTTAAATGCTCCTGAGAGACTGTACCAACTACTAATAATAAATAAAGCAAGAAATGATAGAGGATCTCTAAAATAAATGAAACTTAATAAACAAGAAAGATCAACACAAAAAACATTAAAGAGCTTCTCATTTTTATTATGTCATTGCATTTGGTTTGGTATTACTATATACGTAGTTTGTACTGTGCTACAACAATGGTAAACATACTTGTTACTGCTTTGAATAGGAGAACTATAACTTGTAATATTGACTGGTATCAACAGAATTTAAGAATCCTCCAATTCAAGCTTCTTGGAAGCATTGAAAGTTGCTTTTTGTATAATTTCTGATTTATTGATCAAACTTCATCTCTTGCAGCATAAATGTGTGCGGTACTACAAGGATTCCCCTGACAGTGTGATTTTCACCGATATATTCCAAGATCGATATACATATTGGGATAAACTGAAGGTATGAGTAGGGTTTCTGTTCTACAAATTCTTATGTTAATCAGGTATATATAACAAATTCTTATTTTGTTCATGAAACTTACTGTCAATATATATATAGCTGTATTTTCTGAAGTCCGAACAGGAATTTTAAAAACTTCCGACACACGCAGTGGTCGGCCAGGTGGTTAGTACCCATTCCCGCCGCTGGGAGGCGGGTATCAGGAACCATTCCCATTTTCTATTCATAATTTTTCTGTCGCCGGTGCTGGAAACACCTGTTTCCAGTACCTCCGTCTTAGATTTTGGAAACTTCATTGCCGCTAAGTATCCTAATTGTCTTTTAATTTATTTACTTGGATTTGTGGCTAGACATACGCTATCTTAAATTGATTTGAATTTGATTCATTTTTGCATAAGATATCTGAATCTAGTTAGGCTAGTTTCAGAGGGTGTTGTCTGCAAAGATAGGGTGTGGCTACCGAAAGCTTCGGTAGATCCGCACTTGGTATGCACGAGGGGTATGAGTCTTGCTTCTTTGTCGAGATTTGTCATGTAAGGAGTGTGAGACTTTGTCTAATTCCGTAGGAAGACGTATGATTCGTATGTAACGCAATTAATCAGTAAACATGTCTAATTCGTAAGGAAAACGTATGATTCGTATGTACGCAATTAATCAGTAAACATGTCTAATTCCGTAAGGAAAACGTATGATTCGTATACGCAATTAATCAGTAAACAAAAGTCAGGGTAGTGAACCTGCTAACCTTCCTGTAGACTTTTTTTTTGCCTAACCCTGTAGTATAGCCTACGGGTTATGAATATGTCTGCGAGAGGTGATCGCTCTCCTTTCATTGTTGTGAAGAGTGCTACTGTTATTGTTTCTCATAACCCTGTAATGTTGCCTCGGGCCCTAAACAGTGTCTGTAGAGGTTATTGCCCTTTCTCTAATACTCCTTCGATTCGTATCTTAGAATCGAAAGTGCTTGCTTTAGAGAGCAATATGAAGTGGCTAAGTGCAGTGACAGTGCCCCTTGTGTAGTGGAGTGCGTCAGATCGGCCTTATTTCGCCTCTAGGCCTGGACCTCTGCTTGACTCCCAGGACCCGGGGAGAGAGCATGTCGAAAGCCGAAGGAGGGTTACGAGGAACCCCCACCGATCTGGCGTGCCTTCGGCAGTTTCTGATGAAAATCCCCAGACTGCCTTAGTGCGTGCACGTGCACGAATCCTGAAGGATTGCTTCTCGTCCTCCGAACGCGTCCTCCCCGCGCAGGGGTTGGAGCTTTCGGAAGGACTCTCGCCTCTAAATAGAAGCTTTATAGAAGAGGACGCTCACGTCCTCTCTCTCTCGTTATGCGTTCCAGTGAGAAGTAAGAAGGCGAACGTCGCCTGATCACGTGTACGTCTTTCCACCGAGAAATATGAAAAAGAAGTCTTAGTAGCAGACGCTTTGAGAGCGGACGTCCGAGCTTTGTTACTGTGAGAATAAGAAGGCGTTCCCTCGCCAGTCGCCCTCGTATTCTCACACGATCAACCCTTCTCCTGAGACTGTTTCGTGCAGTCGGATTTCTCTCCGAAATGTATCTCGCTTGTTTGACGCCTGTCAGGAGCGTGACGCTTTTCTGCTCGCTTCTTTTGACGCAGCGGCTTGGACGGGACGTTCGGATGGACGCCAGGCGCGCACGGGTGCAAGCAGCGCGCACAGTGGACGCCGAGCGCAAGCCAGTGGTACGCCGAGCGCGCTCGCTGCTCGCCAGTGGACGCCGAGCGCGCGCGCCCAGCGCACGCCAGGTGTGTCGCCTGGCTGAACGTTTCTGTTGAACTCTTCTAGCTCTTGTTTACGATTTCGGGGGCCTCAAGAATTTTTACCTCTACCTTCGGTGATACCTTATACCTCACATGCAAAGAATGTGAAGTAAGCAGTGCTTCGGAGGAAGCTTAAAGTGAACAGACAACTTCGTCTTCGAAACCCAGCAAGACCTCGGGTTTCGTGAATTCAAGAGGTCTCTGTCAATATTATATTGCTTTTCGCAAAGGTGGATGGAGTTAAGGAAAGGACTTTGCGATAAGGCAGTTACGGGTTATGTAAAGGCTCGATGTCCTGCACGTCAGGACTCTCGGTAACGTCAGTAGGATTCTTGCAAAGGCACTCATCAAAAGACGCTCTTCAGGAAAGCGCAAGACAGGACTTCCTTTGCCATACTGCCAATAAATTTTAAGCTTTTAGCAGGCATTAGTTGTGATAAGGGAGAGGAAGCTGGTTGGAGAATTTCTCCTCTTCCCAGGACAATTTTGCAAGCTTTTTAGCCCATCTGAAGGGTTTTTCAGATGATGGTTTTTGTTAGTTTCTAGTCGGGACTACGCTCGCGAATTGAACAGCGTCGTTCTACTGCCGTAAGCCCAGTCTCTTAACAGGATTCTTGCCCCTTCCTCGTTTGAGGACAGGAATCGGAAAAATAAAATGCTCGACTTCCTGGATTACGTTTTGTCAATTCAGTGACTTTCCCCCATTGACAATATACTATCGTTTTTGTCAAGTGTAAGTGGGTATCCCCTCATTGACAAAATATCTCTTTGTCCCGTAAATGGGTTAGTTCTCATTGACAAAACATCTCATTAACTTGATATTGCGTAAGCGAATAAGCTCTTATTGCAAGATTCGGAAGAGCTCTCATTCGTCATTCGCAGACTCGTACAAGAAATAGACTGTAGACTACGTCAATGAACGCTTATGTCCAATAACCATAAGAAGCTTGAGCTGACTGCTTCGATTCTCTTAAGTTTTGTTCATGAAACTTGCCTGTCAGATATGTATGTAGCTGTATTTCCGAATTCAGCTATATATATGTCTGCCAGGTAAGTATGAACAAACTTATTGTGATATAATTTCATATTTTGCCTTGCGTTATTTTATTTTCTGGTTGGTTCAAGTCATATACGCTTGCTGTAGTTACCTCTTCGGATGGCAACCGAGAGGTCTATTGTCTATTTTAAGGACATTTAATCGTTACTCCCTGCAGCCTTCCAGGAGTTTCCGATTATCTTTTACCGTTGTATGGTAGTGTTCTGACGACACAAACGCATCTATATATTTTTAGCGTTTTCTGTTTCGCTTAAATAGCCCAGCTTGAGAGTCTTTCTGCTCAAAAAAATAACGGACCTATTTCTTCGTAGAATAGGGTAGCTGGCAACCCAGACATAAGTTAAGAGACGACATTCGTAAGCTGCTGGCTGCTGCTGTCACGCTGTGTCTGCAGTTCTGTCCTCCAGACTCCAGTCCAAGTGTCCCAACCGATCCAGTAACAGATCGTGCGCGTCATGCGCAGTATGTTACGTCTCTCTCTCCTGCGGGATTGACTGACTAATCGTATCTCTGTGCTGCCGGTTACGTCTCTCCTGCGGGATTGACTGACTAACTCTATCTCTGTCCTACAATCACGGACTTTAGCCTAAGATTGAAGGATTTCTTACGTGAATGAAATAAACGTTGCATTCCTTTTGCCTACTATGTTCAACAGAGTTATCTCTTAATCCTTTCGGTGCTCGTTACTGCACGGTATAGAACTACGAGTCTACCGCAACATTGCACTTTTATATGCTCTCCTGCTTAGGCAAGCGCAGCCTTATTAGGGAAGTAGCATACTCTGGGGAGGGAATGGATGAGCTTGCTGGGGACCATTTCCTTCCTGAAGAAGTTGTTTCCCGAATAGACTGCAATTCAGATCACAGTTTTTTCCAACCGGGAAACTGAAATATTATTCAAGATCTAGGAATGATTCTGAACATCTCTCAGTGCGTCTATCACCTGAGGTGATAGAAAGAAGGTGCCGGACATCTGGATAGGGTTTCAGATGTCCTGGATCTTAATCTGAAAGAAGTAAAAGCGATTCGGTAGTCCCTCCAGTCCTCGAAACGAGTTTTTGGGAACCAGTGGTCCAGATCAACTCTGATATTCCACAGCTCTCTCATATCTTAAGAAGTATCTTCTCTCGGTCCCTGTTCGAGTTTACGAGAAAGAGCCTATTATAACAACAGGCGTAGAATGTAACGATCCTCTAGAGGTTCGATATGTTGAGGACGAAGAGGCTTCTTCTTCTCTGCTCCCTTATTCTCGATCCGGGATCGGTACCATTAAATGCCATCCTATGATATTGAACGGGGATGGATGTTTAGTCTCTTTTCCCCTTTTTCAATCGCTTAGGAATGTAATAAGAGGATTTATGACGTCACAGGGAGCGACAAGGACGCTGATCGCCCCATGTTGGCCCTCAGGATCCTGGATTCACAGAGGTCACATACTTCCTAGTTCACTTTCCAAGGACCTTTCCGAGAGAGTCGTCTACTCTAACTCGAAAGGTACCTATAACCTCTCCGCTCTGAGTCTGACTACGTTCAGGCCTAGATCGAGATGTTTGACAGGATAAGATTACCGTCTTCCATTTCCGTCTGAAGAATGGGATAAGCTGGCAGTCACAACTATTAAAGAATACGCAAATATGTTGTTGACGGCCTTTGGGCTCAGAGATTTGCGTCTGTCAAACAATAAAGCCCTTCACGATCTTTGAGTTCTGTGGAATCTCGAATCTCGCTCACCATCTACTTTTTGTCTCACTGTTTTCTCGGAGTCAGACACTCGTGCGAGATCAGGCGACATATAGTAGCCCTGATTTCTTGTTGACGAAGTCGGTTGCGTTTATACACCCCCGATGATCGTGTAACATGAGACCAGGTTGGGCTGTCAGGCATTCTTCCTTCGGGACTGAATCGCCTTTTTGCTCCTCGCTCCTTTCTCCTGGCACCAAGAAAGCTCGAGTCAGGAGTTGATTCGCCTGACGACGTTGGGTTGCGTTGATACACCCCCAAGGTTTGCTTAGATTGAATCGCCCAGGCAGTCAGACACTCATCCTTCAGCGAAGAATAGTGCCTTATGGTCTTCAGGGTACAGCCTTGCTGTCCTTGATTCGTCTGACTGGTCAACTGGTCGGTCACCTGACTTTAGTACAGACGGACTGACTGTGCATGTCCAGATCGAAGCTTTCAATATGGAACTTAGACGTAGTCTGAAGTTCTTGATGTCAAAGCATTCGAACCTCTCTTACCTGTTAACTTCTTGCATGTGATCAGGAAGGCCTTCTTCTAACCACCCTAGATACGGACAAAGAGGGTTAGTGAGATTTTAAGCCATCGTCACAAGTTTTTGGCTTTGGAGAACACAAGGCGGTGTGCTCTCTAAGCCTTCTGTTGTGGCCTAAGAATGGAAACCCGTTTTTTGTCCTTGGGCCAGGAGCTTGGAATCAAGGATGGCACAAGTTAGTGGGCAGGAGCCAAGAGAGAGTCCTGTGCCCTGTCGGGTCTCTCAAGTTTTATCTACATAAAACTCAAGAAAGTCGAAGTCATTCGGGCAATCTGCAGTGTTTTTCCGAAAAAGACCAGACTGCCCATATCGAAGAACAGCCTGGCTTTTAGTGTTAAGGAGTTCTTTCAAAAAATGCTCCTTCATTGTGTTTGCACAAAGATTTGAAATCTTTTTATCTGAATGCTCACGAGGTGAGGGCGCGGCCTCGGAAGCATTTCATCAGAGCATGGCACTCAGCAACATCCTGAGTACCATGTTTTAGCGAAGCAACTCTGTGTTCACTTCACACTCCCTGCGAGATGTGAAGATGGCATATGAGATCTGCTGCTCGCTAGGGCCATACGTGTCTGCAGACACAATCTTGGGGGCAAGAAGTACCATCATCCTATCCTGTAGAAAATGGTTAGGAAGAGCTCTTAATTTAGTTGTTGAGTCGCCGACAACGGCGGACTTCTTAACTCTTAAGCCTTAGTTAACACACCTTAACTTTGGCATAGGTTGGTCAGGTGGTGATATATATATTTATATATATATATTTTATTTTACTTCTTAGCCCTCATGGTATGGTCAATATGGGTCTAGTCACATTGTGGTCACGCCCCCGTTGACAGATCATCTGGAGTGCACCAGCTTTATAGGTCTCTAACCTCGCTGGCAACTCTAGTAAAGCAGAAGCAGACTTGGGTGACAGTAATCACGAAGTCAGCTATGCTAACAGGTGGACCAAGATGTAAATCATCTGCATGCATTTGTTTCCCAAAATCCTTCTATTCTGTCCCGTTCCCACCTCCAAAGGTGGGATTCAGCTATATATATATCTGACAGGAAGTAAGTTTCATGAACAAAATGATATTGTTATGATACAATAAAGTTTGTTCATACTTACCTGGCAGATATATATAATCAAGTACCCACCACCTCCCCTCAGGGGACAGTGGAAATAAAAATTATGAATAGAAAATGGGAATGGTTCCTGATACCCGCACCTCCCAGCGGCGGGATAATGGGTACTAACCACCTGGCCGAACACTGCGTGTGTCGGAAGTTTTTAAAATTCTGTCGACTTCAGAAAATGACAGCATATATATATTCTGCCAGGTAAGTATGAACAAACTTTATTGTATCATAACAATATCATGTTAATCAGGCCTATGTAACAAATTCTTATGTTAATCAGGCCTATGTAAGTTAGATTTGCCTCTTCCCTGATAGTTGTATGCACTATTACTATAACACTTGAGCAAACGTATAACAATGATATTCAAAGTCAGTCATTCTCATACCATTGAATGGCATTACAGACTTCTCTGTAAAAAGTGACATGCAAACTAGGATGTGGGATAATACAGTAGGATGTCTAGCACTTTTCTGCCCCATCTTTGAATTACAGATGATGCTGGCACCCATTCACAGGTAGATTAACTTGTGTCAGAAAGCTAGGATTGAACCACAGATCCTACAGGCATTAACTTTACACTGCCATTCTTTACATTATACAAATTATAGTAACTTCTAGTACAGTGTACAGTATGTGAGTTAATGCATGTAAGGTTTCTAGTTAACCCTTTACTGCCGACTGGACATATTTTACGTCGACATTTTTGTCTCTCGGGTGCACACTGGATGTATTTTACGTCGACATACAAAAGTTTTTTAAAAAATTCGCGGAAAATACTTTTAGGCCTACCAGCCGAAAACTCTTGAATCACGCGCCTTGGAGGATGCTTGGAGTTTCACGGATCAAGGTGTTGTTTTGTTTACAATCGTCACGCAGGCGCGCAAGCGCGAATTTCTTTCGTACCGCACTAAAAAGTATATGTGACACATCTCAGAAATTATTTCGTCACTTTGACATAATTTTTGTACCATTTTAAATTAGCCGTTACATGGAGTATTATATATGAAAATGTGCGCATTTTTATGTAGAATACAACAAAAAAAATACTCATGATTGTAGCTTTTATCAGTTTTGAGATATTTTCATATAAATAACGATAAGTGCCAAAATTTCAACCTTCGGTCAACTTTGACTACCGAAATGGTCGAAAAACGCAATTGTAAGCTAAAACTTATATTTTAGTATAATATTCAATCATTTACCTTAATTTTGCAACTAATTGGAAGTCTCTAGCACAATATTTCGATTATGGATGAATTTATGAAAAAACTTTTTCCTTACATCCGCGCAGTAACTCTTCCGAAAAAAATCATACATGCAATTGTGGTAATGTTTGCACCTTTTAAAATTAGCCGTTACATAAAGTTTTATATATGGAAATGTGCGCAATTTCATGCACAATACAACTAAAAACAACTCATGGTTTGTAGCTTTTATCAGTTTTGAAATATTTTCATATAAAAAATGATAAGTGACAAATTTTCAACCTTTGGTCAACTTTGACTCTACCGAAATGGTCGAAAAACGCAATTGTAAGCTAAAATGCTTATATTCTAGTAATATTCAATCATTTACCTTCATTTTGCAACAAATTGGAAGTCTCTAGCACAATATTTAGATTTATGGTGAATTTATGAAAAAAATAACTTTTCTTTACGTCCGCGCGGTAAACTCAAAAATCATACGTGCGACTGTGGTAATGTTTGCACCATTTTAAATTAGCCGTTACATAAAGTTTCATATATGAAAATGTGCGCAATTTCATGTAGAATACAACAAAACATAATTGAAGGTTGTAGCTTTTCTCATTTTTGAAATATTTGCATATAAATCACGATAAATAGAAAAAAAACCACGTTCGGTCAACTTTGACTCTACCGAAATGGTCGAAAAACGCAATTGTAAGCTAAAACTCTTACAGTCTAGTAATATTCAGTCATTTATCTTCATCTTGAAACAAATTTGAAGTCTCTAGCACAATATTTAGATTTATGGTGAATTTAAAAAAAAACTTTCCTTCCCTCCGTGCGCGGATTCTCCGCCAAATATCTCCGAAATGTGTATGTCCCATTCTCGGAATATTTGCTTCCGTTTCATATTAGCATTTCATAGAGTTTTTATATATGAAAATGTCGCAATTTCATGTAGAATAAAACAAAAAATATTTGAAGGTTGTAGCTTTTCTTATTTCTGAAATAATTGCATATAAAAAATATATATATAAAAAAATTCGACATTCGGTCAACTTTAACTCATCAGATATGGTCGAAAACTGCAATTGTAAGCTAATACTCTTACAGTATAGTAATATTCAATCATTTGTCTTCATTTTGAAAGAAATTAGAAAGTCTCTAGGACAATATTTAGATTTATGGTGAATTTTGAAAAAAATATTTGTTTACGTCGTGTTACGAATTCATGCATTATTTTGTGATAATATTTTCTGTGTTGCTTTTATCGTTTTACAATGTGTTATATACAAAATGATTGCAATTTAGTGTACATTACAACGGAAAAAAAGTAACTTGTTACCTTTAACCGTTTTGCGCACAGCGCGATTTGAATACAATTATATATGAAATTTCGTTTTTGCGCTATCATATATCGCATTATGTATATATGATAATGATAATTTTTTCATTTCTGATGGTTGCATACTAAACTTCAGCCAATGACAAAAAAAGGAGCCAAAAATGAACTCTTAATCTTGAAAACTAAGCGCGCTGTGATTTTTTTGAAAAAAATATTTTTTTTCCGCTTCCAGCGCTCACTCCGAAACACCTCCGGCACACGGGAGACAATTTTTTTTTTACGCTTCGCGCGTTTAAAGGTTTTTTAAATGCTGGCCTGCTGCCACCAGTAGATGCAGCTGTAGATGGGTACCAGTGTTAGTGGGGAGTCAAAGATGAGGCAAAAAGTATTACCAATAAACTGCAGATAGATTTCAACCTACTTGGATGGTTCAGCCAAGCACTGCAGGAGTGCATTTCTCAACACGTCAGAGTTTACATAATTGCTATGAGAGCAAGTCTTACAATAACAAGACAAATTACACCAAAGGATAAACATTAACCATGTGTTGTAATACTGTATCTAATGCCTTAGCTGTACAGTACTGTTTTATTTAAAGTAGAGATAATAGGAAATATAGTCGACCACAAACTTTTGCTGAAACTTAACAATCAACCCCTGGTAAGTTTCATTCCTTTCTCTCCCAATATGTAATCATTTGTTACCTGTTACAAGGCCTAATTTTTGGTGATTTTCCTTGAAACCTATTCATGACTTAAAGCAGACGAACAAACTTGACCCTTTACCTTCAAGTTTGTCTTTGACCTTATTCTGCACATTAGCCAAATATGAAACTCATGCAAAATATGAAGTGTCTTTTTTACATATAGTATAGTTCGAAGGTAACGGCCAAGGTTAAACGGGTATTTGACTTTCTGACCCTTGAGTGTGGCCCTGTATTTGACTTTGCTCTGCACAAGGGCTTTCTAAGTGGAGTATGCATGTCATATATGAAGGCAATATCGTAAAGTTGAAAATTATGGTGAAAACTATAGTTTTGTGTAATCTTTGACCTATTAAGTATAACTTTGACATATCTACACATCAACTTAGTAGTCAAAAACACATGCCAAATATGAAGTCTGTACCTTATATAATTTAAAAGTTGTAGGTGGTTTCAGTTCCCTAGGTGAACAAGAATGCTCAAAGCTCCTGAACAACATAAGAGATCTTCCAGGATGAAGAGATGTCCACGTCTTTCAGACGTAGAACAAATCCCAAGGCAGCCCTGTAGCCTTTGATTGCAGATACATAGTCATTTATCTGTTCTGAGAAAGATTTGAAAATCCACTATCTGCTGAACAGAAGTTCCAAGTAGAGAGAAACTCCGTTGACAACACCAGTCACAATAGCCAGCCCACTTGCCCTGGTACACAGTTGATGAAGATCTCCTTAGGTAGCGGGACATTTGGGCTGCTGCCCTGCCAGAAAAACCTCTCACTCACAAGAGATATTGGACAGTCTCCAGCCATGAGGAGATAGGGACCCTAGTGATTGGTGGTACCTCTCCACATGAGGTTGGGAGAGAAAGTGGTGCCAAGGGGGAATCTCTCTCGGTAATGTTGAAAGAAGAGATAGAAGATCCAGAAACCACTTTTCTTGGCACCACAAAGGAGCCACTAGGGTCATCCTGAGATTCTTGGAACCCATCACTGTTCAGGACATGACGGATCAGGCAGAATGGGTTGAAGGTGTACACTTCTGCATTGTCCCAAGGATGCTGAAGGGCGTCCTCCGCTACAGCGAACGGATCCGGGACCACAAAATAATAGACCTCCATCTTCCTGTTGAAGTGAGTAGCGAAGATGTCTAATATGGGTTTTCCCCATCGATGGAATAGCCTGTCCACAATGTCCTGATACAGAGACATCCATATCAAGAACTTGACTCCAACGACTTAGCTTGTCAGACACCACATTCCTCTTGCCTGAAATGTACCTGGCCACAAGCTCCATCGAGGTGTCAGTTACCCACTGGTGCAATTCGACTGTCAATGAGTGAATTTGCCGAGACACCAGCCCCCCCGTTTGCTCACACGCTACCGCTGTACTGTTGTCCAACATCAGAATGATGGAGTGACTGACCACCCTCTCCTGAAACTCTAATCTCTGGTTTGATGGGAAAACTCTCGATGGTGCCATGTCTATTACCATTTCCAGGTAAAGAATCCTCTGTATGGGAAGAAAGTTGGATTTCTCCAGATTTATCATGATACCTAGGTTCTAACAAAACTGGAGAAGGTTCCTATCCCGAACCAATATTTCCCAGGAACTTTCCAAGACCAGCCAATCGTCAAGATAACCGTTGAATCCCCCGAGCATGACTCACGTCGACACTAGGGTAAAGACTTGTGAACACCTGCGGAGCTGCTGTCAACCCGAAGCAAAGGACTTTGAACGGGAAGATCTGATCCCCAAGACTGAAGTGGAGGAACTTCCTGGATGAGGGGTGGATGGGAATCTGGAAGTAGGCGTCCTTCAAGTTTATAGACAGCATAAAGTCGTTCTCCCTCACAGCTGCCAAGACTGTCTGGGGTGTCTCCATCCTAAACTTCATCTTCCCAATGGAGTGGTTTAGCATTGAAAGATCTATCACCCACCTCCAATTGCCAGTGGCCTTTGGCCCTAGGAAGACTTGACTGTAGAACCCTGGAGAAGGAAGTACAGTCAATCCCCTGTATTTGCGTTCTCACGATTCATGGACTCGCCTATTCACAGATTTTTCTGTGGAATTTATCTAAAAATTATTTGTGGGAGGACTTGCTCATTCCTTGGTTTTCCGACGCTTAATATTCCAAAAATTAGTTAGTGTTTTAATAATATCAATGAAAATGAATTTTTATGATACAAAAATGATTTATTCAAATATTAATATTTATTAATACTGTATTAAGTTTAATAAGATAAAATGATATTAAGTAATATAAAAATAATAATTCTCTCTCTCTCTCTCTCTCTCTCTCTCTCTCTCTCTCTCTCTCTCTCGCTCTCTCTCTCTCTCTCTCTCTCTCTGATAGTTGTGTTTTTGTATGATAAATAAATGATTCTAACTTATTTTTCAAATATGTATATTAAATGTAAGCAGCATAATATCAGTGGGGGGGGATCTAAGGAAGTAGGGGTCCTTCAAGTTTATAGACAGCATAAAGTCGTTCTCCCTCACAGCTGCCAAGACTGTCTGGGGTCTCTCCATCCTGAACCTCATCTTCCCAATGGAGTGGTTCAGCATTGAAAGATCTATCACCTGCCTCCAATTGCCAGTGGCCTACGGCCCTCTGAAGACTCGACTGTAGAACCCTGGAGAAGGAAGTACATTTAATCCCCTGTATTTGCGTTCTCAAGATTCACAGACTCACCTATTCACAGATTTTTCTGTGGAATTTATCTGAAAATTATTTGCGGGAGGACTCTCTCATTTCTTGGTTTTTCCGAAGATAAATATTCTCAAATTAGTGTATTTTGATGTTACTTTCATGAAAATAAATTTTTACGATCCAAAAATGAATTATTAACCTTCAAATATTAATATTGATTCATACTGTATTAAGTTTAATAAGACTAAATGATATTAAGTAATATAAAAATAATAATAATAGTAAGGTCTCTCTCACTGAGATGTATGTTTTTGTATGATAAATAAATGTTCATACGCAAACAAACCTTCGGTCTTAACAATAGGATAATTTCTAGCGCCTAGCTGGATCCAGCTAAAACGCAGATGAAAGCAAGGAATCTTGTGATATCTGGCAACGCATGAGTAAATCGGGTGAAGAGTGGTCAAAGACCAACCTACGCCACCGCGTCAGTCTTTTTCTTAACTGCCTGGGCAAGAGTTCTGGTTGACCTCTCTTGGCCGTTAACCGGTTCATTGCCTGTTTCGATTGTGTTAAGTGTGTGTGTGTGTGTGTGTGTGGGGCTGTTATTATGGCTGCTTCTGCTACTTCTTGGTCTCCTTGGAGGGGTTGCTTGCGCACTTTTTGGAGGCTCACTACCCCCTTCTGCAGGCTGGCCAGGCCCTCCCCCCTCCTCCTGGCCTCGTCTTCGTGGGTAGCCGAGGTCAGCCATCTTGTATTGCTCTGCCAGTGTCTGTGCTGCTTCTTCGAGTTGTAGGGAAGCCATGGCGACTACTTGCCCTTTGGACCGAGGGGAAGCTGTGACATCATCACCACTTGTGACGTCATTTGCCTGAAGCCGGGATTGACTTTGGAGCAGGTGAGGTCGGTGGCTCTGTCCCTGTCTCCACAGGATGCCTCACCATTGGAATCTACGCCAGCCTCCATGTTGCAGACGGTTTCTTGGCTGGACTTCTGGTCTGTGGTCATTGCCAAGATAGCTTCTGACAGGTCCCCCCGAAGGGTTGGTGAGTGCATCCTCACTTGCCAGTCTGTTGCAGTCCAGAGGCAAGGTGTTTTCATATATGGTTCACTTCAGTGTTAATTTATGGGCTAACCTTCTCCCGATTAGAAGAGACGAAGCTTTATCTAGGATAGAGAGATCAGTTGACACACAGTCCTTGCTGGCATTGAGAAACGGGGATCTGTTAGAGTCCCAATTTTTGTTTCCTCGGACCGAGCTGGAAAATGCAATAGACCAGCGCCGGGCTGACACCAAAGACAGACTGGTGCACCAGGCCGTGTCTAAGTTGGAGTCTCGTCCTCGGAGACATCTGGCTCCTCCCCCTCCCCCTGTCCAGCAGCAGTCAAGAAGATCGTCGCCTGGTAGGCCGTCAAGGAGTTCGATTTCATCAAGGCCTTCCCGTTCGACTCTGCCTAGGTCAGAGGACCAACATCCTTTTTGCTCTTGTTCCTTTAAGCCAAGAAGGGGCCCAAGGGGCAGAGGTAAAGGGGGCCGTCGGTAGGTTAGGCGCCTCTTCCTCTCCTGTGCCACGGGTGGGGGGCTGCCTGGTCGGCCATTGGGCCGAGTGGCAGAGTTATGGGGTGGAAAAGTGGGTGGTAGATGTCCTTCGTGGGGGGTACCTACTGGCATTCGACTTTTCTCCTCCTCTGTGGGACAAGCTGCAGCTCAGGAAGGCATATCCTCCAGATTTTCTGAAGTTCTTGGCTCTTCGGGAGGAAGTGCAGAAGATACTGGACAAGGATGCGATAGAGGAAGTGGTGCGTGCGTCTCCGAGATTTTAGTCACATCTTCTTGGTGCCCAAGGCATCGGGAGGTTGGAGACCTGTGATCGACTTATCCACCTTGAATCACTTCATCAAGAAGACACGGTTCAAGATGGAGAACCCGCGTTCAGTGTTGGCAGCCGTGAGGGAAGGCAACTTCATGCTGTCGATAGACTTAAGGGATGCTTACTTCCAAATCCCTATTCATCCGACGTCCAGGAAGTTCCTTCGCTTCTCTCTTGGGGACAAGGTCTTGAGTTCAAAGTCCTATGCTTCGGGCTGACAACAGCCCCTCAAGTGTTCACAAGGGTCTTCTCTCTCATGTCAAGTTGGGCCCATGCTCAGGGGATCCGTTTGCTGGGGTACCTCAACAATTGTTTGGTCTTGGCAGTTTCCAGGGAAAAGCTGCTGTAGGACAGGGATCGTCTACTCGGTTCTGTTTGGAACTGGGCATCATAGTCAACCAGGGTAAGTCAAACCTCGTACCCAGTCAAAGGATTCTCTACCTGGGCATGGTCATCGATACGACAGTTTCAAAAGTTTTTCCGTTGGATCAGAGATTGGAGAAGTTGCGAGTGGTGGCACGCGACTTTCTGTCGGAACCACATCAGTCAGCTCATCAGTGTCAGGTTCCTCTGGGAGTGATGTCTTCCCTAGAGAAGCTGGTCCCTCATGGGCGTCTTCATCTTCGGTCTCTGCAATGGAGACTGGGAGAATTCTGGTCTCTGGCGGGGGACTCACCCCTGTTAAAGGTTCCTCTGTCTCTGGAAGTGAAAGAGACCTTTGTTGGTGGTTGGACGGCTGGAATCTTTTGAAGGGTGTCCCTCTGCGTTCTCTTCCACCGGATTTCCTTCTGTTCTCAGACACCTCCCTCACAGGTTGGGGGACTCATTTAGGCGGCGTCATTGCATCAGGCATTTGGAGTTTGGAGGACAAACAGCAACATATCAACGTCTTGGAGTTGAAGGCAGCCTTCCTGGGTCGGAAGGAGTTTCGGGAGAAAGTGGAAGGTCATTCTGTCATTCTCATGTCGGATGACACCACGGTGGTAGCCTATGTGAACAAGCAGGGAGGCCTGGTTTCTCGTGAACTTAATGCCTTGACCGTCGAGGTTCACCAGTGGGCTGTCAGCAGTTCGGTAGAGCTCTCAGCCAGGTATATCCCAGGCAAACGGAATGTGGTCACAGACAAACTCAATCGTCGGTATCAGATCCTAGGCTCAGATTGGCCCCTTCATCAAGTGGTAGCAGACAAGCACTCTCTCTCTCTCATTTGAATTCTTTTTTCCATTGAAGATCACTAAATTTCCCTTGGTGGCCGCATTAAATTTGCCCATTGGCCACCGTGGCCACACTTGAGAACCACTGCTTTAGATGCCAGATGCCACAGATTCCTTGTATATACAATTATTTATTGTTTTTAATTTGTTTCCAGCTGGTGCCAGAAGATATATCCTAATGTTAAGACAGAAGGTATGTTCTGCATATGAACAATAAAATTTTATAGCCAACATTGACCTCATTCTGCTTATCAGCATCACTATATTTTGTTCACATAGATCTGATAACTGGGTGCAGAAAGTTTAAATGCTTTTAGTGGACACAAGTAGGTTAGGACTGTGCGGTAAATTAACAATAGTCTCTGGCTGCCAAGTGAACATCAGTTGGCTAGTGGCCACAGTCATAGGCTGAGTATTTTTTCTATTATATAAAATTCTTTAGTTCATTATAATATTAATATAATTTGTAGTTGGGGAATTATCTTAAAAAAGTTGTTATATTATTAAATAGGGTCTAGGAGAGACTGTAAAAGAAAAGGCAGTGCAGTTTATTAGTTTATATGCTGCAAATAATTTGTTAATTTGAGCTACTCTTGTTCAGCAAAAGAAATTCTTAAATACACATACACACCTCCAGATGATGACATTCATAGAAATCAATTTTGTGTCACGGTGCTGAAGGCAACAATGTCCGTAAGTAAAATGTTACCCGTATTGTATACTACATTGACGGAAAAGGTAAATGATAGTAATTACTTTAAAACACAACTATAATAATACTATACTTTACAAAAAGATATTACTTTTACATTTAAAAAGCATAAATAATTAATTTATTATGCTTTTAAAATGTAAAAGTAATATCTTTTGTAAAGTATAGTATGATGATAGTATTTTACATTTAAAGTATGAATCTCAACTGAGCGTTAATGAAAAATGCATTTTGCCTTTGCTTAAGGAACTCGCTAGTGCATTTGGTTGCTGTCCAAGTAGTGAATAATTTTTCCACCTCACATATTTCCCCTTTGCATATTATGGTTATCATGGTTTTATTAGCGTCACTTCTTTTTTAGTGCTATGTGACAGGATTCTACATACTTTACATAGCTGAAATTCTATTCATAGTTATTCATAATATCAGAAAACTGTATTCACCACTGTTTCTTTTGTTTTAGAATTTATAGGCTTACAAGCAATGTTTTTCTTAGCTGTAATGAGAATATTTGAAATGTGCAAATATAATTTTACTTGACATTGTACACATGAAAACTACAATGTGATAACAAAGTAATCTTTCAGTACCTGTTCTTAAGGTCCTTTGTTTCTTTTCAGACTGCTATTAAGATGTGTGTTCCAAAAGACCACTATGGACCATTAATAGAATATCTAGCCAAGCTTTTGGAGTTGAAGAACTTTGTGAATGAAGCTAACATACCCCCACTGTCCCTTCCACCACCTTCAAAGCCGAAAACACCATTATCTAACGTGAAACCACCAGACTCTCCAGAAGTTGTTCCACTTGACGATGATGTGTCTAGCACTTCAGCACCAGCAGCTGCAGAAATGCTCTCAGAAGCAGTGAACGAAGAACGTATTCAAACTATATCACCTCCAAATAGTGTATGTACTGTAGACTCAGCTTCTGAACCACCAGGAAGAGGTGGGGATACAAGCCCTCCTACAGTTCAGCAGATGGATGTAACCTATAATCAAGAACATGAAAAGTCCCCTAGGGGAGAATCTCCACAAAATACTACTCCAGAGCCAGAACCAAAGCCAGAATTTCAGCCAATCACCTACCGTGAGCAAAGCCCGCCTCCTTACCAACCACCACCATATCAGTCACAGTTCCATCCACCACCATATCAGCCTCCACAGGATGATACAGCATATCAGGAACAGAACCATAAACTAACTCAGCAAAATGATTATTATGCTGATGATTACAGAACAAAATCACAGGAAAAACTATCAGATTATGATCAAGATGAAATTTCTGAGGAACCTCTTGAATACACTGAACCTCCACCAGATTACCACCAGCAACATTTCACCATTAGTTCTTCAACATTTGAGCCATCAAGCTCAGAGCCATATGTGCAAGAAGATCCAAAGTCTTCAGTTTTATCAGAGGAAAGTACTGGTGGCAATATAGAGCCAGAGGATGAACCAGAAGTAGTCTCAGAATATCCTGAAAGCATTCCTAATGACCGATGGACACAAAGACTGAGTGAAACTATGCAACAGTCATCCCATCAGTCTCATTCCTTACATCAGCAGTCTTCTCATCAGTTATCACATCAGTTACATCAGCAGTCTCAGCCTCATCAGCAATCACAGTCTCTTCAGTTACATCAGCAGCAACAGTCTCATCCAATGCATCAGCAGCAACCATCTCAGCAGCGTCATCAGCAGTTGCAGTCCCAGGACCTATTGCAACAACAGTCCCAAGATTTGCATACACCTTCTCACTCTCAACATATGCATCAACAGCCTCAGTCACAACCGCAATCATTGCATCAACAGTCACAGTCCATCCAACATCATCAGCAGACGCAGCCCTTACAGTTGCATCAGCAGTCACAATCTTTACAACTGCAGCCTCAACCTTTACAGTTGTTACAAAATTCACAAATACATCAACCATCATCACAATCCCAACAGTTACATCAGCTTCATCAAGATGACTTACAAGCAATGGATATAGATGCACAGATTTCTCAGTCACAGAACATTTAAAAAAATTAATTTTCCTGGAGTCACAAGTTATTAACACTTTCATGACAAACTTTTTTTAGTTTTAGACTCCTTGAAGGTAGAGTATTGTACACTATTCTGAATTTAAAAATCATATGTATTTAAAAATTTTGAAGATAAATGTAGAGCAGGATAACTGAATTTTTTCTTGAAACAAAAGTGATTTTTTAGCACAAAACTATGATTTAAAGTACTCCTATTCATGAGTCTATAATCCCAGACATTCCATTCCCCCATTTAAAGATTATATGCTGGCTGCCTGGCAGTACCACACACATGCCTCTGGACTTTGCATTCTACTTCATTAGGAATATCACCTCTTTAGTTTAAATTATGGCTGCAAAGAAATGAGCAGGGGTTGTCTTGAAAAATTAGTTTTGTTTAAAAAAAATTTAGGTGTTAGATTGACAAAGCTATCATTTGCATCTCTAATCACAATTTAGGGGAAGGATTGAGCTGCTGTAGATGCAGTGAAACTAACTACTTTGTACATGAGGTTCAATAGCTTTTGGGCTTGAATTTAGGAAGGAACCCAGTGCTTTAATAAAGTCAAAAGCTTGAGCATGCAATAAAACAAGGATTCTGTATTTGTAAGACATTTAGATACAGAAACTAATGTGCAGTAGACCATATTAACCAAACAAAACAGTTGCTTACCATCACAGTTCCTGGCTCAGTGTATATTGTGAAAGAGTGCATGATTAAATAGAGGGACAAAGGTATAACCTGAAAGTGAAGTTTGTCATCAGTGGTACATTTGTCAAAGAATTTTTCAAAACAGAAATACTTGTGACCTGCACGAAGGGAAAGTTGGAAAAGAGAATTCTTGAAAGATGGCGTCTGTTGGCGAAACAACCTGATGGCCGTTACTGGACAAAGAAGACAATCTTCATTGGAAGAGGAAAGCATTCCAGGAATAGCAGCAAGTCCATGAACAAGCTACATTTTGCCAAAAGGCTGAGTCTTGGTAATGAACTTTCGGGGAAAATGAGAGCCAAGAAGACTACTTAAGAGATGGAATGAGAAAGTCTTTCCCAAAAGGGTATGAAGCTGGAGTGAGAAACTTTTCCCAACAGGGTATGAAGCTCTCAAGGCTAGGAGAAATGCATGTTTTTTGGGTCTTCGTACATTTGCCTTTTGGGTCGGATTCACCAAGTATCAAACCATTTCCACTTTCCAGTGAAAGGTAATTGGTAGTGGTTATGCAAGAGGTGGTAATGACTGGTGCTATAACATTTTAGAAGTCGGTCCCTCTGGGACTGGGCTGGTTAACCTCCATGCGTGACCTTAATTCTTAAACTTCACAAGGACCTGTCTCAGAAGCCCAGACATGGCAAAGGTCTAGACATCTAGGCCATTCGAGACCTGAAGCATGACATCCACTGTTAAAGAAGCTGTGTTTGACTAATGAGAGCAGTACAGTGGTATGGCATCCAGTGAAATAAACAGATGCAGCAAGGGCATTTATATCTGCTAGAAGGCCTTGCAGATAAAATCTGCATAATGATGCAGAATAAAAGCACCAAAACACCATTTGTGGTCAATTACTGATCAATTTCTGTTACATTAAAATGTACAAAAAGCTATAAAATCTGTAGACACAAGCTGTAGAGAGATCTTTTGTGAGAAAGGGAAGAAAAAACAAAAAACAAAGTAATGGGAAAGGAGAAAGGTTTGCTTAAATTGGCTTAGTCTAAGAAAAAGCTTTATAATCTCAAGTGTATGTGTGGTACTGCCAGTGAGCAAGTGGAGTCTTCTCCCTCATAATTAAGAATAGAGTTTGTAGAAATAGTTAAGACCCACAAACTTGGGCTAGTGTACGTTAATTGATAGGTTGGTAAGTTAAACACAATTTTTTAGCAAAATATTTTTGTAATGTAAAGTTTTTTAAACTTTGAGTATTTGTATTTCTGCGGGCCTTTGAATTTTATATTGATATAATGCTAATTTAAAGGAATTTCTCTTCTATATACCTAAGCTCTAAGACCTGTATAAAATTTGCCTATTGGATTCTCAACATATAATATAAGAACATCTTTTTCCATGTAATGCATTTATTTATTGATGTAATGCTCTTTTTGTTGCATTATAACACGGTATAATATTGTTACATTCAGCTCAACAACAATCGATTGTCCTGCATGAAGATTCAATGTACATGTGCATTGCCCCATTCCAGTATTTTCCAACATTTACTTCGCCTAAATATTAATTGGCTTTCACCATGCCCCTTTTTAAATTGTATTTAACTTAATTGTCACAGGCTTACACCATGCCCCTTTTTAAATTGTGTTTGAAATTATTTTCTAGATGCTTTACCGGAAAGCAGAATTGTAGTACACTACCTTCTGCCAGAACAAGGACATCAAAATTATTGCAATTTTTGATTAATTAGATAGGTTTTATGACGATTGTTGTACCAAACCTTGTGTCAATTATTTCAGCTTCTGAGATTAACATTTTTGTGGATTTATTTGGAAAGACTAACATTAGTGAATTGTGTCTTTTAAGGGTAGGAATTTTCATATACTATACAGTATTGTATTGGCAGATGTAGAATATAGTTATAAATAGTTTCATAATGTGGGTCAATGTATCCAAGGACGGTAATATGTAAGCAATATTTTTTATTGCATTTGCAGACCTATAAAATTTAAGTGAAATATATGTTGAAAACAGGAAGTTTAGAGAGGTTATGTATTTATTACCTGTGCAAAGTTGGGAGGCGGCAATGTCTTTACCTACCTCTGTGTGGGCTTAATATTGCTGCCGACCTGGGTAGTTCTCCTATTCCTTGCACGGTGGCAAGTTACCTCACTCTATGGCAGGTCTATGTAAGTGAGGTACTTGATGATAATTGTGGTATTGGTAAACCAATGCTGTTTTTAAAGAAAAGTAACTTTGTTTACAGATTTTACAGATTTAATTTGTACTATTAGAATGTTTTTTTGGACAATTTTTTTTTATATTAAGTTATAGTTTTAATGAATTTTAGTTATATATATATAATATATATTGTGGAAAAAGTTTTTCATCTTGATTATAGTTTTGATGAATTTTAGTTAAATTAATGTATGATTTTAAGCGCTGAATGACCATAGTTGCGCCAGTGCTTGGCAAGTATGCCTGAAATCTATTATCTGTGTGTGTCTGTGTACTATCTAGGAGAAGATTTTGATGAAATTTCAAGAAAACATTTTTTGAGTTATCTTTCGATACAGATTGAAGATTGGCTGAACTTTGTTCCATGAGTTATCTTTCCATGCAGACTGAAGATTGGAAAACATATATCCATTATAGAAGTACAGGATTTCTTGAGTTCAATGCTTCTTTCATGGTTACACATAGAACTACTGCATGTACATTAATGTATATTCATAGTATCTGTTGATAGTGCAGAGTTTTGTCAGGTGTTAAAGATGGAAATTGACTGAATAATTTACAACTGACCTGCTGTGGAATTAGAATAATTTATGTAGTGTAACAAAATACCATTCTTTATGGTACTCCATCAGGAATCTCCTAGAAAGTTGGTGTGTATGAAATTTTTTATTCTTAGAGCAAAAGTTTTGTGTACATATTTGATTAATCTTAGTTCACCTGTTCTTTCAATACTTACCTGCCACTTGTAAATTTTTCAATGCTTACTTTTCTGCCTCTTGTAAGAAAATTTACAAATATTTCAGGTTTGTTTTTGGATATTTGGTAAGGAAGTTAACACCAAAAATAAATACACTAATTTATTAGGGATTCATATCTCATGATGAGTGTCTTTATACTGTGCAATTATTGTGCATATACACTAATCTTTTCTGCCACGACCTAATTCTATATCAAGCCTATCCCAGTTGCTAAGTTCCACTTTTTCTGTAGATCTGGAGGGAATTTCTGTGGTAGGTTTCATAAGAATATCAGCAACAGCAAGGTACTGCCTGTGAAGTCTCTGCTTAAGGAACTCGTATAATTCATATTCTAAAGCCATTCGGTTCTTCAAGACAGTCCTCACTTCTTCACTAACTTCTTTGTATTTTTTGGGATTCTTGTTCACCATCCTTTCATTCTGAAACTCTGAAAACAGAAAAATTCACTTGTTAAATTTTGAATTATTACTCTAAAAAGAAGTCAGTGAAATTTCCAGTCTATTAACACAGGTTTCATTTTCCAGAAAACTAGACTACCAAGAAACAGGTGGCAAGGCTGTATTATTTATGTAATAATGCCGATTGTTTCTTCTGACAAGGCACTTGTGTGCTAACTGATGCAAAGCTCTCTTTATCATCAAATTGTTTTTTCCAATGGTAAGTTAAGTTTGCTTATTGGATTTCACCTTCCCTCATTTCCTAAATTACTGACATATTTTAGTTATAATTATAGTTGGTTCCAGGTAAGATATCCCCACTGTACAATTATCATTACTGTTAAATTGCTCTTAAAAATTATGTAGGCATACAATTTATATTTGTTCCTATGGGGATACAAGCACTATGCCTTTCATCTAAGGAGTAAACTTCTGTGCATGCACTGGGCCAGCCATATACTGACTAAACAAGGCACAAGCACCAGCAGGAGATGGGGGTAGGGTGATGCCCATTGGCAGCCAACTGACACTACCCATTGTCCTTCTGTAATAAAGTTCAGATATGTTTCTTGCAGTCTCTTTTTTTTTGCATGTGCCAACTGTTTCCTTTGTATTTTGATGTTTTACTATGAATTATTAACCATTCTAAGTGCATTCTTGTGTTATTGGTGCCTTTTTGTGCTTCTTTGTCTCGATGGAGAGCAGACAGGAACAATGTTGTGTTGAGGTTCATGGTTAACCTCGTCATTTTATGTTGCCTTTGGTGATAAATCAGCACTATATTTCTTGCAAAGAGTGCTCTTGTGATTCTCACTTCCCTGAATGTGCTGAATGGCCATCTCAATGAGAACATTACAGGAAAAGGAGGAGGAAGCCTAAAGCAGAGTTTACACTAGGCTTCACAGTGTTCCTCTTAATTCACCTCTGCCAGCATATGCCTGCCTACCTCAGTGATGTCAGTGTGTATTGCCTCTACATCACACGAGTGCTGTGAGCGGTAGCATTATTTTCCTGACAGCCACATATATCTCTATTTTTATATGTTAATTTTACATTCCATAGATGTTGATAATACTCAATGAAACAAGATTTCTTCTCACTTCCACTCCATGGTGATTACAGTATAATAGAGAACTGGATAACAGCTGAAAGGTTACTATTGATTCGTCGTCGGCGGATAGTCTGGGTCAGGCTTCAGCCATCAAGCTTGCCTTGATGAGTTAGAGATGTGGAGTGACACATTAGTCCTAATGAGCAGTTCAGTAGGTGTGGCTAACAAGTATTTGGGAGGAGTTGGTGATGAGTATTATGTATGTAGCACACTGTGAAGCCTTAGTGTAAACTCACCTTAAGAAGGGAACTTTTGTCTAGCAGTGACCACATGCTGATTCCTTCCAGAACATTCACTACCCCCCTCTTCCAGCACCGCTTCTTTGAGAAGGCGAAACCACAGTGTTCATACGCAGAACAAACCTTCAGTATTAACAATAGGATAATCTAGTGCCAGCTGGAAATTGGTTAAAAACAATCAAAGATTGTTAAGTAAGGAATCTGTGACATCTGGCAACCCGTAGGTCAACAAGGTGGAAGTTGGTCACCGACCAAGCTTAGGACCTTGTGACGCATCAGTCTTTCTTTAACCACCTTAGAGAGTAGACACATTACACTCCTTCCCAAGCTGGTCGCCTTGTTTGCCCGTTATTTCTTTGCTTTTTTAGTGTGTGTGTCTGTCCTGTAATCATAGATTCCTCCAAGGGTTCAAATCCCCTTCAACGTATATGTCCAGGAGTTTAGGGATTTTAATGTCCCAGGTTTTTTACTAATTGTGTTACTGATCCCCCATTCGACTTGTAGTAGGGTTCGTGTGCACTTTTGTACTGTTGCTAATCCGTGCCTGGAATGTCGTTCATGGCATATATCTTGGTGGAGTTCTTTAAGGAAAGGGATCAACATAAGGATGATAAAGCACCGCTCGAGTTCACAATTGCCTTCCACTCAGTTGTCTCCGGAATCTTCTGGGATGTCTCATAATGGACATGTGAGTGATGATGATGGTCGAGGATGTAAAACGCTTTGGGTCCAAACAACCCAATTCCATTCCCTTCCTCCCATCCAATTTCCCCAAAAAGCTTTTACTTTGGCAGAACAAGTCAAGATGGAGAAATATGCTGGTGGTTGTGACCTGTCCATCTCGCAGATTCCACAGCTAATTGTTCCTAGTGTGGAGAGCAATCAGAGGAGGGATACTGGTAATCAGCTTCTTGAATATATATAAAAGTCTCATTTCAAGATGGAAATGGCCTGCTCTGTGTTAGCTATAGTTAGAGATGAGACTTCATGCTATCAATAGCTCTTCAAAATGGGCATTTGAGAGACCCCTCCCACTGAACCAGGAGGTCAGGAAAGACCTATGATGGTGGTTAGATGACAGAAAACTCCTGAAAATAGTTCCCTTGTCCACTTCTCCTTTAGATATGCTCCTATTCTCAGATGCCTTGAAGAGAGGATGGGGGATTTGGCTTAAAGGGGAGTCTTAGTCTGGGTAGTGGATGAAGGAACTCGTCTTATGCATCAGTGTTTTGGAAATGTTAGCTGTGTGGCTAACTCGGTTACCATGTCAGGAAATTTTTTTAATTAATTTATATTTTTCATAGCTAACAAACCTGAGGTTCTTAACATTAGAATACTCCTCTTGCACCAGCTGGAAACTGGTTACAAACAATCAAATAATGTAAAGCAAGGAATCTGTGAAATCTGGCAACTCATATGTATATGAGGTGGAAGTTGGTCACCAACCAGGCATAGAAGCTCATGACAACATGGTCTGTCTTTGAACGCTGGGCAGTTTGCCCGTCGGTAGAGCTGTCAGCTCTGGGCATCTCAAATATGCTAGCAGACCAACTTGGTCTCCAAGGTCAGGTGATATGGAGTGGCCTCTACATCCCTAGGTAGCAAAAAGACTGTTCGACATAGGGAGTTATCTCTTACTCTATCTGTTTGTGACCAAACTGAATGAGAAACTTACAGGCTTTTGTGAAACAAATACTTTAGCAGGCCAAAGAATAAGAGAAAACTGTCATAAAAATTTGCAGGTCAAAGAATAAGAGGAAACTGTCATAAAAAATTACTATCTATTTATGGTTACCTGATTTTGTTTTGTAACTACTATACTTATTTCTTTCATTTTTATTGCAAAATTACACAAAAATAATAGCATGAATACAACAGGTACCAGTGGAATATTCAAATTTCATCAAAAGTGTTCTGGTTCACTTATAGAGTGGCTGGATCATTATGTGAAGAGAATAATGGCAAAAAAGTCTTAAACATAAAAAAGATAAATTCAACATAAAGAGGATAAAATGGTACAAAGTAAATGAAATTTAAATTTCTTAGAATTTTTGATGTGTGCATGTTGCGCACGTGCACCGTTATGAAAAAATATGCTATAAAAAATCTGTTCTGTAATGTACTTCACCTGAACTAAAATAACGTTGCCTTGCACCATTGAAGAAAGCAGGAAGATACTGTTCTAAAACACCAAGGGTAGTATTCCATTCTTCTGTTATTCCAATGACAGAGTATTCATATTCTGCATGAAATTTGGCTTTCTGCAATGCATATGGTTCTCCACGCTTTCTGAAACAATAGAATCAAGGCCATAGTAATGTGTTATACAGAATTTTAAAGTTCTTTGGGAACAGAAACAGAATTCTGAAAGGTCAATGAGCAATGTGAGAAAAAAAAATTTTTTTGAGAATATTATTGCATCATAACATCTTTGACACCTGTTAAGAAACCATTAACCTGTCCAAATGCAAAATACTTATTCCACGAATACAACTTTAATCCTATGTACAGAATTCTTTGTGAACCAGAAATGAATTAGACCTGAACTTACCTCCAAGATCATAAAAAAGACAAGGTCACTGCATTACTTCATTTTTTATTACTATACCATCATTATCATTAGTTTTAATATCTATTTTCATATAGGTAACTTACCAAGTACGAAATTACATAGCTATTAGTTTAATTTATTTGCAGCAGTTTAGATTCAAATTTTGCAGTAGCAACATCAATATTCTGTCTTCTGTGTAGGTGACCCCAGTCTCGCCTCTTAACAAGAGGGTTAAGAACAACTCGGCAGACAATACCAATTCTGTTTCTGAGATTCCTGGTGATAACATTGTCGGCAGCAGTTGTTAATTTTTTGCCAGTTATTTACTAGACTTTGGTATCCAAACCGAAACTAGTAGCTTCAGCAGAAAGATTCAGGATGAGTTTTTCCTAGTTTTGTTGTTTCTTAATGGATTAGTACATCAATAGTTCGGTTTTACTTAAAGCAGAATTGCAGTAATAATTGATTAACTATCCCTTGCCGAGCAGCAAACTATACTGTAAACATTGGTATGTCGAACCGATATTTGATAGACAAGTAGTGTAATGATGTGTAAACATTGCATTAGCTACCATCTTTGAGTAGCGTAGTAGGGTAAACTGCATTAGCTACCATCTTTGAGTACCGTAATAGTGTAAACATTGCATTCATTACCAAACTGATTTTGGCTTAATTTTATTTCTGCAAGGGACTTCTTGCAGGATTAGTATTTATTGTTTATTAAGAAAGTTCTGATGTAAGTTTTCACCATTTCCGCTTAATAGCGAACTCGCAGTCTATTGTTTGCTACTGCAGCAAATTTAAACTCTTATCACCATTTCCTTTGTAAAATTGTTTAAGTGAAAGGGTATAATACAGCAGGAGAGAATTTCTCGCGGCGATGGGCTTTCGGATGTAATTTTTTCACCATTTTCGCCTAATAGCAAACTTGTAGTCTATTGTTCGCTACTGCAGTAAATTTAAACATCTTATCACCATTTCCTTTGCAAAATTGTTTAGGTGAAAGGGTATATAATATAGCAGGAGAGAATTTCTTGCTGAGGTGGGCTTTCGGAGGATGGGCTAGCCGAGAACTGTATGAGTGTTAGTCTAGCAATGCCTACGCTAGCTTTTGGTACACTCAGTAGTACCTGCTTCACACCCCATTATGTTTCCACGGCAAAAGAAACGTTCTACCTCTTCTTAAGCCTTCAATCCTTGAATATTTCATATTCCATCTATACTTTGCAATCCTAATTATATGATATCCTCCTGTAAAACATTTAAATAATCTTGTGTAATACCCTAATGAAGTCAATACTGTATGAATTAAACTTCTTAAAACTAGATGACTTATGTGAATGAATGAACAGGGGGGAAAGAAAGACCAGAAGGATGCAGTCTGTTGGAGATACATCCTGATGGCCCCCCAAAGTTCACTGATAGGTATCTCCAGCATAAGAGGAAGGCAAGGGAGGAATAGTGAAAAAGTAAGAATGAGCCACATTAACTAAAAGACTGAATCCTGAGAACAAAAGGAAGGCCCACTAAAGACCAATGGTTAGAATGACTTGCTTGGAAACAGCAAGGGAAACCAGGAATACTGTTGGTTTATTCCAGGAAAGGAGCATCCACTAAGGACTCATAAGGTGGCCAGTCCAAACAAACTGGGCAAAATAAAAAATGTTCCGCAAGTTTAAGCTATGGTGTAGGAAGACTGGAGATAGAGAAAGAGCTTTTTACAGTTTTTTGGATGCATAAACAAGTAGGCTAGCATAAGAACAGAGGCTTCGAGTGGATGAGAACCCAGTTCATCATATCAAGCAACAAACTACACAAGATTTCCATGGTAAGGATCAGTGGTAAAGAACCTGCAAGGGGTGGTGATAGCCACTGCAGCTACCTCCAGGTCATTCTCTCTTGAGATTACACAAGATAACCTCCATGTGTGAAGGTGTAATCATTGAATGACTTATGAAATTGGAGGTGTAGCTCCTTTAGGAGTCCCTTCCAAATGGGAAGAGCCTTGGGGTTGATCATGATGCAGATCAAGTGATCTGGAAACTACTCTCACTGCAGCAAAATGGAGGGATAAGAATCATTCGAGAGTTTTCTAACATTCGATGTTCATTTGTTCAAGCTCTTGAGAATAGTACATTGGTAATATGGCATCCAACTAAACTTCCTGAAGGTTCCTGTACACGCATCAAAGTAAGTGAACCATGATGCTGCAGATTTCTACTGTTATCAGATAAGGAGGATTCAACTATGTTTCTTCCTGATTCCTTAGTTTGAAGAAACTGCCCATAGGTATAAGAAGAAGATGCACTTGTCCTCCTTGACCGTCCCAAACTCATTTTACATGAGCACCCAACAAGTGCACTCCCCAAGTCTTTGTCTGAAGTGTCCAATAACAGAAGTACTGGATCATGAGTTATCAACAGATTCAGAAAAGCTAAAGCCATATAGTAATAAACATTATTTACTCCATGTACTGGGAACTATCTGGGCATTGCACAAGCTATAATAGTTGAAATAGCACAACCTGAAACAAGGCACTTACATAAGTTGTTACATCTACTTTTGAAAAGTACTGAAAAGCTGGGTAGGCTTTCTTTGATACTAGATCTAAGAACTGTTATTGGTTACCAGTATAAAACAGTTCATAATTAAACGGAGTATAAATTATAGAGTACAATATATGTATTCCAATACTGTAAAGTTCTGTTTAATTAATTTTTTTATAGAAAGTTCAGTTTGGTTGCTGTTACTTTTGCTTTATGATTAAGAAACATTCATAAAATGTGATCAGGAACAGTGACAGTAAAAGGAAACCAGTTTTCATCTTTACACAGTATGTTTTAATTAAATTACTGAAAAAGGCTCATTAATAACTTACAAGCAATATGAATGCTGACCACAGATGAAAGGAACAGCAGACAGAAAATCATCAGTACCCTCTTTCATGGAACATTCGGGGTCTTCATTGAGTACACACTCCTCCAATTTTTTCCAGTACCATGAACGACCTATAGAAAAGAAATAAAATTTATTTAATGAGGATAAGACAATAGGTAAGTACTTTTATAACTATTTTCCAATCTAATTATTTATTTAATTTTCATTCTTAAAGTAGCCCCCATGATCTTGACAATAGGCAAGTACTTTTATAACTATTTTCCAACCTAATTATTTATTTAATTTTCATTCTTAAAGTAGCCCCCATGATCTTACACGGCCTGTTTTGCTTGCTCAGATAACCTCACCGTTAAGAAACAGATTTTTATGTTTTTTCAGGGCACTTCATTTCAGTCTATTATTCAAGATTACGAGTGAACAAAACATTTCCATGGCAAGAATACTTCATAACATTTACATGAAAGCAAACAACCTTGGTGCTTGGTTTCACACTGAAAATTATAAAAATATCTAAGAAACACAGTAGTCTGAATAATCAAATTCCAGATAGCTGGTGTTATTTTCTGATAATATGCGGTAACACATTATGAAGTTTGTACAGTATTTTCCAAACAAATAAAATACCAATAAAATTTTGGTAACAAATATACAAATTATCAAAAAATTTTATAAACTTTGTGCAAAAGTAATAATTTACAATTACAGGTCAGACACTAGCCTTAAAATATTATCAAGTTATATAATAATAATAATAATAATAATAATAATAATAATATACTTTATTAAAAGTAATGGCTACTCAGCAGCATTACACTTGTAGAGATTCTTCTCTATTTCCGAATAGCGGCTTTTTCCGTGCTACTTAGACAGGCTAGTAGAGCGCCTATGGAGGTCATGATCAAATACAGAGTCAAAATTGGTGTATATATTTGAATTTTACAGATAAACTATGATACCATAGTTATCAAAGTCATTAACGATATATATATATATATATATATATATATATATTATATATATATATATATATATGTCTCTCTATCTCTCTCTCTCTCTCTCTCTCTTTCTTGAAGCAAGCGAGCTTTCGTCGGGAGCTGCCAGACATCCTCGGGCTGGGAAGCTGAGGGTGGACTGATCTTGAAACGGTGTCCGTCCTCGTTTTTTATTATTTGGAGTTGACAGCAGGGGGTCTGCCCCATGCTGATCTACTATTGGCTGGTGGCGGTAGGTCTTTCGTTTTCATTGGTGGCTTGGACCGGGTCTCAAGCCACTTTCCATGCCGTTTGATGGTTTGGCGAATTGTAAGTCCTGCAGCCGCCTAGACCTCCTTAGCGGCGCGGTTACGTCGATGGGCGTTTCGCTATGCTGCGGGACGTCACGGCTAACTTGATTATGATTGGCTGCAGGAGTATCTCGTTCGGGGGCGTTGTCTTCCGTGGAGTTGTCGTGCTGGTGGTGTCATTGTTGGTGGCAGGTCTTCTCATACTCGTAGGGAGGAGAAATTCTTCCTGCGTCGTATTTAGTGTAGGTTTTACTTGCTGGATGAGAAGCGCCTCCAGCAGGCGTAACCGACGGGCATCAGGGGCCTTCCCGATGATCTTCGTGTTTTGGATGATCACATCCCGGGAGATGGCCTCTTGATGTTTGGTGCGTGCGTGATTTTTGATAGCCCCCTCTTGGGCGTGGCATGAGAGTCTCTTCGACAGGCGCATGGTAGTCATACCAACGTAGGCGCCGCTGCAACCGCAGACTGGGCATGTATACTGGTACACCACATGCGTCTGCTTCAGGGGGTCTCGTACCGTGGGAGAGTGGTTATTTTTCATAATAAGGTCGCACGTCCTCCGATTCTTTGGTAGTATAGCTAATTAAGTCGATATTTTTGGTGTCGTCGGGCGGGGAGGGAAACATTTCAGAAATAATTTTTTTGACTGAGTCCTCTTCTTCACGGTAATGTGAACTCATGAAGGCTTTATAATACAGCTTGATATTATCCTGGGGGCGGGGTTGCGGGCTCTCACTACCGTACCATTTCTCCAGGGCTGTACGGACTTCTCTGCTTATTATTTATTTGAATACCCGTTATTTACGAGTACTGGGAGGCGCGGTCGAGTTCCTGATGAGTGTCCTGCCAGGTCGAGCAGTGGAGAGGGCTCTCCTGATGAAGGCCCTGACGGTCGTAGCTTTGAATCTGGCGGGGCACTCTCTGTCACCATTGAGGCAAAGTCCTAGGTTGGTTTTCTTTGTGTAGACGGAAGTACGGAGGCCGTCTTCCGTCTTACTCACAAGGACGTCGAGAAAGGGGAGCCGATCGTCGGTGCTGTATTCAACCGTGTAATTCAGCACGCTGCACTGCTGAAATGCCTGACGGAGGGCTTCTACCTCATTCTCGGCGCGACTTGAACAAAGATGTCGTCGATATATCGTCCATATCTGCGGGTTGCTGCATCCTAGCGAAGACTCGTTCCTCCACGGTTCCCATGTAAAAGTTAGCGAAGAGTACCCCAGTGGGGAGCCCATCGCTACGCCGTCCTTTTGGCGGTACATCTGTCCTCGGTGGCCCCTTTCTCCACCCACCGAGGACAGATGTACCGCTAGCAAGTAAAACCTACACTAAATACGACGCAGGAAGAATTTCTCCTCCCTACGAGTATGAGAAGACCTGCCACCAACAATGACACCACCGAGCACGACAACTCCACGGAAGACAACGCCCCCCCGAACGAGATACTCCTGCAGCCAATCATAATCAAGTTAGCCGTGACGTCCCGCAGCATAGCGAAACGCCCATCGACGTAACCGCGCCGCTAAGGAGGTCTAGGCGGCTGCAGGACTTACAATATCGCAACCATCAACGCATGGAAAGTGGCTTGAGACCCGGTCCAAGCCACCAATGAAAACGAAGACCTACCGCCACCAGCCAATAGTAGATCAGCATGGGGCAGACCCCCTGCTGTCAACTCCAAATATAAACGAGGACGGACACCGTTTCAAGATCAGTCCACCCTAGCTTCCCAGCCCGAGGATGTCTGGCAGCTCCAGACGAAAGCTCGCTTGCTTCAAGAAAGAGAGAGAGAGAGAGAGAGATAGAGAGAGAGAGAGAGAGAGAGAGAGAGATAGAGAGAGACATATATATATATATATATATATATATATATATTATATATATATATATATATATATATATATATATATATATATATATATATATATATATATATATATATATATATATATATATATCTCATCTATCATTAATGACTTTGATAACTATGGTATCATAGTTTATCTGTAAAATTCAAATATATACACCAATTTTGACTCTGTATTTGATCATGACCTCCATAGGCGCTCTACTAGCCTGTATAAGTAGCACGGAAAAGCCGCTATTCGGAAAATAGAGAAGAATCTCTACAAGTGTAATGCTGCTGAAGTAGCCATTACTTTTATAAAGTATGCTTGAGAGAGGGTCTGCTTCCTAAGTACTAATAATAATAATAATAATAATATTGCTGATCTAACTTACTTGCACCAGGTTTTTCTCTTTCCCTCCAAGTCATCTCCATCTTAACCCTCTGTTGGTCAACTCTCTTGAAGCGAAAATATGAAATAAATTTTTCCACAGGGTCTCTTACCATGGTTATGTAAGCTGGACGCAGTGTTACATATGCACTGCAAGGAAATAATTAAATCACTGAAACCTTTGAAATTGTTATACTGTACTGCTTAACTTTAAAAGTTTCCTAAAAATTTTATGTTGAGGACCACAGTACTTATCAAAGTATAAAGCATGTAAATGACAAGTAAATGTTGAACATCAATGACAAGGGACAGTGAAATTTACCTTAATAGTATTTATATTTTCCAATTTCATATATCTAAATTGTACTTAACAGCCTACAGATCCAAGTTATTCCATGTATAATGAAAATTTGCTGCTGCCAGTCAATTTTGGAGTGCCTGTTTATTCATGTATAGTGTTTATTGTTTATTTTCTTTGTCATCTTCATGTGTACATTGTTACACTTGTTTTTTTTTTACATAAAAATATCAATCAGTGAATATGATATTGTTAGAATACAATAAAGTTTTGTACATACTTACCCGGCAGATATATACTTAGCTTATGTCTCTGACGTCCGACAGAAATTCGAATTTCGCGGCACACGCTGCAGGTAGGTCAGGTGATCTACCCCCCTGCCGCTGGGTGGCAGGAATAGGAACCATTCCCGTTCTAGAACCAGATTTTCTCTTCCACCTGTCTCCTGAGGGGAGGCTGGGTGGCCATTCATCGTATATATCTGCCGGGTAAGTATGTACAAAACTTTATTGTATTCTAACATATCATTTTTGTACATGCAACTTCCCCGGCAGATATATACTTAGCTGATTGACACCCTTGGTGGTGAGTAAGAGACAACTATTTACTGAATAGACAGGTAACAACATACGTTGTAGGTAATAAAATAAATAAACCTTGGTTCCTACTTTTCAGGCGGAAGATTCCATGGCTAATGCCTAGGAATCTGCTTCGCCTCAAGAGCCTCAGCGAGGATGTGACCTATGGCTAAGAGTTCTTGTGGGTCTGTCGATGGGGTCTTATCCATTTACTCGACAGAGCCTCTTACATGACAATATGCCTATGCCTAGTGGCATAATTAAGGAGCACAACACCGATCCCGATCACCTGATCCTAGCACGAGTTTTTAGTGCTTAAGTTGAAAAGAGTTATCCCCAAACTCCTTTCAAACAACCCAAAGAAAAAACACGACGTTAAATAAAATTTAAACTCACTAGTTAAGTATCAGTATCGGCTCCTATCCCAGCAATGTATCCGCAGGACAAGTATCAACCAAGAGAGAAGGATCTCTCGTAGGTTATCTTGACATCCTTCGGATAGTGGGAAGTCAACACAGAGTTGCATCTCCCGTATTGTGACAGCTAATATGTCCTTATGACATATTGTTAAGGAAAGAACAAGAATTCGGAAAAGCTCGCACTTCATGCGCTTTTAATTCTCAGCTGTTTGAAGGAATCATCAATGCACTTATCAAGTGCTTAGGAGATCACATTGTCTCAAAGAAGGCCAGGGCGTTCTTTGATATAGATCTCTTCTGGTGAAGCCTGGAGCTTGGCTAGCGCTTCGTGCCTGGCAGGTGGAGCCTAGCGCCTGTCTAGCGCCTCGCGCCTGGCTGGAGCCTTGCGCCTGAATGGCGCCTAGAGCCTGGCTGGAGCCCTGCGCCTGGATGGCGCCTCGCGCCATGGATGGCGCCTCCGCGCCTGGATGGCGGGCCTCGCGCCTCCCCTTGGCTGGCACCTGATTGGCTCCTCCCTCCTGGCTAGCGCCTCGCGCCTGGAAGGCGCCTGGAGCCTGGCAGAAGACTTCATGATTACTGTTCTATGAGTCTGCATGCCTCAAGAGTTTCAGCGACGGTAGGGAAACCTATGACTGACAACCTTCTGGATCAGTCAATGGGGGTAGCCCGCTTACACGACAGAGCCTTATCCGGATAGTGCCAATGGGGGCTGACCCACTTACATGGCAGAGCCTTACCTGTATCATATCAATGAACTAGCCATCTTACATGACAGAGCTTTAGGTTTCTCTTTACTGGAAGGAGCCTTGCGCCTGGATGGATCCTCAATCCTGACTGGAGCCTAGCCTTGAAGGAGCCTGGCACCTGGATGGCGCCTGGCTGGCTTCTAGAGCCTGGCTGGCTCCTAGAGCCTGGCTGGCGCCTCGCGCCTGGCTTGGCTCCTCCACACTTGCTGGAGCTTCGAGCTTGGAAGAGTCTCTAGGCTGTCTGGCGATGTCCACATCGGACACTCTTATATCAGTCCGATTTGTTCGCCTCTGGCGGATTTGCGCCAGGTTGGAGGCCCGCTCCTTCTCAGTATCCGACCATGACAGAGTTCCTTGGAACTGTCCGCCTCTGGCGTTTTTCGCCTGTATTGGCATTTGGCGCCTGGCTGGCGCTACATTGTCCGAGAGTCCTGAACAACCACATAGTTTATCAGGAGACTCGAGAAGGGTGGAAGAAATTCTTCCCCTTTGAGCTTTTGGCCCCTGGCAAGGGGAGGTGATTTAGTCAAGCTACATCCAGTAGACGACAGGATATCTAACAATACGAGAGAGAAGAGTCTTCCTCCTGGCCGAGGAGATCCTTCGTGAATACTTCCTTTGCTAACGAGATCTCTTCTTACATGTTGATGAGGTTCCTCGTTGCACGAATCATTCCCTATCCTTGCCCGAAGGAAGGGAAGGAGTCTGGAAGTCAAAGGAGACTCCGAGCTGAAATTGGGCGGAACCCTGATTTCTAGCTCTTATTGTATCCTGCTGAATACCTTCTGGGAAGCATTTCGAGCCCTCATCGCACCCCGAAGACTCTGTAGGCAATAAACGTTTAAAACCATCTCTTCTTCTGTAGATGAAAATGTAAGTACCCTGCCTGGGCAACGAAACTTCTATCTGAAAGCGTTGCGTCAGGAATAGAGGGTTTTAGTTCTTTTGCCAGACATACTATGCTGGCAAGAACCCATTGCCGAGTCTCCATTGAATCTGATGCGAGATTCCAATGCACAAAAAATTCACTTGTCTTCTTGGTCGTTTAGGGCTAAGAGAAACAAAGAATTCCTTCATAAACTTTCTCAAAGAAGTTTGATGAGGAGCAGCTCCATTTTGTCGGAACACGGAATCTGTGGCCACAAAAAGATCCATTCAAAGTACATGCAATCCTACTCTTGTCGAATTGCGGTATCGTATAAGATCCTGAAGATCTTAATCCTCTGTTATCTCTAATTCCCCTTGTAGAGACAGAGTATAGCCTTTTACTGCGTTCTTTGATAGCAGATATATACATAGGTGATTCTTCCCTCTGAAAGTGAAGAAAAAAACCTGCTATGTGGTTCACAGAGATATCGGAAGAGGACAGTTTCCTCATTCCATCTAGCACGATCTGCAGCAATTCTATGTCTTAGCCATGACTATTGTCATTTACCTTGAAAAATCCTCTCATTCATGTCCACTTCTGGCAGTCCCTGCACGCGGACAGACGCAGAGTGGAGAGGTTTTTCAGGTCTATTTATAATAGATTCTGATAGAATATCCAGATACTCTTGGAAAAGCCTTACGAAACATGCTGTGAGAAGAACGTGACTTCTGTGAATCCAACCTCTCTAAGTCCAAAATGAGGCATTCATCCTCTCTTCCTTTGATGCCCATTTATCTTAATATCTGTTTAAGAATTTATAACTAGGGAAAAAAGACTAAAGTTTATTCCCCTTCTTTAAATTAAAGATGTCGTATATTGCTACCTCTCTTGGTTCGAGGAAAAGGAAGCAGTCTATAGGAAGCCTGTCGTCTCTACCTTGCGAAGAGATCTATGAAGACGGACTTTCCGCAGGTTCTCACAACTCTTTTCAATAAATGTTAGACATACGTCAACAGTTATTATCTTCGATCGAGAAGGTTCTCACGGACATGCAAAATCTTGCATCGAACCTCTTAAGGATCGTTACGTTCCGTGTCTGTTCCCAAACCCAAATAGGTTCTCTTCTGTTAACGCGAACAGGGGCGAAAAATGAGATTCTCGATGCTCTTTGCGATATGAGAGAGTCGTGGAATTGGGCTAAGTGATTAAAATAAATAATTCATCATTCCGACCCTTTCCGTTAAATTGGGTAACGAAATCAGGAACGAATCTTCCCGTTACCGAGCTGCTGTCCGAGAGGCTACTGGACTCTTAGGTTAATAAACTCGCTAAAATGAGAAAATATCTTGGATGGTGCTTCTGGAGCATTGCGCCAGGCTGGCGCTTCGATGCTTTGCGCCAGGCTGGCGCTTCCTTCTAGTTTCTTTTAGGTTATGTGCCGAAACATCTGTGGCCTTTTTATGGTACCCGACATCCTTCACATGTTAATTCCGTCTTAGTAGGAAAAAACTTTTATATACGTAGTATAGTCCATTTCAGGGAACAACTTCTGCACTAAGAGAATGTTTACCATCCGACTCACCCATCTTCTCTTGAGCAATATCCGATTCTAAAAAGGTTGTGTGCGTTTCTCGAAAGGATGAGAGAATTATATTATATCGTGCTCTGCCGTATTAGAATCCTTTATAATACTGTCACATTGTGGTAAACAGCATTTAATCTAGGAAAACTTTGTAAGGATACTAGGAATTCTGTAGTTAACCTCGGTATGTCCTTAAGACTTGACCTACCGTAGTCTTAAAGTGAATTCTCTACTACATTCATCTTTGCTCACTAAGCATGTACTCTAATAAGCCATGCTTTCGTAAGCATGAAGCATTATATAATATAGAGTTCCGCTGCGTTAGAATCCTTTAATAATGTTACCTACGGTAAACAGCATTGAAACTATGGTAGTTTTTATTATAAAATAAGGGGGTTTCACACATACTTACCGAACAATTACATAGCTATACGATTCTTACCTTACGGCAGTCGAAATTCCAAATTTCTCGGCGCTAATTGGCGCTGCTGACGTGTATGGTGATACAACCCCGCCCACTTTCGGGGATCCCCGGTACTACTGAGCTTTGCTTTGCTTGACAATTCGTTTAGCCGCCCCGTCCATCTGTGGGGAGGAGGGAGGGCTTTAATCATGTAATTGTTCGGTAAGTATGTGTGAAACCTATTTTATAATAAAAATACCATTTTCAACATGAAACTTACCGAACAATACAATAGCTGAATCCACATTACCCGGCTGGTGGGTAATATGGGACTTTAAGTGGCAAATAAGAAAAAAAAACTCACATTGCAAGAATGTTGTAGTAACCTTACCTCGTGAAGAGCAGTGCAGGAGAATACTGCCTCTGGTCGGCGGCTCTCATCACTTGTAGGGAACGTGGCAGTAGTGGCCAGGATCGTTCCTACTACTAGTGGGGTATTCTGCAACCATGGAGGTTCACCGATGGTTGATCAGGATGAAATAATATGCGCCCTTGCCCTGGGCTGTGACCAGATTAAAATAACAATCAAAGACCATCACCTACACAATAACCATAAAAATAATAAACCAAACCCTACCATAAAAACTGGCGGGTACTCCTGGTACCGTGTGACCCAGGCTTCCCCAAACTCGACCACCTTCCTAATCAAGACGAAGAGATAGTCAAAAGGAAGGGGAATTGGACCAAATCCCCCTATGCTTCCTTTCCACCCAACACCATGCCCATCACCGACAAAGGTCCTAAACGACAAACAATTATCAAACGTTGCTTCCACATCCTTCATAGGTAATGGGAGAGCGAAAACCGATCTCGACCTCCAGAACGTAGCTTGCAAAATAGATGCTAGCGACGTATTATGTCTAAAAGCCATGGAAGTCGCTACTGCCCTAACCTCGTGGCTTTAACTTTACACACCTGTAGAGTCTGATCTCTTACTGACGTGTGCTTCCTGAATCAGGCTCCTTAAAAAGAACGAAATTGCGTTCTTAGACATAGGAACGGCTCGGATCTTTAACCGAACACCACAATCGTTCGAACTTCCTCTCAAAGCCTTTGTTTTATGAATATAAAATTTCAGTGCTCTCACCGGACACAAAGAACGTTCTTCGTCCTCTTCTCCTACTAATCCTGACAAGCTTCGAATGGAGAAGAAACGAGGCCATGGTCTCGAAGGATCTTCATTCTTCGCTAAAAAATCCTGAGTATAGGCACACACAGCTTTGTCTTGTGTAAATCCTATCTCTTTACTCATTGCTTGCATCTCGACTGATTTCTACCAGCTGAAAGCTAAGGAGACCTAGAATAACGTCTTCGTTAGTAAGATCCTTCAAAGAAGCCGAATTAAGAGGTTCAAAATTCGCTTTAGAGAGCCAGGACAATACCACGTCTAAATTCCAGTCCACTATACCTGGTCTCCTTGTCCTAGTGGACTCAAAAGATGTCAATCAAGTCGCTGATGTCCCGAGTATTAGATATATTTAAGTTTCTATGTTTAAAAACTGATGCCAACATAGATCTGTATCCTTTATTGTTGAAGTCGATAAACTTCCTAACGTCTCTCAGATTATATTCAAGGAAGTTTGCTATCTCTTGTATAGAGGTTTTAGAAGAAGTTGTGTGACTTTCTCTGCACCAATTTCTAAAAACTCCCCATTTTGACTGATAGAGTTTGGCCGAAGAGGCTCTTCTACAGTTAGCAATAGCCTCTGCCGCTCTTCTTGAAAAACCTTTCGCTCTGACCAGGTCCCGGACAGTCTGAATCCTGTCAGAGCGAGATACGACAACCCTTGGTGATTTCTGTCGAAATGGGGCTGTTTGAGTAGCGATGGAATTTGTGGCAGAAGCCTGGGGAAGTCTACTAACATCCTCAGGAGATCGGGAACCACTCCTTTCTGGGCCAAAAAGGAGCTATTAGAGTCATCGTAACGTTCTGGTGACTCTGGAACTTGTTTAATACCTCTCTGATCATCGCAAATGGTGGAAATGCGTAAACATTCAGACCTGACCAGTCGAGAAGCATTGCATCCGTTTTCCAGGCTAACGGGTCCGGGACCGGAGAACAGAATAGAGGAAGCCTGTTGTTCCTGGACGTTGCAAAGAGGTCTATCGTTGGTTGTCCCCACAACCGCCATAGATCCTGACAAACTCTGATATCCAATGTCCACTCCGTCGGAGAACCTGGATGCGCACGACTGAGTTCGTCTGCTAAAACGTTGAGCTTCCCTTGCACGTACCTGGGGAAGAGAGTCACTTTGTGCGCATTCGCCCACAGAAGAAGATGCTTCCGTCATTCTGTACAGGGAGAACGAATGTGTCCCTCCCTGTTTTCTTATATATGACAGCGCTGTGGTGTTGTCCGAGAACACCGCAACTTTCTTCCCTTCGACTAGAGGGGTGAAACTTTGAAGCCCAAGAAAAATTGCTTTCAGCTCTTTTATGTTGATATGAAGACCTCTCTCCTGTTCCGTCCAGATACCTGATGTCTTCTCTTTCCCCAACAGGCTCCCCATCCTGAGTCCGATGCGTCGGCATAAAATTCTAGCTCTGGATTCGTTCTTTAGAGGGACAAACCCTCCTGAGCTCTTTCCTCCGACAACCACCAACGAAGATCTTCCTTGATTTCCTCGGAGATCGGAATAACAGTCGAATCCGGTTGAACTTTCCGGTCCCAATTGGCCTTTAGGTAGAATTGTAGCGTCCTCATGTAAGACGACCCAAGTGTAACAAAAGCCTCCACCGAAGCGAGAGTCCCTAACAGGCTCATCCACTCCAGAGCCGTGCAGGACGAGCGGTTTAACAGCTTCCGTACCGTCGCAAGGAGGGAGACTATTCTCCTTGGGGAGAGAAAAAACCCGAAACAAAACTTGTGAGTCCAGAATCATCCCCAAATATGGAATCCTCTGACTCGGTACTAACTGTGACTTCTCTAAATTCATTACTAATCCCAGTTGCTGTGTTAATATTAGTGTCCGATTTAAATCCCTCACACACTGGAGACTGGAGTCGGACCTTAGAAGCCAGTCGTCCAGATAAAAAGCAATATTGATTCCCATCAAATGTAACCATCGACTTACCGGGGCCAGGACTCGAGTAAATACTTGTGGGGCTGTCGAAAGTCCGAAACAGAGCGCTCTGAACTGATAAACTCTGCCGTCGAAAACGAACCGTAGATATTTCCTGGAGCTCCGATGAATAGGTACATGGAAAATATGCATCTTTCATGTCCAGCGATACCATCCAGTCTCCTGGTCGAAGAGCTGACATAACCGACCGTTGGTTTCCATACGAAACTTCGTCTTCAGAACAAAGATATTGAGAGCACTCACATCCAGGACCGGCCTCCAGCCCCCCGATGACTTGGGGACAACGAACAGCCTGTTGTAAAAGCCCGGTGAGATGTCTTCCACTATTTCTATGGCCTTCTTGTAATCAGGGCTTTCTACTTCCTTGGCAGAGCCAAAGCTCTTTCTGATCCCTGCGAGTATGCTGTTAAGGCGATGGGAATACTCGACAGTGGTGGATCTTGCACAAACAGGGATCACATAACCTTCTCTTAATACTGTGATAACCCCACTGTTCCGCCCCTCTTCGACTCCATTCCTTTGCCAAAACAGGCGGAGTCTTGCTCCTACAGGTGTGTGAGGGTAAAAATTTCCCTACTTGTCCGACTGTCTCGAGGGTGGTTTCTTACTGGTTTGTGGCCTGTGGACGCAAATTAGCCTTGGTCTGGGTTGCCATCTAGACTTTCCTCCGCGAAAAGGTTGCTTCTGAAGAGGTGACCCTTTAGCTCCTGTAGGTGGTGTCTCCTTGGGACGTCGGGTCGATGAACGAGTCAATAAAAAGTCGTGCGGTAGACTTTTCTCTAGATCGCGGGAGAACTTGCTGAATAACCTGTTCAGGGAATAACTGCGAACTTACATTAAAGGCGCAAAACATGAGAAGCCAACACTTATGGTTAGAAGTTACTCCCTTGGAGGTGAAAGAGCACCAAAGTTCTCTCTTTTTAAGGACGCCCAGAGTAAAAAGAGATGCAAGCTCCCCTGAGCCATCCCTGACTGCTTTGTCGTCGGCACGATAATACATCAAGCCAGTCTGTCGCCAAGCTATCTTCCAGAGACTGACAATCCTCTATTTTCCTTGCTAATGCAGCAATAGTCCAGTCTAAGAAGCTGAAAACTTCTATTACCTTAAATAGGTTCTTAATCAGGTGGTCGAAATCAGGCGAAGAAAAGAAAATTTTCGCCGACGAAAACGCTGTCCTTCTGTTAGCATCCACCAGACCTGAGAAATCTCCTTGGGCGGAGGCAGCGACTCCCAAAGAGGGTAATTCTCCGGTAGCATATTTATATGTCTTCTGTAACTTGGACGGTGGGACAGCGAAGGCGGCTTTACCAGACTCCCTCTTCTTCTCCAGCCACTCTGCTTCTTTGAAGACTCTTTTCGCCGACTGCGAAAGCACCAGTTTAGGTAGACTCGCCGAAAGTACTTTCCTATCCTTAACAAAGGTAGAAGGAGGCGAAAGATAGAGGAGCTGGCTCGAATTCCGTATAAGAAGCCAGCAAAAACTTCATTAAGTTGGAGTGGGAAGCAGAAGCCGCTTTCGACTCTTGTTCCGACTGATCCTCCCCATCCGACATTGTCGACTGCTTGGCTTCTTCATCCGTATAAGATTTAACTTTCTTCAACGACTTAACTAAGTCCTGAAGCTGTCTCAACGGTTCCAAAAAAGCTTCTTCTTTGTTGTTGCATCATCTCCCGGATGGTGCGGGCGAAGGAGACAACTTCCTTGATGAAAACTTGCGAGTCGAACTCTCTCTCTCGTTAGCTGGCGAACGAGTCGAAACTTTCCTTGTTTCAGTCGGCGAGACAAAACCATGCGAGTCCGACACTGATTACCTCGCGAGATCGTTTGCGAACAGCACCCACCCGAACCTCTACTAGGCGAAAGATACACAGGGTTCAAAATTCCCTAAAAGCTACACGAGGGTTGAGGACTCTTTTCCCTCCCTCTCTTCACAGGTGATGACGAATTATCCAATGGTACTGCGCGCCGTTTTTTTTCAACGGCGTGGACACTTCACTCCACTTCTTTCGCCTGGTATCAGGCGAACACACCTCCGAGTCCGACGACAAACCTACACCAGACACATCTACACCTTTCAGTGGTGTTCTCTTTACAGAAATCGAGTCGAAATTCACGACTGAGTCGACGGCCGCCCGTGGGCAAACCCCTCCAGTCTCCCTTCGACTCACGGTATGTCTTCTCCCAGGTGCTGGGGAGCGGGACAGTGACCTCGGTCTAGAAGACGTGGAGGGACGGACAGCCGCCTCCTCGGATACGACACTTGCACTTTTCACTTCACCAGACTAATCACAAATTCACGAAAAGATGTACCTAAATCCATGACAGATTTAGCAAGCAGCTCAAATTTCCTATCCATCTTATTTTCTAATTGGGCAATGGTGTCGGAATCAGAATGCATGGGGAACCTGAGCCGGAATTAGTAAGGTGTACTGAAGTAGGAGGACTATCAATAGGAGAGACGTTTGACAAAATAGGAGAAGACAAAGCGGGCTTCTTTGCCTCTGATGGCAAAGGAGTTGACTCTAATCTAGCCCTACTATCAGCCCTAATGGCTGCCTTTCTTTTCCTATCTTTTTCCATCTTATCAAGATGAGACAAAAAAACTCTTCCATCCTTGATCATCTAGATCTTCACATTCATTACATGTTACGCTCTTTAGTACACTCTTGCCCCCTACATTTCAGCACTTCGAGTGTGGGTCATAACATAACTTGGCTAATCTAGTTTTTTGCAGCCTTCGCTGCACCTAACAGATGATGACGAATAAAGAAAGCAGCTAAGCCGTCAAACACAAAAAACAACCAAGAAAATTGTACTTCACCAAAATCGGGTGTCAAACAAAAATGGCGAACAGTTGACTGCAGCGAAATACACAGTTTCACCGTGGGCGGCAGAAAACGAATTGTCAAGCAAAGCTCAGTAGTACCGGGGATCCCCGAAAGTGGGCGGGGTTGTATCACCTACATGTCAGCAGCGCCAATTAGCGCCGAGAAATTTAGGAATTTCGACTGCCGTAAGGTAAGAAGCGTATAGCTATGTAATTGTTCGGTAAGTTTCATGTGTGAAAGTTGTAATATCTTTCTTATTGAAAGCTTCTTAGCAAAAGGCAGACAATATTTTATTATGTTTGCTTAACTATCCCCTCAATCCGAGGCTAAAACCGCGATTGTAGGGGAGAGACACGGTTAGTTATTCCATCCCGCAGGAGAGAGACATGTAACCGACCAATCATGACCGACACCTACATGGTACTGCGTTGGTCTAAGCGATTATGCGATAGCAGTCTCCGTTAGCCGTCTGGCCTTACTCTTCCAGAGTTGCCAGCTACTCCATTAAATAAAGGAATCTTCTAAAATTATTATCGAACTTCAGGAAGTTCTTATTAATGCATATTTAAGCGAAACAAGACTTCGATAAATCTAGAAGCTAAGTAGGTGTTGTCTTAACAATCCCTTTAAGCGTAGTCCTTCCTAGGAAAATTCCTGGAAGGATACTGGTAATTTGAGTTGCTCAGCAAAGAAGTAACTACGGTATGTGCTGATTTGCCGTATCGTATTCTCATACAGCAGATACTCTACTACCTTCTTTCCCTGCCGAGGCAGATAGAGAAAGGCAAAATTTTAACTATCTTCGTTCTTTTCGTTAATAGAACGATAGAAAGAGTATATATATCTCCTTAAGGAAGGAAGTTAATCCAGGAACTCTTTAAATCTTCGTGATTTCCTCATAAATCGCGGAAGAGACAGAATTCCTGTTCATCTGTAGGGTTTACGGAAGGAAGAAGATATTTCCTATCCGCCATCATACCCAAACGTCGATGAGATTCTTATAAGAAAACTCCCAAAGCTCTTGCCTCTTCATAACGAGGGAAGAGCATGAATGAAAGAGAGAGTCCGCATTGAGAGGAACGCCAAACACAGGAGTCTTCTGAATAATGAAAAAAATGGCTTCTCTTAGTATCAGAATCCTTCTGGCACAAAAAGCGACGGCCGCCTGTGCGACATCTTGCACCTTTGCCAGGGAAAGTTGCTCAAGTTAAAAACTCAAAGAGGAGCCTCGTGACTGACCTCTCTTCATAAGAAGATTTGGAATATTCTGGCGCCTGGCTCCTTGCGCCTAGCGCCTGGATAGTTGCCGCGCGCCTGAAATGTTCCGCACGCTAGAAAAGGAGACTCGCTCCTGGAACGTTCCGCTTGCGTGGAAGGTCCCGTGCGCCCTGATAGTTCCGAGCGCCTACTAGACCCCTTTTAGAAAGAGCCTCTTGCCCGGAAACGTTCAATGGAAGGATCGTTCTGATTGCCACTCTACTATAAGGCTCCTTGCTCTAGCCGTCTGTTTTTCTGGCGCAATTTGCGCCAGGCTAGCGCTTCGTAATTCTTCCCCTTTCTTTGAAGGCGCCTTGCGCCAAGAAAAATTTTCTAGAACGCAGCTCGCGTTTGGTTGTAGGAACGCGGCTCGCGCTAGTCGTGTTTGCTGGAACGCGGCTCGCTGCTGGCTGCTGGAACGTGGCTCACGCTAGCTTGCTGGAACGCGGCTTCCTGGCTGGCTCTTGCTCAGTGTTCTCTTAGTTTTCAGAGAATGCGCTAGATCATCCAAACTCCCAACCATATACATTCTTTGTCTTTTCGGATGTAAGATGAAGAGACGCACTTTTTTAATGGATGCCTTTTCAATGGTTATCCTTCCGGGAGGCAGTCTGGGACGCTCATACAGAACCTGCCGAGGGGACGCCTGACCGTGGGGATTCTCTGAAACCTCCTTACGGCTTTCGACATTCCTTTCTCCCCCTGGGCTTGGGAGCTTGAAAGAGGTCTAGGCCTAAGAGCGAGACAGAGCCGATCAGACGCACCCTCCACTGCAAAGGGGAAACACTAGTAATCACTCTTACCTTTTAATAGCTCGCATTTTGAGCCACAATCCTCGTCTTCAAATTGCAATTATGAATTTGAAGTTTCTGCGAAGTAAGAAGGTGATGAGGATGCAACACTACTAGTACTGTTAATACTCTAATTGCTCGTTAGTACGAGTATCCAAAAAACTTTTAAAAGAAACGTATCTAGTTACATGCTTTACTGACTCCCTAAAGTAGGAAGTCAGTTATTTCATCAATCAATTTCTAAACACTTATTACAGTATTAATGAATAAATATTAATATTTCCCTTTCTTGCAAACTATGTGAGTGTCTACCGAAAATTTCAGTAGTTACACGTTATATATTCTTAGAAATTTTCGAAGCCAAATTCATAAAAAGTTAATAAAAGCGTATGCCGAACCAAAGACCCAGTACTTCCCTGCAAAAGACAGCCCACCCAAGATCGATGGCGATGAAAAACGAAAATCAAGTCAGGAGGTAGCAACAACATATGTTGACACTACCGTGACAGAGAAAATCTGGTTCTAGAACGGGAATGGTTCCTATTTCCTGCCACCCAGCGGCAGGGGGGTAGATCACCTGACCTACCTGCAGCGTGTGCCGCGAATTCGAATTTCTGTCGGACGTCAGAGACATAAGCTAAGTATATATTCTGCCGGGTAAGTTGCATGTACAAAACTTAATCAATAATAATAATAAATATGGTAATAAATACAGTCGACCACTGGATTTCACAGAGGATAGGGACCACAACCCCCACAAATAGCTAAAATCCAGGAAACACTACACCCCTCTAAAAATGCTTATACTTGCTTATTTTAACAGTTTTATCATGAAAAATGTATTTTGTATATGTAACTCATCAAGTAATTATAACTATACAGTGTTCCCCGTATTCGCGGGGGATGTGTACAGGGACCCTGCAAATAACACAAACCCGTGAATAGTTAGAACTCCCCTCTAAAAATGCCCATATCTGCCTATTCTTGAAAGTTCAGATGCCCTATGTATACTTAAAGTATCATCCTACATCAAATATACCATTGAATTGGTATTATTAATATCATTTCAAAGTCATCTTAAACATTTTAACATTAGAATATAAACAGCCAATAACACAGAGGGAGAGAGAGAGAGAGAGAGAGAGAATAACTCCTTACGATGTCAATAGATTGAAAGGAAACTTCTATAGGCGACACTTATTTCCCCTACCATAAATACATATATCTATTCCAGAAGGGAGAAAGAGAGAGAGATAAAAGAAGGAAGAAACAGAAACACTAAATGTAAAACCCCTTATGTAACATTCTACATCAAATTTACCTTAAATTATTATCATATTAATGATAGAATCTTAGAGACCGTATCAATATAATTTCAAAGTAATCCTAAACATTAGTACCCTTAAAGGTATATACACATACATACTTCTAAGAGAGAGAGAGAGAGGAGAGAGAGAGAGAGAGAGAGAGAGAGAGAGAGAGAGAGAGAAGAGAGAGAGAGAGAGAGAGAGTTGTCCTTACAGTATTTAAAGTGAACTGGAAAGATTATTGTATTTAAAATACTCACATATGAATTTTGTAATTACATTTATAGTATTATTTATTATACATATAGTATTATTATTGGAAAATATTAATAATAAACTTATTACATACATGTACCATAAAAAGTATCTCCTCAGAGAGAGAGAGAGAGAGAGAGAGAGAGAGAGAGAGATTGCATACAAACCATTAAATTCGTTGACCATTGTATGCACTGTTTACTTGACATGCTTGACAGCTTCCCAGCTCCAAGCGTCACTGGAGTTTACGAGAAGGTAGGGAAAGGGATACAGAAAAAGACAAAGGGAAGAATTTTCATTTGAAATTAGTTATTATTATTATTATTATTATTATTATTTGAAAATATTAATAAAACACATGATCTACCATAAAAATTCTCTTATCACAGTAAGAGAGAGAAGTTATCCTTACGTAAGTGAAATGGAAAGGTAATTTTTATCTCTTTAAAATACTACCACATACAAAATTTGTAATTACAATTTTATATTATTATTATTATTTTTTTTGGCTCTATCACAGTCCTCCAATTCGACTGGGTGGTTCCGGGTTGCATCCTACCTCCTTAGGAGTCCATCACTTTTCTTACTATGTGCGCTGTTTCTAGGATCACACTCTTCTGCATGAGTCCTGGAGCTACTTCAGCCTCCTTTAGCCTAGTTTTTCTAGATTCCATTTCAGGGATATTGGGATCGTGCCTAGTGCTCCTATGATTATGGGTACAATTTCCACTGGCATAATCCCATATCCTTCTTATTTCTATTTTCAGATCTTGATACCTATCCATTTTTTCCCTCCCTCTTTCTCTTCAATTCTGGTGTCCCATGGTATTGCGACATCAATGAGTGATACTTTCTTCTTGACTTTGTCAATCAACGTCACATCTGGTCTATTTGCACGTATCACCCTATCTGTTTCTGATACCATAGTCCCAGAGGATCTTTGCTGATCGTTTTCTATCACTCCCTCCCCAGGCTGGTGCTCGTACACTTATTACTGCAAGGTAGCTGATGTTTCCTTGCACAGGCTCCAGTGGGGGGCTTTTGCCACTGAATCATGCCTCTTTTTGTACTGGTTCTGTGCAAGTGCCAGGGATTCGCTTGCTATGTGATTAATGGTTTCATTTTTCGTATTGCACTTCCTACATATGGGAGAGATGTTATTTCCGTCTATCGTTCTTTGAACATATCTGGTTCTTAGGGCCTGATCTTGTGCCACTGTTATCATTCCTTCAGTTTCCTTCTTTAGCTCTCCCTCTGTAGCCATTGCCATGTGTCATCGCTGGCTAGTTCTTTAGTCTGTCTCATGTATTGTCCGTGCACTGTTTGTTGTGCCAGTCCTCTGTTCTGTCTGTCATTCTCCTGTCTCGTATATTTCTGGGTCTAAGTCTACTTTTATTAGTCCTTCTTTCCATGCACTCTTAGCCACTCGTCTTCACTGGTTTTCAGATATTGTCCCAGTGCTTCTGTTCTCGATTGTTGACCACAGTAATCGATACTTAGTAGTCCTCTCACCCTCCTTCCTTTAGTGTTATGTATAAGTCTGTCCGTATTTGCTCTTGGGTGTAGTGCTTTGTGTATTGTCATATGTTCCTGGTTTTCTGATCTATGCTGCGGAGTTCTGCCTTCGTCAATTCCACTATTCCTGCACTGTATCTGATTACTGGCACTGCCCATATGTGTTTATGGCTTTTTATCATATTTCCGGCGTTGAGTTTTGACTTGAGTATCGCCTTGACGTCTCTGGATATATTCTTTCCTGATCGTGTCCTTCATCTCTTGGTGTTTTATATCCCCTCCTTCCATTATTCCCAAGTATTTATATCCTGTCTCATCTATGTGTTTGATGTTGCTCCCATCTGGTAGCTTTATCCCTTCAGTTCTCGTTACTTTGCCTTTTTTGTATATTGACTAAGGCGCATTTTTCTATTCCAAACTCCATCCTGATTTCCCCAAGATACAATCCTTACAGTCTGGATTAGGGTATCTATTTCCTTGATGCTCTTTACCATACAGCTTGATGTCGTCCATGAACATCAGATGGTTGATTCTGTTGCCTCTTTTTTCTTGAGTTGGCCGTACCACCGGCATTTTTTATTATATTATTATTATTATTATTATTATTATTATTATATTATTATTATTATTATTATTATTATTATTAACAACAGAAAATATCAATAAACATTTTACATACTAGTACCATAAAAATTCTTTCATTCAGTAAAGAGAGAGAGAGAGAGTGTGTGTGTATCTCTCTGTTCTCTCAGGAAATAATTATATCGCTTCCAGCGAAACAGAGGGAGGGAGTTACCACTATGACATACATATCCTGTGGCAAAAGGAGAGAGACGAGAGAGAGAGAGAGACGAGAGAGAGATGAGAGATTGACCGGGAAGAGAGAAGAGAGAGAGAGAGAGAGGAGGAGTTATCCTTAATTAAAAGTGAAATGGATAGATTATTGTATTTCTTTAAAAATACTATCACACAATATGAATTTTGTACATTACAGTTTATATTTATTATTATTATTATTTTAAAGTATTAAAAACAAATAGTACATGTAGTATAAAAATTCTTGAGTCTCAGTAAATAAGAGAGAGAGAGAGAGAGAGAGAGAGAGAGAGAGAGAGAGAGAGAAATTGCATGAATGGCGCACTTGGTGGCAACACAACAAGCTCCTCCCCCTCCGTCCATTACTTGACATACCTGACAGCTTTAGTACCTGGAGTTTGAGGTTTCCTTCATTCTTACATAATTTTTCAAATTTATAAACTAAAATCTTACTAATTCACTTTAAATATTTTCTTTAATGAATGATAATTATTGCTGTATGCATTAATATATTTGAAAATAGTAAATCAATTATGTTTATCATACAAAAAAACCATACATCTCTGTAGGAGAGAGAGAGAGAGAGAGAGAGAGAGAGAGAGAGAGAGAGAGAGAGAGAGAGAGAGAGAGAAATTGCATGAACACTTGGGGTGGCAACAACACAACAGCTCTCCCCCTCCGTCCATTACTTGACATACCTGACAGCTTTAGTACCTGGAGTTTGAGATTTCCTTCATTCTTACATAATTTTTCAAATTATAAACTAAAATCTTACTAATTCACTTTAATATTTCTTAATGAATTGATATTATTGCTGTATGCATTAATATTATTTGAAAATAGTAAATCAATTATTTATCATACAAAAAAACCATACATCTCTGTAGGAGAGAGAGAGAGAGAGAGAGAGAGAGAGAGAGAGAGAGAGATAATTATTTTTACTGTGATATCATTTAATCTTATAATACTTACAATACAGTATTAATCAGTATTAATATTTGAAAATTAGTAAATCATTTTGTACCATAAAAATGCATTTAGTCATGAAAGTAACATCAAAATACACTTTGACAATGTCTGACACTAGTTTATTATCAACTCAATCACAGCAAAGGATGTAATATGAGATTGACTTCATTGAAGTATGACATACACACAATTTGCACTTCATGTAAGGGTAAGGTTTGTTCACCTTCGTTAATGTGTGAGGAAGTCACAGACTGGGATACTAAAAAATGGAAAGTTCTACTTCTCATTTAAATAAGATAGAAAAGGACAGAAAGAGAAAGGCTAATCTTGGGCATGACAAGAAGACTGCTAGTCAGAATAAGTATATACGTATTAACCTACCTGTCTCTGTACCTGTTATGTCTCCTATTCCTTCTCCAGTCTTAACACTTCAACCCTTACCTAACTCCTTCGTTGACACCTTCAATGCCACCGCTGCTTTGGAGTCGAAGTTAGAGTGAAAATTTGACCGTAAATTCGTTCAAAGATCTAATGGAGAAGGTGAGTAAGCAAGGTGTTGATAGTACAAGTGAAGTGTTAGTGAAGGAGCTGACTATCCATTTCAAAGCAGCTAAGAGAGATTCTTCAAACAGACGTAAAAGTGTTAGCACATCTGGTACAGTGACTTCTGAGCACTCATTGGCACCCATGATTGCTATACCCCACAAACCTCCAGTACATTTTGTTCCTCTCAAGCGCCCATTAGCGCCTGAACATGTCACGGCTTCCGAGGGGCTAGCAGTGCTCATTCATTCGTCTTTTCAGGAGCTTCCTGTAGCACCCGAGCGCCAATTGGCGCCCACTTCCCTGGATGTTTTAGAACTATCTGTTGCACTCGTTTCTTCTGCTTCAGCTTTTAAGCACTGTCAGTCTGTGTCATAGTTGGCTGTAGATCCATCTTTGGATCCTATTGAGAAGAGGTTGGATGACATTTTCGAGGTTTTGAAGAATCCATCAAATGCACCTTGCCCGACTTTGAATGTGCATTTATCTCATGTTTCTTCAGTAGAGGAAGAAGCTCCTAGAGAAGCAGAAGAGGACTTGCCTTCAACAGCATACGGGTTGCTTCTTTGTTACCTGCTTCACTACCTGCTTCGTACCTTTCCTACTTTTTTTTTTAACTCCAGCGGCTCCTGCATCTCCAGCATCTACTTCATGATGAGTAGCCAAACTCTGGATCAAAATAAACTTCCTCCAAAGATGGTACTTTAAACATCTGCTAAGAAGGCACTTAGGAAAGCAGACAAGTGGCTTTCGATCAAGAAAGAGCAAGGGAAAGCCTGCCTCACCTTTCCTCCAGCAAGATTATCTAAGAGGAGGTATTTTTGTTGCACCACGGAAGAAGCTCCCCCTCACTGGGTGTGGCTGCCTCCACCAAGGGGAACCTCTTGGTACTTATTGATCCTCCTAGGAGATTGGCATTTTTCGTGGCAAAAATTGTTTTCATCTGGAAATAGACCACTTGTTATACAACCAGTTTAAGGTTTTTGAAGCAACCAGTTTTGTCGCTAGAAAGACCCAAGACTGCCCTCAACTCCCTCCCGAATACATAGCGGATGTGTTTGGAATTCTTTCTTGTTTGGATAAGGGAGTCAGAGACAGTGCTCATGAGTTAGCCTTCCCTTTTACTATGGGAGTACTGAAGAAGAGAGAGTTATGGGTCTCTTACATAGCTTACTTCTACCCCGAAGTCTGCTCTTATTTTCTCTCCCTTAGTTAAGGATTTTAACTTCCTGCCTTCTCTTCAAGGTCGGAAGCACCCATGCAGAAAACCCTTTCAGGGAGGGAGAGCGAAACAGCCCGCCAGGACAAGACCTATAGTGCATTTTGCAATTAATCCATTTAGAAATTGTCCTACAAACCTATGACCAAGAAGCGATCAGCACGTCCTCGGTGCTCCAGTGGGAGCCAGACTCAACCTGTTCTGGGAAAGGTGAGGAACAGTGGCTTGTTCAAGTCCGTCAAAAAGGGCTATTCTATCCTTTCAGGGAAGAACCTCCCTTAGTCAAGAATCCCATTACTTTGACTACCTATTCTAAAAACCTTAAGAGAAGTTTTTTGGCCCTTCTCAGAGGAAGTTAACGCACTTATTTCCAAGAACTCGGTGGAGATAGTCGAAGACTAGTCATCAGAGGGGTTCTACAATCACCTTTTCATAGTACCAAAGGTGTTGGGAGGACGGAGACTGGTCCTGGACGTGAGTGCTCTGAATTTCTTCGTTCAGAAAACAAAATTCAGAAAGGAAACCAACCATTCCATTCCTGCATCCATTCGCCAGGGGACTGGATGGTGTCAGTAGATATGCCGGATGCATATTTCCACATTCCCATTCATCCTTCATCAAGAAATTATCTCTGGTTTGTGTTCAAGGACTGAGTCTTTCAGTTCCAAGGTCTGTGCTTTGGACTGTCGACTGCCCCTCAAGTCTTCACACGTGTTCTAGCTCCCCTAGCAGGTTGGCTTCATCTTATGGGGATATCATAAGATGAAGCCCTGGAACATGCATCTAAATCTAGAAATATTTTCTCATGAATATAATTGAAAAGTGCCGTAACCTCGGAACGTCGTAAGCTGAACCCGTCATAGCCAGGGACTGACTGCCTGTGCTTGGTAAGTTACATATGAAAAATCATATTTTTATAATAAATAGCTTTTGTATATACTTGCAGTAATTGCTGATTCGAGGCCCAACCCCATCCCCTTGCAAGAACATGGGGCACAAACAAATTGACAGAGGCCTTTGGCCATTTTGTTCCTCCTCTCTCTTTATTGATAGTAGGCTGGGGCTGTTCCTACACCAAAACGAAAGAATTGCTACCAAGGTTTTCAAATTTTAGCTGCCGTTAGTTAGAAACTATAGCTATGTAATTACTTGGTAAGCATAAAACAAAAAGTTATTTTATTATAAAAATGTCATTTTAGTCTCGAAAATATGAAAATACATTAATTAGTGAATATCTCTCTATGAAAAATTCTGTGAACAGACAAATTTTCCGCGAATCCAGAACTGTGAATAGGCAGGGGTCGACTATAATAATAATAATAAACAAATAAATAATAATAAGATAAGGACATGTCCATTCTTTTGAGAGATTGAGCAACTGCAATATAAACTTAATGGCATCCAGAGAGCCATTCTTTTTAATTTAGCTTATTCGAAAGAGGGTCTTTCAAGATATTTAAAACCTACAGTTCCATGACCCAGAAGCCAGAAATTCCAAGGGCATGCAGCAGTTTCACTACTGATTTGTCCATTGGCAGTTGGCAATTAAGAAATACAACAAGAAGGTGCTGGCTCATATGAAATGCCTTGAACCAGATTGGGATGCCCTTGGAGAACTTCCCAATATGAGTGACATTGCCTTTGTGTAATTCTTCCAGTCATATATTTCTGCTGCTTGCACTTTCACAAATATTAACTGATTTTCTGTCTCACATATCAAAGTCCTCATCCAGGAGCTTATACTATTCTAGGAACTCATCCAAGCTATCCTAATCTCGGTCACCATTATCTCATTCACAAAAGAAACTTTTCAAATTTTGCTTTTGCTATAATTTTTTGCTGTATGCTGGATTTTGATTTCTAATACTTTTCTTAATTATCAAACTGACAAAATCTCTTGAACAGTTTCACAGTCATATTTAACACTAAAACCAAAGTGACATAAGACCTTCCATAATAATCATAAATAACACTGTAATAAAAATAGTTATTATTAAAATGAGAGTGCAGCAAACATATTTTATGACATACAAGGTAATCTAAAATTCATGTACCATCTCCAGTATTATTTCTTCACTTATGATATATACCGTTCTAACAACACTTTATTAAACACTTTCCTTTTGTTTTAAAGGAGCATTAATTTATTACTGTAAAAATAACAATTAGCCTACAGGAGAAAAACGATATTTTTGAGGGTCAAAATCTATCTAGCTTTAATGCTCAATGTTCTTTAATCACTTTTTGTGAGGTAATATGCAATGCACCAACTTACTACTAACTGATTCATATTCAAGAAAAAAACAGCTTAAACATAAACAGATTAAACATAAATAAATGTCAATTTTCTTTATTCATGGAATAATCTTTGCAATTACAATTTCAACTGAAACATACATGCAGCTCAAATGGGATGATGATGCTGTAAAGCTTGTGAAAACAGAAATAAAAGCAGTCGGTAGGTGGTTATTAATCCATAGCGTGTCATATGCAGCACACTATAGTACTGGTAGTAAAATATTTTTTGTGATATCACTTTGGCTCCAGCTGCTTTTGTTTCTACATTAATTTATTTTTTATGGTCTCTTCCTAAATTTCTGCCTTGCTGTTTTACCACTCCATAAATTAATTTACAACCCTTATTCATATGCAAATATTCCTGGAGAATCCTATTATAGGACAGGCAGTACATCATCTGATTGAAGTACTTTAAAGAAAAATAATAATAATAGTAATAATAATAAAGTACTATAAAACAAACAAGAAATAGAATATAACAAACTTACCTTCTATGTTGAGTAAAATTAATGTAAAGGGAAAATCTATCATAACTCTTTGGCCAGAAGTTATACTCGAACCAAGTGGCAAGATTCTTCTGTTCTTCATCGCTCATAAGTCTATGAAAATAAAACGAATCAATTCTAAATTAACATTATACTCCTCCTCCTTCCCCCCTCCCCCCCAACACACAAAATGTAATCTAAGCAAATGTATGGTAATTTTCAAATGTCATTTTATCAAAAGTAAATACACAGAGAAAAAAACCTGGTATATTTAAAAAGATGTGTCAATAAAACCTACCTCTTAATAGCAATTACTGTATCGCAAGAGGCTTAATGATCAATCTCCCTATTAATAACTAATAGGCTTTTAAAATATACAATTACCAATGTAATTTTAAGAATTAGTGTGTTTAAATTACACATTGTTGTTTGGTAAAATTATTTCATAAATCTTTCGGTGCAAATATATTAATTGATTTTCAACATCACTGACCACTGTGGTAGTGGTGCCAGTTTGAAGCTAATTCACTAATTCAGAAAGATTAACTAACACAATCAGAAAGTAAGTACATTTTATATAAATTTCAACAAAGCAAAACCCTCTAAACAAAAAAGGTTGATTTAAGAAGGCATAAATTACCTCTGCCATGGGGTTCTGTACACATGTTCCTGATGCTGGTAATCCAGGTCCTTCGAGAGAGATTTCAGGAGAGAAACGATCGTCTGTCCACCTGTTCGGGGGATCCTGTTGTAAAAGAGCCAGATGGTCTCTGGCGTTCGATTTGTCGCTGATGGCACCAGCTTTGTTGTGTTCAGGCGCTGCAAGACCTCCTGCTTCTCTCGCCACCCAGGTTCTTCCGTGGTCGTTGTGGTTCTGTGATAAATCCAGTTCTCATTTATTGTTACTTTTTTAGTTATTGAGTATGCATATTCATCTTTAATTTATTTTTGTTGAATTACTCCCTATAATGTGATATTTACATTTTAATTTAATTCACAAGAGTACTTTATTCAGTGAAAATCTAATTTTAGAACATTTTAACATATAATAATAACAATAATTATTAATAATATATTTTTTTGAGCGTGAATACTTGATATAAGAAAGGGTAAGTTCACATACGAGTCGGAATAAATGAATTTTTTAATATCATGCCGACTAAAACCTATTCATATCTTGATTATCCTTTATTTTTGGCTACAGTTACTGGTATTACAATAGAATCTGGACAGGAAATAAATGTCGAAACTTGAACCATTCCAGGTGGATTTCAAACTCCCACTTGATGTGTTAGAATGAGGTTACAGTACGGTAAACCATTTGGTGACATCCTAACCTACCTTAGCAGTAGGATTCAATGATAAAAGTAGTAATCGTATCCAAGAGTGGGAGGCTATCGAGAGGTTAAAAGGGTTTTTGTTGTTGTTGGCTTGATAATAATACAAAAGGAATTTAGCTTAATATGGTTTTTGTTTTATTTCACTTGACCATCGGCATGTGGTTCTCCGATTTGGATTCCAGGCACCTCATTCTAACTAATGTCAAAAAAATGTGGATACTGCACTAACTTTTGCTGCTGAGAGGAAACTTTAGCAGAGTAATCATCGTACTCAGCATAATCAGATGTCATGTCTCTTGAGTGTATGAGAAGCATCATGACGTAGACCTTCAGTGCCAAGATAAAAGCCACATATGGCACATATCTGAAACATACAGGATAAACATAAGAATAGTCTGGTTCAAGTTAAGAGGTTAATGGGTGTCACGTCATAATCATAAAAATAAAAGGAGGTTAACTTGAAGTTTTCTTGTAGGAAATTCTCATTCTACAGAAACTGATGCACACAATTCACTGTTACACCTAAGCATATTTATCTATATGCAGCACAGAAGAGCATTCAATAAAAAAATTTATGTATCAGAAATCCACCGTTTATAAATGGTGTGATGACTTTCAAAGTGACACATTAACCGTCAGCAAATTTTCCCAAGCATTTGAGCAGCGCCTCAGCGGCGTGGTTGGTATGGTATTAGCGTTCCACCTCGGTGGTCGCGGGTTCGATTCTCGGCCATTCCATTGAGGAGTGAGAGATGTGTATTTCTGGTGATAGAAGTTCACTCTCGACGTGATTCGGAAGTCACGTAAAGCCGTTGGTCCCGTTGCTGAATAACCACTGGTTCCATGCAACGTAAAAACACCATACAAACTAACCAAGCAATTGAACCTTTCCGAGCAGGTCACCTAATGAATGTGTCCGTTAAGTTTCATTAAATTGTTTAGTCACTTCTGAAATTCTGGAAACACAAACCTGTACATGGGCTGAATGGGATAAAACAGATGAAGGTGCTGCAGTGCAAGCGCAATACAAAAATTATGGGCAGCTTCATGCTGCCTTGAAAGGCTTCTACTACAAGAAGCTTTAAACCACAACACGCATCAAAAATTGGGCCACGGACAAGAAAGGAGTAGAAACAAGGGAACAGTTTGTAATTTGCAAAATACCAGTCCATATCATATGATACACAGCTTGCATCATTTATTTGTCAATAGCTCTACTATTCCCCGGTCATTTTAGATTAACATAGTTTCTGTTTTCCAAGGATTTTTTAGTCTCAGCATATAATTAACACGGAGAAAGACAAACACTCTCTCTCTCTCTCTCTCTCTCTCTGATAACAATATTAACTGTATAAGCACAGGCAATGCATTACTTATTGTAAAATGCATTGTAAAATTTTCTCTCTGCCTTCGTTTTATTGCTTTAAGATGGTTAAACACTGGAGGAAGAGAGAGGAGAGAGGAGAGAGAGAGAGAGAGAAGAGAAGAGAGAGAGAGAGGGGATAAATTCTACTAGCAATCGACAGAAAATATAGGAATTAGTATCAATTTAGTTGACAGAGCTTTGAACGCCACAAGGTAGAAGAGGAATGATAAAACTATGAACCACTTAGTTCAGGGAACGAAGTTGGTTTGATTTCATGAAATTTAGACAGTCAAGCCAAGCATTGGACCACCTGCGACCATTCAGAGCCTAAGACAGCGAAAAGTGGAAGTTGTAGCAGTTGGGATGAAGTACAAAGGAAATAAGAGAAAATTCCATAGTTGCACCAAGTAGTAATAGTTGGAGAGGATGGACAGCAAGATTGAACAAGGCGTGATCCTAACCTTTAGTCAAATAGCGAGTTGTTTTACCAACGAAAATTAAAATAAATACGCTATATTTTATTGAAAAATAATTGTCCTGTACTGTTTAACATGGACATTATTTATTTTTTTCACTTTTCATACTAATAAATAAATCATAAATATCCTATCCTAAAATTCCTGTATCTTTAACTCAACGCAAAACACCCTTTTCAGACCTGTGTAGGCTTTTCCATGCCCAGGGCTTTCCTAACCCTCAACGAGACCAACAGCAGCAAGAAAAACAAAGTGGTTTGTGGGTTTACTCCCCGAGTAAGCGAAAAGAGAAGCTGGAAAGGGGGTAGTTAGTTAGTTAGTTTATGTTCTAACATAAATTTATACAAGAGTACATTATTTTAGTTACAAAAATCATTGAGAACAAAACATAGTTTTACACACACTCTCTCTCTCTCTCTCTCTCTCTCTCTCTCCTCTCTCTCTCTCTCTCTGTCCAAAACAAAACATCAAACCTATAAATGGTAGGTGAACACTTCACTGATATAATCTGAGTACATCATGAATATACCTACATAAATCAACAACTAAATCAGGCTCCACATCCGTCAAATTAGCCAGGCTTGCAAAGTCCAACCTATTAAATCTTGTCCGGCAACCGTCAGATAAGGGACAAGAAATAATTACATGGCTTTCTGATTGCACACTACTATTACCACACTAGCAAGTTCTCGCATAGGTCGGGATTCTGCTCATCTACCCGTCTCCACCTTCAGATTATGAGACATCACACGCAAGCGTGTGAATGACACTCGGCAGAAATGTGGGGCATACTGGGTAGTAGAATAAACCATATGCACACTCAAGGAAGGGCTTAACTCGGATACATATGTATTGAATTTCGTGGCATTCGCAGCTCTCTCGCGTACTTCATGGGAAAACGTTTCCAACGAATTTTGATCCTCATTTTGTTCTAATATGTTTGCTAAAAACCTATAACCTGGAGTTTCGTTATCTCTGCAAAAATCAAAAGCGTAATCGAATGACAATTGTTCATCTATATTTTCTCTCTTGGACACCAAAAAGGACTTCTGTTTTCTTATTATAATATCCTTTCCGGGCAGAATGCCTCCCTTCATCATACATAATTTAATACTCGTGTTCTTTCGAACCCCAAGCAAAACTTTTACTAACTTATTATACTGTTTTTCTACGCCTTTAATATTATTAGCTGTCCAGGATTCACAGCTATAACAGTGATGACCTTACCGCTGCATCGAAAACTGGTAAACTTATTTACTACTGCCTCGCTACGGCTCTCGTGCTGACTGATGACATGACATGACCCAACTTGCCCTTATCCACGAACCACGCTCCAAGGTAGAGATATCTGAGTGTATCTCACAATAATACTTCCACATGTAAGTCTGATTGATCATCATCATTATTTTTCACAAAAAATTTAGTTTTTGACTCATTAATTACCATTCCATAATCAGCACAGAAGTTGCATAATACTTTCAAATTTTTCTTGCAAATTTCTCTACTTGTAACTAAGATAACCGTCATCCATTAGTAAGAGGATACTTAGTGCTCCTAAAAACCCATCGGAAGCAACGGCTTCCTGCAACATGCGCACCAGCCTGTCAATGTATACAATAAATAATATACAACTTGTTGGAGCACCTTGTCGAACACCAATGGTTGCATTAATTACTGCTGACTTCAAAATGTGTTGTGTGTACACGAATACATTGCCTTAATTGCCATTAACATTCTCTTATCACATCCGTTTTCTTTTAAAACATCTATCATTTTGTTCCTAGGTACTCTATCGTACGCTTTGGAAAAATCAACAAATAAAACGTACAATTTTACTTTCTTAAAACTAGCAAAATGACATAAGTGTAATGTACTTATAGTAAAGGGCTAAAAGGTCGGTGCAGCTATGCAACTATGGTAATACCCCGTAATAATACCTACACTGCACCGATGGCAATACCCCACCCCTCACGGGAAAATGAAGTTTGTGACTGAGAAAAATGTGATATTAAATTTCCTAGTATTACTCAGCACGCACAAAACTATATATAATATATATATATATATATATATATATATTATATATAATATATATATATATATATATATATAATCTTGAAAGATATTAAAATTATAGCAATTTAAAATTCTTTAACCTAAGCAGGGAGGCGGACGGTACAGAAGGCCAAACAGATACTAGGACAGACAGACAGGAATAGTAAGTGCAGCTACAGAACGGCCGGACGGTAAACTTGGCTCATAAAAATAATTTTTAAGATCTAGCTTAGGCAAATCACGACAATAATAATAAAAAAAAAGGGGGGGGGGAGACGAAAGAACATGGTTAATTAGGCAGTAATAGGTTGAACGAGGTCAGAAAAAGTGATCAGAAAACTGAATTCAATCAAGAAACTGTCAACAACAATGATGCTCACCCACTGCATATTCTCGAGTATGATGACTGACAAAAATATTCCTCATTGATCATGAACATAGTTGGGAAACTCTTAAAATTGTTAATACTGATAATCGTGATGTTATTTATGGTGACGATGGTAATAATAATAATAAAAAAAAGTTACTCGGGTGCATAAAGAATTCTAAAGAGAACTGTGGAAATTTCTAACTTGAATGACTTGTAAGTATAGTAACAATTGGAAGAGATACGAAAAAAGAATAATACCATGACTAGAGCAGAACTGATAAATCAATACCAGCACCACCGCTCATCATAACATAACAATAACAAAAAGAAACTCGGTCAAACCATGAGATTTCCAATCACGAATCAACGGGGTGATTTTTTTTTTTTTTGAACCCTTCTAAGAATACACCATAAACTTTGGAATCTCGATCAACCGTTATTGAATGTTACTATACTTAGATCTTCGACATATCAGCCCTATGGAAATACTTGCCCGGGAATAACACGAGTTTTAATAATGTCGATGCGTGGGAGTCTTTCCAAGAGTTCAGATTAGGTATGGTTAGGTATTGGGGTTTCCAAAGTTCGAGATCAAAATGGCTGATATCAATCACGATTTTTAGCACCTAGTTGTTAATAAGCAATAATAATAATATGGATCACAGAAGTGAGTAAATCTACATTACTACCTGAAGAACGAGCATTTCTTAAAACAAAGGTATCTTCCAGAATATGCAGTTTGCCAGTTTTAGATACACCACGATGGAAAGATTTGTCAGTTGAATAAACTGTAAATCGGGAATTACTTGCAGAAAAATAGCTCCCGGCCCCCCCTTTTTTTGGGGGGGAGGGGGGGGTGCAGGGGCAGGAGGGCTAGTGATTCTCCATTGCTGGTACATGACGTGCCAAGAACGTTTATATTTTATATACAATCAATACTTAGGCTACAAACAGCTAAGTTACTATTCCTCTTCAGACTACAAGTTATCAATACCTATATTATTCGTGAATCACCTTGAAAAGCAGGTACAAAAATATGACATATTCTAAATATGTCTAACCACAAACAAAGAAAAAGCTCAAAGGAAACATCCCCGGTAGCAGAATACTACTATGCCCCCTTAAAAAAAGAAATAATACATTTTCAAGATTGCGTGTAACCAACGAGACAGCTAACCTTCGGAGAAGCATTAATAAGCAAATGATCAAATGAAAGTGGAGGGTCGGTTGAAGGTTAAGTTCGGGGATATACGAGGTCACTCGGCTGCGTAATTAGGCGTAATGAGCGTAAGATCAACTTACATATTGCAAGCCTTACTGGCACTAACTTCCCGATTCCGTTATTTACTGGGTAATTTTCCGTAGCATCTACCAACTTTGATCAAATAAAAGTTGTATATTCTCTTACAGTTCACCGGACGTCTGCAATTCACAAATTGGAAAATTAAAAATAGCCGTAATTATAATGCTTACAAAAAACAAACTGTCCAAGAATGATATCCACGCTACATCTCAAGACTATCTCAATAGTTCGGTAAATACACATTACAATTCCAACCTCACGTATTCAACATAAATGTTGGATCGTCTGAAGGCAGTTCAGCGTGGCAGCCCGGCACTGGTGGAAAACGGTGACTTGGGAATCAACAGTAATAGCTTGCCTTTTCTTTTCTTTTTTCTTTTTTACTGCATCAATCGTGACTTCACTGGGAAAATCGGTTACGCTGAGAGATTACACCAACGGTAGTTGATGGGAAAAGAACATTGAATTAAAAGATAATAGTTAAAGGCGACTATAGAAGTTAGTGTCGTTTACAATGCATCCGGTATTGTACTTGCTGATACATATGGAAGGGAAACCATACATAAATTTTTTATACAGTGAATGCCCATACAATAAAGCGTATTTTCCGAGCATATGATCTACTTGGAAAAACCAACTTAAAATATTTTAAAATCTATAGTAATATCACTACATTTAACGAAGAGAGGCGAGAATTATACAATGATTCATCAGTTACCAAGAAAGAAACAATGGAGCGACGAGATTTTCGACACAAATCTTCCGCAGTTCTGACAGTCATTCACGGAGGTGACAGTGCATAGAGGACTGCAGACTTAACAAAGTGACAGAGAGAGAGAGAGAGAGTTCACGGCCAATATGTCACGTTGTTGGGAGGTGAAAGAAACCAGCCAACCATTTCTGCAACGTCTGAAAGATCATACGGGATTTGCTTCTCTTATAAAGGTTAGGCACGCATGTGTGCAGAGCAAGAGAGATAAAGGTATGACAACTACGAACAGAACGAGACGCAAAGAACCATAATTATATATATATATATATATATATATATATATATATATATATATATATATATATATATATATATATATATATATATATATATACAGTCTGTGGTTTAACGGCAATATTATGGGATTAACGGATATTTTAGCACAATGTGTGCGGCTTAGTTCTTGAATAGATGACCAACACGAAATGCCAGACAATCCAGACACATGCCCCATAAGTATTTTGTTGTGAAGGAAGAGGCGACAGCAACGTCACTCAAAACATGCACCTGAATTTGACAGAATCGATATCGGTGGTCAAAGTCACTGTTTATCGTTGTTTCTAAGCCAGACCAAAGTTGAAATTATGGCCGGAGGAGGAACACGTTCCAATTATTTTTCCTCCTTGGTTGTAAGTTATTCCCAAGTATAAATGCATTCGGTATTAAGCGGATATTTGTGGGTTTTATATTTGTTTTGAACATTTTTATATATATAATATATATATATATTATATATATATATATATATATATATTATATATATTTATATATACATACATACACACACAAACCTATCCAAAAAAGTGCAAAGAATTTGAGAAGTTGAGAGGGCATTGTGGCTATTACAATTTCACATTTACACAGGTTTGAAATCTTGGAACTGGAAACTTACAATAAAAATTCCTTAATTTTCCATATACAACAGTAAAAAATTAATTCAACCTTTACCCTCCATGCAAGAATATGATTTCGAGCGAAACGAAGTCATTACTGGAAACGGGCTCATTTTTGGCGGCCCGGTCCGACCCTATCGCTATTCAAATGCCAATATCTCTATAAAAGTATTGAAGATAAAAGAAAAATTTTTCGGCAGATAAAACCTTACGTCTCTAAATTTCATCCAATATAAGAGTCATTTTTAAAATATCAGAAATTCACAATAAAACGTTTTATGTATTTATTCATTTTTAATGTTTTACTTCAGAGTTTTAATGAATAGAAACTTGTACTTTGGTTGACGGATAGACAGTACCTACGTGTCGTACGCATGCGCCTGAATTTTGTCAAAGGATTCGGCGACCTGGTTTGCCGGATATTTGGCCCTGAATGTTTATCCGGCTCAGTTATGCATCCATAGCTCGCCTATTATACGTTTAATAGAATGTTTAAAACATATTTGGTATCACCGTAACAAGCTAAACGATATTTGTGTTTATAAAATATTAAGATACTGTATAATAATAAATTGGAATTCAATATATCTTCTCCTAAACATGGTTTAACTTGAAGCTTAACGAATTATCGCCTTGAGGGCGCCCTACTGGTAATTAATGATTATGATAATGCAAACGAATTTCCTCATTATCATCAATTACGATAAACACAAAAAAACCAAGGTAGAAATAAATGATGATGATATCCTGAAAGCAAGCAAATTCCTCGCAAAACTATAAACAAGAAAAATATTCCAGGATTATAAAAACGACCCACAAGTTCATCCCCTTCACAATGTGGGCCATGACCCTTCAACTCTTACTTTCATCCTCCCAGGAATTATTTCGAGAGTGGCAGAGATGACCTCTGCACATTTCAAGAACTGAACATGAATGCATCCAAATTCCATGACTACAGCAAATTTTGAAACTGAGTTTTACCATTTTTTATTTATTCATTTGTTTGCTTGAAGATAGTAAAGCATTTGCCATTTAATTGAAAACAGACATTAAAATCTATCGCAAAATTCGTTTGATACTTTAAGTGAACGATAGCGTAAGTAATAACCTTATCTTCAGAAATACGCAGTTTACAAGAAAAATTGGAAAACGTATACCATTCTCTCTCTCTCTCTCTCTCTCTCTCTCTCTCTCTCTCTCTCTCTCTCTCTCTCTCTCTCTCTCTCTCTCTCTCTCCCTTCCCCAGCCCTTAACGTATATATTTCACTTAAAGATTACAGTTTCACCATCTGCTACGAACTATAATCTTAGTTTCAAAAAAGATTAAAAAAACGTAAAAAATAAGCTAGCGCTCTTTATTTACGATAACTTTTGAACATAAAGGCTATTATTTCAGATTAAAAGCGTATATTTGTGTTTGCATGCCAATGCCAAACAAACAAGCAAAGATCTATCACAGTTATTGCATGTGACTTATGCCACTGAAAAGATACTTCTCTTGACCGTAACTCGCTCTATAATATGATATTAACAATTTACTACACTTTCACATAAAAATATGCTTAAATCGATAAATGTCAGTATTGAATAATCGGTATAAATATATCATAATTGAATAATTGGTAAGGTATACTATCAAAAAAGTATATCATAATTGAATAATTGGTAAGGTATACTATCATAAAATGGAGAGCATACAACAAGACAACAGAAATTACTCGACAGACACATTAATACAAACAACGTAAAATGTAACTACAAACAAGAGCTTTTTATCAAATATTTAGGAAGCAAATAGGAAGGAACACATATTCAAGAATTTGTACTGTTCACGTATGATCTACTACTACGTCCTCCCAAGAAATACGATTAGTGGCCTCACATGATTGAGTTGATAATTTCATCGACGACTCAGCAAAGAATATTAAATATCCACAGATAGTTTCCATTACATTTAAATATTCATAGATTTACCGAAACGCTTTCTCTGCTCGAATTCTCACTCTTCGCACTCGCAGTGTAGATTCGCTGTAAAAACGTTCATTTTTCTAATGCTGGAAATGGCCATAACTGTTTGTTGTAAACATCCGTACACCGTACCACTATCAACGTAGGCTTAAATGCCTTACGAATACCAGAAGCATCTATTAATCCCTTTAGCTAAATGAAAACTAATAAAAAAGGTACAATAATATTAATAATCACTATGTCATTCACTTTATAACTAAATTTTTCTATAAAAAGAACTATGTTAGTTAGACTAACACGATGTGCATTTAACAAAAGATTAATATTTTTACATTATTCATGCAAGCTATCAACGTTATAAAAGCATAAAGTATGCAGACGTTTTGTCATATTATTACCATCGATGATATCCTAAGGAATTAAAGTAAACTAAAGACGCTCTCCCAAACAATGCATCGAGGTATGAAACCCAATCCTTATCAGCCTCATATGAGTTTCTAAGGAATTTGTATTCGCTACTAGCACAGAGAAACACAGGCCTAAAGGAACTGGGAATTAACCCGGTATGTATCCACCTCTGTTAAAGTCCAGGGTAAACTCATGCCAAGTCAAGTAGAAGGCTGCAAGAAGATATCGTTTATTAATATAATTTGTCGACCACACAGTATAGAAATGGGTGTAAATCAAACTTTGATCCGCGGAAGGCTAATACTAAACAAAGCGTCCCAAGGAGTTTCCACCTTGCTTAATACTGTCACCTCGGAGTAGGTGGATACATACCGGGTTAATACCAAGGAACTGACTGAAGAAACGCACAATCCAAAAACAGACATTACGTGAGAAGTCACAGAGGGCGTTTTACAGTTGCTAAGTATGCAACATGGCAGTTTAATTCGCAAAATGATATTCGAAATTAAGTGAACTAAAAACGCTAATGTTACGATTTTATTGTTTTTTCGGATTTCCGATTTTTTTAAAAGTGACTTACCACTGAGCTGAGATGACGAAGCACTTCTCAATTATTTATAATTCCCCTTAGGTATAAGTTATTCGCGAGGTATAGTGAACTGACTATTTTTATATATGTGTATGTGAAAGCATATGTTAAATACAAATGTTGGCACTATATCCACGAAAAACAAATCATAAACTTAAATTTTTTCTATTAGAGTTAAGACAGCTTTCGTATATTAAAGCCAATCGATGCAAAGAGAAATGGATTGGATATTTATGTTGCCTACACCTTGGTGGGCACAACCAGTCACAGGTTGAGGTAAGCAACTATTCACATTTAATATTCAACCAGCTTTTTTCCTCTTAGTAGCCATAATTTTCCCTTTCAAAAGTATAATTATATACACAGCCCCATTTGTATAAAACTAATAACCATACACATACACACACGCACATACTTATGTAATATATATATATATATATATATACACACACACACACACACATACACACACACACACACACACACACATATATATATATATATATATATATATATATACATATATATATATATATATATATATATATATATATATATATATATATATTTATCTTTGTAATGTCACACTTTTCCGCGTGACAACCAGTTTACTAATTTATTTGTCAACAATGAAACCACAGAATTCAACTGAATGCACCAAATACGTGACGACTCTCTTGGGAAGAGAACCAAGGACCGCTTGCTGGTGAAACGAGAGTCCTAACCACTGAAGACGAGAAAAATGAACAAAAGTGTCTGCTATTTATTGTTACTAAAAACTGGTTACAGTACTCACGACATACAGTTCAGAGGAAAGCAAATGATATAATGAGCCCTAACAGATGTAACAACCACGCCTTCTTTCCAAAAACGTCTGGCATTTGCCCTATTGACCATGAACCAGGGTCATTGTTACTGCTGCTGTTTTCCTTGAGCAGATACGGATGTGGTTTATAAAAGATAACATGTGGAATGCATACAAAAATGAGAAAATAACCACTTTGAGAAATTAGCATATAATTAACAGTAGACATCAAGAGCCAAAAAGTAAAAAATTGTAAATAAATAACTAGCAATTGAGAGAATTGAATTCACAAATCACCAAGCATAGAAAAAGAGACTGCAACATACTACATAAAGCAAAACATGCCATTTGATAACTTGAAAGAATTGGAAGCAAAGGGAAACACTTGAGAAAGTATAATTAATCGTCATATCTGAAATACTAATAACCATAATAATAATGACCAAACCAAGCCGAAAACAGCTACTCACCTGACAAAACCATAGAGGGTGGCAAAGCCGTCGGTATTCCTCCATCGTCGCATGATCAGCCAAAATTTCATTTTTATTTTCTCCTGGATGTCAAAAACAGTCTTTCAGATTTTCATAGGGAGGAAGGTCTTGGAAAACCTTGTGTGTTCCCTAGGAAGAGGTCAGACGCTGCCACGGTGAAAAACCATGATATTTACTTTTGCCTCTCTATCGGTTTCATTAACTGTCCTTACTGGTTCGTGAAATCTACGGAACGTCTACATATTACAAATAAATTAATATATAAAGAATCCTAAAACTTATAATTTTTTACAGAGTAAAACGACAGTTTATCACAGAATTAAGTCAGCCCCGACTCATAAGGTTTTTTGCAATACTGGAGAACACAGGAAGTGAAATGGCCTTTTTGTAGACGAACGGGGAACGCAGTTCGTCTCACACCTGGCTCAAAAGATGCACAGTAAAGTTCGTACAGTTTTCAATTGCGGGCTCGAGGTGACGCCGAACTACTAGCACAGGTACGCTAATTAAACTCGTACACTCGTACAGAGATGAAATGCTTTAAATCCAAGCAATTTTATCCAAAAACAAATAAGTTTCAGTAATTATAATGCTGCGAGATTATTTTACCTCTATATAATTATTATCTAATAGAAACAAATATATCAATAAAGATAAACTACACTGTGAAATCTCGTACGTCTGGCAAACCGAGCGATGAGCCTAACCGGCAGCACACCGAAGGGTGAGTGCTGAGGGCCAAATTTACTATACCGCTACTCTTTGGTCCAGTGGGCGTGCAAGACCTGAGCCAGTGGAACAAACTACGCGCACACCCATTGAACGAGTCTATCCTGGAGCGACCAACTGTTTAATGACGAAAGGTCTTAGTTTGAGGCCGCTGCTAACACCTGTCTCGTAGGGTGGATGACTTTTAGAGTGATCTAATAAAAACTGTCTCTTGATGTTGAAAGTACATTGCCTCAGGAATACGGATTTCTCCTTCCTTAGAAAAATGTTAGTATTCATGATGAGCAATAAAAATATAAGAGTATCATGCTACAACAACAATAACTACCTACTTATTTTCGATTTCTAAATTTAGATACTTATAAATAAGCAAACCATCAGTGGCTACATACATCCAAAGAAGTCAAATGTACATATGTAAATTTGTACGTTAAGATGTGAATTATTCCACTGTGCAGTGGTGCTTACGGTGTATGCAAAATAACTACGTACAAAGGTGCATATACAATGTCCAGCATGTCTGTCTACGCGTACCCAATGAAGCTTGTAAAAACATACACAAACAGAGCAAGTGGTTTGAAGAGAATGTATGGGAAGTCGCTGGTAAAGTGTGGTTGGTTAATTATACCGTAAACGATCATCAAAATACCACCGCTGGTTTTAGCAATGAACTTAAAAGGTGTGGTAAGTAATATGGAAAATTGGTGTGTAAAAGTACTAAACCATATTATTATTATTACTTTCCGTACATTCAATCAAATATAAAGCTAAAAAAATGGATTCCACTTTATTTTGGGAATAACATTTACCCTCTGGGTATGAGGGCTTAGAAATATAACGCCTTTGACCCTGAGTATTCCCAAAGTAGGTTAATTTCGATATTGACTGAGAAACACACATGCACTTCCTAAGGTCCTCTTCTTGAAATTTCTGTAAAACCATCAATGCAGCATTTTGTAAGCTTCTCAATTCTCTTTCCTTTCATGGTAACAGATGTATGAACACCCAATTTATTCAGTTATCACCTCTCATTCTCGCCACATGACCAAATCTCCCACATGACATTAACTTTTTTTTTCTCTCTCCAAATCTTTTGCAGCTGACTGCTGCTTTCCTGACGTCAGTTGGTTAAGTTATTTAACCTCTTCTTTCCTACATCTTCAACAGAAAATTATGCTACGAAACAGATTCCTTTCCTCAGTCTATGCATTTCTGTAGCATTTACACTAAAATAAACAGATATGTAAGGGTAGGGACGCACGCACACACACACACACACACACACCAGTTTAGCAGATATCTACTTAGATAATGATAGACAGAGGGACAGATGAAGAGCTAGAAAGGCAAGGCATTAAAGGGGTACTAGAAGCCACTTACCGCCATAGACCACCTTATGTATGAACCAACAACGGGACTGCATCCGCACACTGGAGAGAAAGAAAAAACTCGTGCCCTGCAGATGACTGCAGCACCTTTTGCTGGAGAAGACTTAACGCTACAGTAACAACGCTCCCCTCATTCACACCAACGCAGTCAGTCCTTAAAAAAAGATATGACGATTCCCTTGATGTGCTATCTTTTGTGACGACAAAAACATGGAGCTAATATAGACGAACAGTATTCATTTAAGAATAAAACCAACAAAAATACAGTTCATCACTTTTGATCAACAAAAGTTACGAACTAATTCTTTACTGCAAAAATACCACAAGCATTTTGATACTTAAAAGCTTGCAATAATTACTGTGGAACTATAGAGCAATTAGCACAAATCGCATAACTCACGCAAACCGGCCATTACCACCGAGACTCCTAATCTTTAAAAGACAACAAAAAATAACTGCGACACAGTGAGCAGGTCTCTGTTACTTACTAAATTTAATTATGATTTTTATTTCCTCCTCTCTATACACACACATACATATATACATATATATGAGGAAATATACCTATTCCAAAACAAGAAATAGATCCATACCCTCTTCATTTTCTAAACTCACAATGTTCTTCCCCTAATGGTCGTTGTATCATTTGTTTTACTCTCTCAATCAAAAGCCTTCCTCCTAACTGCCTTGGCATACTAAATAACATCATGCCCCTGTGATTCATTAATTGCTACTATCACCTTTCCTTTCGTACAATGGAACAATTATTCCTTTCACTTATTCCTCAGGAACCCTTCTATTCTCTATTTAAGTTTCGCAATTTCTCTACCCTTATTTCTTTCTTTTTTACTACGAGTATTCTATCCAGCCACTTATATCTCTGTACACGATTATCTCTTTTCCCTGTGCTATAGCCGTTGTTCTTCACCCCACCACCTAATGTTATTATTCCTTCTACCCACGGTCTATCTACTAGACCGTGCCTCTTACCTACCATTGTATACCCACAATCACGTCCTGCTGTCCATGTGACACCATCCTCGAATTTTACCTACACCTTTATTCGCTCCACCTCAGTATCAACCCTTCAACTCTAACCTAAATAGCTCACCTATATTTACTCCTTATATGTTTTCCCCAGTTTCCTTTCTATCCTGTTGATCTGTATTAAATTACATTTACAGCCACATCCTCCTTACTCTCCACCAAAATTTTGCTTCAGCCAAATAATATTCACATATACCTACAGCCACTCTTATTTTCATCACCACATCCATTAAACTGCCCTTACATTTACTCTGTGCTAACCACGTATTTACAATAATTAAGCCTCTTTCTGAGTACATTTCCACAAGCCTATCCCAATTCTCACGTAACTCAGAAATTCCATACTCCCCAAATATGTCATCTCATTTTGTTACCTACTTTTACATATATATCACCTAGCACAACCACCCTTTCATGTTCTACAAATGCAATCATACACAGATTTATATTCCCATGAAGCTTATGAAAATCCATGATGCAGCCATAGGGACAACTGAAAGAATGTGTGGGTACAGGATGGTAGAAAGGTTTCCAGTCTGTTTGAGTGTTTAAAAAACTGCAATATATCTCTCTGCTGGAGAAGGTCCTCTTCGTGAAAGTAATTCTTTATATAAGTAGTCGCTTATTCAAGTTTGTAGTGTTTTCTAAGCAATACTGCAGCTTTGTAAATTGGAGGGAGTGAGTATATCCTTATGAATGCATCAATCATATATATATCCGCAGGGACGAGAAAATAAAAGTTTAATGTAAGAAAAACATAACATGAGATGAATTTCAGAAAAAAAGGCCCATGAAAATTTCAGCCACGGTCCAGTAGTGGCCTGTCCTGTTGGCACCTATAGCGGTATCAGATGCACCATCATGGCTAACTTAACCTTAAATAAATTAAAGACTACTGAGGCTAGAGGGCTGCAATTTGGTATGTTTGATGATTGGAGGGTGGATGTTTAACATAACAACTTGCAGCCCTCTAGCCTCAGTAGTTTTTATGATCTGAGGGCGGACAGAAAAACTGCGAAGGACAGACAAATAGCCATCTCAATCGTTTTCTTAACAGAAAACTAAAAACAAAGGGATAAAAGATAGTAAATCCTAAGAGAAGGTTAATGAGCAAAGCACTGGAGAGGAAAGGTCTTAATATTCTGGAAGTATGAAAGTGCCTACAGAATAAGATGTAAATGGTGAAGGGGTTTGGACCTTCTGCGCTTTTCCCTATAGACCAAAACCCGGTCTTAGGGAAACGGGTTAACGTTGATATCAATACACACACGTATATGTAATACACATAGTATATACAATATATATACAATGAATATACTTACAGTCACAAAACCAGTACCGGTTTGTCTATAGTGCAATAGCACCTGAATCAATCAATCAAAACATTAGTAAACCTCAGAACACAAAAGAAATTAAACTACAACAATTCAATCACGAAAACATCACGTATCAAGGGTTAAAGACCTTACCAGCTACATAACGTAAATCTCTCTCTCTCTCTCTCAGTATCATATCTACAAAGAGTAAAATGTATCAGACAGAAAAGATCTAACTGTTGCGAATGAAGGAAAAGAAATAGATAAACGTTCTTTTTCCCACAGAAACGGAACCCGAGTCATACACGAGCGACTCCTCTGTAATCAGTGGAAAGCGAGATCGGAGCCCTTGCAAGCACGTACCAAGACTCACATCTGCTCTCTCGGTTAATTACCTTTTCTGTTATTCTCTTTATTGCTTTATTTAGACAGCGCTGCAGCTGGAAACTGAGGAAACTGCGCTATAGGAAAACACGTGCTCTCTCTCTCTCTCTCTCTCTCTCTCTCTCTAAAGTCTGGTATGGTTCACTTGACTTTAAAACTAATTATGTACCTGATTGTTAGTCTCCTGTTTTAGGCCTCTCTTCTCTCTCTCCTCTCCTCTTCTCTCTCTCTCTCTCTCTCTCTCTCTCTCTTTAAATCTGGTACGCTTCGGTTGACATTAAAAGTGAAATGTGTACCTGATTGTTAGTCGCCTGTTTTAAGTTGAGGCATGGAGAGAGAGAGAGAGAGAGAAGAGAAGAGATGAGAGAGGGAGAGAGAGAGAGAAGAGAGAGAGAGAGAGAGAGAGAGAGAGAGAGAGAGAGAGAGCGCATAATATGTATAAAAGAAATTGTGCCTCAAAAGGTAATCTCTATCCCATGAGGGAACAACAGCAAAAGCCATGTTAATCCATTATTATTAGAAATCAAATCCTGAAAAAACCAAGGGTAACAGGCACCAATATAGTCTTTCTTATCGAAGAACATCCGAGATTTTTTCATCCCTCCGCAGAGAACGCCATATAAAATCTCAATCAACTTCCCATTTTTTTAACATTCATTAAATGAGGTATAAAAATACTCAAAGAAAACAACAGAGATCACAAGGTATGAAATAATAAAAATATGAAGCTAATATTGGAGCGATACAGTCAATAAAAGAAATGCCGTGGGCATCGTAACAACCATAACAGAGGAGAAGTCGATCTTCCAAATATGGAGCATCAATGGAAGCCAAAGTAGCAATGTGCAAAAGGATTCTTTAATTAACTCTCCTTCTCCTTTATAGTAACGATGAACAGACGTCGAATAAAAATGAAAGATAAAGGGTTGAAGCTGTTGAAAAGAATCGTCTGCGGAAGGTAAAAGGTATAGAGAAGTTAAAAGGGTCTCATAAAAAAGTTTGGAGTGAGTAAAAGAATCAATCAGTGTTTTTACTTCGATCAAGTGGAAAACATGAAAGAGCATACATGCAAAGAAAGTGCCTTACATCTAGAAAGCGAGAGATTACATGCAACTTGGATCGGAATAGCGTAGTATTATGTAATGGATTCAACGGCTGCTGATGAGAATTTCGTGTCGTTCGCATAAAGACAATACATGCATTTAAATTATGAATGTGGCAGTCATCATAATTTTTTTCCCTTTCTCGAGAGACTCCTCTGGGGGAGAAGCTGAACGTGTAAACCTGTGAATTTTTGTCACTTACATACACGTGAGTTTTTATATTCACTAAAACTAAGCCACAAGTATCGTTCACTATCCAGATCGCTATACTTTGGGAATTATTTACACCAGGAGGGAATTATGATAAAAAAATTTCTGCGCCGGTCAGACAGCCAAGTGGTAAAGACAGTCGATCGTTGTATCTAACGGAGCAGAAGCATTTATCAATGATAATTCCCTTGGTATTATATATATATATATATATATATATATATATATATATATATATATATATATATATATATATATATATACATATACACTTATATGTATGTGTTTGTCTTTCAAAAATGATTAAATTTATTAGACAAAATCCCCAGGATATTCTAACTTGAGCTGCGGTAAATACCACAAACTAAGAGATCCTTCACGAGAACCCAGTGACTTAGGAAGCAGCAGGACACTCTCTACTCCTCCTCCTCCTCAGACACACAAAAGATTGCATTTATTCCAGTCATCCAACTCACGCCAGAAGCGCTGGCTATCAAGAGCAACAGACCCCTGTACCGTTGGCGTAACGTTACCGTAACGGGTGTGGTGTGAAGGCGCCCTCCCCCATCCCACTCTGGATCCCAAGGGTCCTTCCTACCAGTAGCCCATCGCGAGGATTTCATCCACTACATCTGTTACGCCCCACGGGGGACTCTTCTAACCTCTTGCTCTGTCTTTGCTTCTTCTTCTTCTCATCGAGAAAATTCCTACGCTGGGTAATCTTCAGACAGTCAATTAATTTTTATTTCTGCCTCTTCGCTTCTCCAACCACTTCCTCTCCGATGACTCGACAGGCACGTAGTTACAATAATAACTGTGGTGATGATGATGATGATGATGATGATGATGATGGGAGCAGTAAAGGTGATATAAATGTTTTATTTTTAATATATTCTGCCGTTGCAAAATGTTCGGAAATTGTGAAAGACTGATAAGCAAGATCACGTGATGTTTGGTATTCTTGGTAAAGTAAAATTTCATTATTTTTTCCTCTCTGTGATATAAATCAACAGGAAGAATATAATATATATGTAACTGTCGACAATAATGTCGGTCACACTAGTCAGAACTTCGAAATTTCTCCGATTTTTTTTTCTTACTTTTGAGTAAATCATGGCAGTTCTTGTTTAAGTACGTACTCAATACTGCAGAGATACAACTAGTGACCAACATAAAATTAAATTCTCAACAGCATATTCCGATATGAATAAACGGACCATCACGATATACATGGCAAAGACTAAAAAGAACTGCAAAGCTTCATGGGGCTGCAGAATTAATGAGAACGGTTTATGACTTACGTGTATGACCATAAAATACGTAAAGGAAAAAATAATTTTAAAGAATATAAATTTATTAGTCTGACAAGCCCGAGGACGTAACTGGTACTACTTGAGTAGTTGTTGGGAAAAGGGAAGTTCATCAAAACTTCATGCTGTCATGTAAAAGAAAGGATACCGACAATAACCGTTAAACAGGACACTGAAAAGCATGAACCTGTATCTTAATGTTGCATAATTAAACTTGAACTCCAAAAGCATATTTGTATGTTGAACTGGTGTTACAGCATCAAAAAATCATTTACAGTAAATAGCAATTAAAAATGCACCGAAGCTTCTTCGGCGCAATCGTATTTTCTGTACAGCATATAATGCTGTATGAAACTCTCAGCCACGGCCCATGAAACATAGGCCGTAGTGGCCTATGTTGTTGCGGTGCCAGACGCACGATTCATGGCTAACTTTAACCTTAAATCAAATCCAAACTGTTGAGGCTAGAGGGCTGCAATTTGTTATGTTTGATGATAGGAGGGTGGTTGATCAACATTACAATTTGCAGCCCTCTAGCGTCAGTAGTTTTTTAGATCTTAGGGCGGACGGAAAAAGTGCGGACGGACAGACAAAGCCATTACAATATTTTTCTTTATTAACAAAGAACTAAAAACAATAGCTACTAACGAATCAAGGAATAATAATTACCCCAAACATTCTGACTCTGGGAGAGGAACTACCTTCTTAAATCACAAACGCCGAGTTACTTATCAAGCAAACGCCTAATATTCAAAAGGCCTCTTCAGATGTAAAAAAACACCTTAGCTTTGCGCAACCATAAAGACCCAATGAGCCATGACTGTAACACCGATTGTAAGGTAATTATGAAGTCGTCCACCTACTTCTTATGCACTCGTGACTCGGAGGAAATCTTGACTGGCCTACTTATTTCCACCATTTTCTGGTTATTACTTATCAGATTCATCTCACCATAACAATGCACTTTGATCAAAAGAGAGGGAAGAATTTCCAACCGGACAAAGGGAAACATTTCTCGGTGCTTTATCTCAAGACGATGAGCTTCACTAGAAAATAAAGTATAGAAACGAAAAGGAAGTTCAACAAACGTCGGCGGAATAGAGTTTTCTGTACATCGTACAATCAAGGCCACCGAAAGTAGATCTGTCTTTCGGTGGTCTTGGTATAATGTAAGAGCCGTGGCCCAAGAAACTTTAACCATGGCCCGGTGGTGGCCTGGTCTATAAAATAAAAACTACTGAGCCTAGAGGGTTGCAATTTGGTATGTTTGATGATTGGGGATGGAGGATTAACATGCCAACTTGAAGCCCTCTAGCCTCCGTAGTTTTGAAGATCTGAGAGCGGACAAAAAAAGTACGGACGGAGAGACAAATAGCTTTTCAGAGAACTAAAAGTACTTGGTAACGAACTACCAAATACGGATGGATCCCAGCCTCTTGTGAAGATATCTGAACCTTCGGCCTCTTCTCCTAATCCATGGTAACGGAACCCATATAAGAGATCTATTATATTATCATTACTATTATTGATGTTTTCTTTTTGTTGGCGCTTCTGTTATTTTCTAGCTTGGCTTACAATGATAAATGTGCTTGACCTTACTAAACATGTAAAAGTTCATTCCATGCTTACCGAAACTATAAGTTTTTAGTATATAACAGCTCTAAGAAATTTCATTTCCTGTGTGGGTATTGGATAAAGAGTTCCCGGTTCATAAAGGATCAACCCACAGAACGGATCTCATCCTGACCCTCATCTCCCGTTGCAGAGGATCTCCGCTTCTTCCAGACGATGGCTCGGTCGAAGCTTCATTTGTTTGGAAGATGACTCGTCTATCTTTCGGGGAATGACGAGGCACCGCTTGGCAACAGAACGCATGAGGGAATCTCAAGTTTATATGACTTCCGCACTTCCGAGGAGGAGGAGGAAGGAGGAGGAGGAGGAGGAGGAGGAGGAGAGAACAAGATGTAGGAAGGGTGGGAGGAAACGCACGACTGAGAAAATACGATCCAAATCGAAACCGATTATTGCTCAGTCTCGATTAGTAACGCTACCGGACCGACCATGACGAGGCGTCTGGCCAAAAAGTTTGGCTGTGTTGAACTTGAGATAATCCGAGTTGCTCTGTACGTTTTTTGGTTTATCATGACACGTGGTATAATCACAGTTCTTTTATGAAATACAAATGTATTGCACTTACCTCGAATCCTATTTATTTAAAATAATAATAATCAAAATGTATAGAACGGAAATCTTCAAAACAATAAATGTAAAGTATATTTAGATATGAACCTTCGCAGTTACTATAGCTTCTACACCGAGAAGGAAATGATCTCAAAAAATTTTGGCTTGAGATGATGATGACAGAAAAATTCAGTAACATTAAAAAATTATTGCCAAAATTGTAGCACCATAACCTAATAACATGATATATTATGAGCATTCTAGAATTACACACCTGTATTATCATTAATTGAGAACCTATTATCATTAATTAAAATATTGGTGTCAACTAAAAATAAAATAAGTAATTCGAACAAGCATAACCTAACATACATATGCAGGCAAGAGAAATCTGGGTAAATTCTTACATATACTAAATCTCGAAGACCGATTCGTATGTAGTGAAAAACTATTTTTAACACTAGGAATTAGCATTACTTTAAGTTAATATAAGTTCAGATGGAATTGTATGAAAAATACGAAATACTTCACATTCCGACTTTTGAATAACGAAAACATATTTTCAAAAATAATTGCAACATTTGGCCATCGACAAAAAGAGTCAAATTCAACACTGAATTCACCTGAGGGTTTTCGTCTTTTATTTAGAGAAATGTTATCCAAAGTTAATTAGTTTCTGACGAGCAATGTTACTTGAAAAAACTGTTAGATGTTACCTTATTGTCAGTTGTGTAATGTTAATGAAGAAACGTTACTTAATATTATCTTCTTTTACATAAAGTAATATAATTTGGGAAACATTAATAATGAAGGCGTCATCTCCTTTGGAAATGGATGAAAAAAAGAGGAAAACGTCACTGGCCATCTATATACTAAAGTATTACAATGCAGGTCATCTGGTAAGGTAACAGATACGAAAGAGAGTATAAAGAGCAAAGGTCATATAGTAAAACATATACAAAAGAAAGCACACCAGTGCAGGTCATCTGGTAAGGCAAGGAAACAAATACAAAAGCAAGTAAAGCGATGCAGACCATTGATGCGTAAAAAAGCATAACAGTTCAGTTCATTCAGTAAGGCAATAGATCACCAGCAGAGAGTTCTTTACAAAATTAACCAAAAAGCTATTATACTTTCAATCAAATGAAACAAACTAAGGAATGAGTCTGCAAGGATTTGGTTCAGTATAGTTTGTTATGCCTAAAAAACCAAGACAGCCAAGCTGTCAAGTTAGATGAGAATGAAATGAATGAGGTACTAGGGGAAAAAAAATTATGTCGATAAAATTCCTTCAAAGATAGCAACAAATCTGTCTTATGGAAGGGCAGGTTGAAGTATTAATAAAGCCAAAGAGAGACAGTGAGTTCTATATTCTGGAGGAACATGAAATGAATGGTAGATCAAACCAGTTTACTCCGGCATTAGCTCACTCCACGAATAACTGTACAAATACGACAACTGACAGAAGTCCACGAAATATTGACAAACAATCTCAAAGACAGAACTTCTTGTGGATGAAAAAGGCAAGCTTGCTATTCGAAGATATTGCCGGGAAGGTCTCCACAAATATAAAAACTTGCCGCATTCAGAGTCCACGTATACCTGAAGGATATTGGGTCAATGCTCAAAAGACAATTCATCAGTAATAAGAGCAAAAAGATGACGACACGTCTAGGCTCCTAAACATGTATTTTCTCATGAATGTCAATAACGGCTCAAATTCAGTTCTGAAGCGTCATACCTATATACTTAGATATGGTGCTTTCGATAAAAAAAAAAAAAAATCATAGTACCGCTGCGGTACAAAATTCGATGTTCAATATTTTCGAATTGCTTGCCGTTATTCAAGGTATCAATTCGGGAGAAGAATAAAAATGAATAATAGCAATACAACACCAAAAGATTCTGCAGGTTGGTTAGGGAGAAGGTTGATGCTCTTAACACAAAATATTATAGTTTTAGCAGCCATATTGGCAGTCCATATCAACTACCAGCTACGTTGTCCCTTCACACGTATAGAGGGGATGTCATCTTTGGCCTAACAATGGAACAACCGCCAGTGAGACTCATCATAAAAGAGGTTTCCAGTAGGAAGTCAATCCTCGGTATTTAAACCACCCAAAACTGACCGAAATTAACTTGGAGGATAATCGTATATTTATAATTAATCAACTTCATCTGCATTAGCAATAATATATATATATAATATATATATATATATATATATATATATATATATATATATATATAAATATATATATATATATATATATATATATATATATATATATAATATTATATACACACATATATATACATGTGTGTGTGTGTGTATTGGTGTGCACTCACAATATTTTGGATACATGTATCACTACGAGCTCTGGCTGGACTCCAGTGGGACAATGTGAAGAAGTCCTATTTCACATGGTTGGATTCAAACCCACAAGGGCGAGGTTAGGGCAAGATGGACCTAACGCCATCTGTCGCTATTTAAAAAAACATGATTTAAACGAACAGTGTACAAGCGATTTTTGAAGTGCTGGATAATAAGTGTTTACTCATAAAAATACTTATTTATATTTACTCTTTATTTATTACTCAGTATATATATATATATATATATAAATATATATTATATATATATATATATATATATATATAATATATATGTAATAGTGTGGCACAGTGTTGTTATTACAAAAGGCAATGACTTATAAGGAACTTAAAGAAAGAAGGCACGGTTAATAAGAGAGAAAAAGGCACGAAACGGATAATGATTTTTCTTAGAGAAGGGATTTTGTTACTCCAAACATTAAGCTTTTAGCCCTCAGACATCTGGTTTTCATCTCCCCCAAAAAACCTCTGTCCGTACCAGCGATTAGTGACCGACTGGAGATTAATGGTCGATGAGCATATCTCCCAGGCATCTTCGAGAAATCCGAGCTACTCTCATTAGCGCCTACACCAGCCCAGCCTACTTTCCATGATAAATCGCCGTTCCCTTCGTGTGACAGGTCAGAGAGAGCCATCTGGCATACGTTAAAAAGGAATTCTATGACCCGTTGTTAGAAGGAGGGAATTACCAAACTCTTCAGAGCTCCACCCTTTCAAGATAGACCTATGGACTTCGACGAATCAAGAAGCAGAGCCAGATCAGTAGGTCACCCCAGGAATGTGTATCAACGAATGACCTATGAGGTTACCAAAGGGATACACCCCCAAGAAGCCAGGGCATCAGGCAGGAGGCGTTACCTTATTTAGAGTCTACGAATCACTGTAGAAAATTTGACAGGAAGGCGGGTTTGTATAATGTCCGTAGCCACTAAGACACAAGAAGTCTCTCAGAAGACGCCACACCCAAGTCAAAATCCCCAAATCCAAAGGCGGTGCTAAGAAGATATCATCCTAATAAAAAGGCCAGACAGAGAGAGAAGAAGGCAGAGCAGAAAGAGAGCAGAAGCAGAGCAGAAAAGGGAAGAAGAGAAACCAAGAGGGGAGCCGAGGGGAGAACTGCAATGGCGCAGCCGTAAAACAGAGAAGACAACTGAAGTGAGGGAAAGTGCAGAAGTGTGGTGTGCGAATCAATCAGAAGACAATGAAAGTGACAATCAATACTCAGTGAAATTCCCTCGTGCCTATAGACTCGTAATTGCAACAAGTGCCTTTCAAAGAATTAAGTTTTATCAGTCCAAGAGCCCAGTAACTCAGAAGGTGGAAAAACTTTTGTAAGAACCCCTAGCGAAGAATAAACGTAAATGTAAGAACATTCAATTTAATTTCTCTTCCTTATAACCCTTTTAGCTAATTCCAGAGTGAGAACATCCTGCAAAGGTGAGATATAATTAGATAAAGCATTTTCCCCCAATTTCACAGCCTCCAAGTCGGCGCACGTTACCTTAGAGCTGTGTGCGAAGAGTAAGTACCGCCACATATATATATATATATATATATATATATATAGATATATATATATATATATATATATATATATATATATGTAGGCCTAGGGTTTTCATTAATGATATTATTGCCAATATGCTCGCTGTGACCTATTGGAATGTGGAGAAGCAACGACCTGAGAAAAGCTGATCAATGGGTTTTTGTAGGTGGCGTGACATAAAACTGCATAGTTAGACAAGTCAATGTACGACAGTTTATGAACTCTTCTCAAAGTGCCTTTGGGAAAACTGGTTGCAGCCAGTAATTGTGAGGCGCTAACGAAGTGTGCGTTCGTAAGTGCATGTGGGCCTCTTCCTTTTAATAATGTATGATACGCAAGTCTATGGGGGGATTGTGCATAGAGGCGTCTTTGAGAGAAAGACAGGATGCCGTGGTGCTCAGCGGAAGTTTCTTTATAATCTGTGCTTTAAATAGTCCGGCTGCTTGGGTGAGTTTTGAACTGTTTTAGCCAAAGAGTGGCTTGTTACCTATTTGACATTTTGTGATAATATTCAATCTTTAATCTCTGATTGTTAAACTTGTGTGTGTACTTATGGGGTGTTTCTATGTTTTTGAAACAGACGGTTCTGGCAAGAACTATGGGGGACCGAGGGAGTCCCGACTGGGAAATAGACATTTGGTGATCATTACTATTTGGACATTTTACTGTTGGGGTTTTAATTGAATTAAGTTAGTCTGTAAGACTTGATTCATTCATTATTTATTCATTGTTAATAAATGTATCTTTTATAATGCAACTCTCTCATTTTAATTACCTGTTAGAGTGGAGAGAGAGAGAAGAGAGAGAGAGAGAGAGAGAGAGAGAGAGAGAGAGAGAGAGGTCGCGAGCCGCTAGTTACTTGGAATAGAGAGAGGTTTGTTTGTTTTGCCTGACGCTCGAGTTACACGTTTACCAAATGAATAATGAGGAAATATCCTCATTACAGGTTGGTGGCAGGCGGTGAAAAACGGTATAAAAGTTTTTTTTAATGCCTGGGAACGCCAATGAAGAGATAGGTGACCAGTTAAAAAAATCAAGGGGTTATGGCTTAGCTATAGTTTTCCAACGGCAAAGTCTTTATGGGATTGTGGAAAATTGTTAAATTGTTAGTTTTCAGTTACTAGTGAGAAAAAATGAGAAATATCTATCCGGTAACAGAAGGGAGGAGAAGGATTTTATTGGACTCAGCATTTTTCCCAGGGAGTCCGCCTAGAAGCAGTTGCAGGCACTCAGTGTAGCTCTTGTGTGTAATGTCAAGTGCATCCCGAGATGCCCGTGCAGGTGTTGTTATTAGTGCATTACGCGAATTCCGAGTTCTTTTTGTTCCCGTTATGGAATGGTGAGTGTTAAAATACAGTTTATCAAGGGAAGGGCTTTTTTTTAAATATTTCAGTGAAATGGGACTGGGTCAAGAGGTCAAAAAGAATTTTCTTTCTTTCCCCATAGTAGCAGAAGTGACGTGTTTTCTTTATTGGCGCGTGTTTATAATAGACGTATTCGTCTTTGTTTAACACATAAGGGTGTATAAAGATGTTTTTTTCATGCATGTGAACTGTGCTTGGATAGCATATTTAGCTTGGAGACAGAGCGGCCACACAATTTTACGGGCTCAGCACATTTCTGCCAACCGGCGCAGAGGCGCGTTGCATGGTGGGTACTGCATACCTAAGAGGGATTGCAAGGAGATGGGTACTGGCATGCCTCGGGGGTATAACTTGACTGAGGGGGCTGTTCTATCGCTTGACGGGGGAGTGTCAATGCTCAGCGGGGGGAGAAACTTTTTTTTTTCTCAGTGTGGGTGAACTCCTCCTTTCTTTCTTTTTTTTTTTTTTTTTTTTTTTTTTTTTTTTGTCGGGCTGTTGGAAGCGAGTCTGGCCTTGACAATGAATGCTAAGATATCAGCTGATTGATTAGTTGATGAAGTGAAATGCCCGTAGAGATTTTTCTTTAGAAAAGAGATTTTTTTTCTCTTGGATGAAGAGAAAAGGAAATAAAAAGAGAATTGAAATGCATTGTATGGGTGTATGTTTTCCTTATGCCTTGGAAGACACAAAATGGGGAGACACAGATTATTATTTTTGTTGTTGTGTTGGAGGGATTACTTTGAAAAAGGTGCCGAATGGTGATGCCCGGTGCCGTGAATGGTGTTGTGTCTGTGTGGGTGTGGCAATGGTGGTATGTCATGGTGGTGTATGCTGGAGAAATTGTGTGTCATAAGGTTCAGCATTACTGTTGTATGCTATTTTGAATTTCACCCTTACTTGAGATCTGTGCAAGAGAATTGTTACTATGGAGAGTTATTAATGTTATTGATAATTGTTATTGTATGAGATGTTTCACGGGAGGGTTACTTAAGTATAATTATCATTACGGGAGACTTGTTTTACAAGAGATTTGAGATATTTCATGGGAGATTATTTTATAATTATTACAGATAATTATTCATCGAGAATTATTACAATGATTGATGGGAGAAATCTTGTGTTAATTATTTGTTGAGTTTTTGTAACTTTGGAGAATATTTCGGTCATTCTCGAGTGATGAGTTTTGCTGAATCTTGATGAATCTGACTGAATCTTGGTGAATTGTGTTGAATCTTGCTGAACTTTTGCTGAATTTTTGTGCTGAATTTTTGGAGAATGGATAAGCATTATTATTGGTGATATTTTTTTTTATACTGATACTGGTAATTTTGATGATAGCAAATTTTGGTGATTTTGCGATAATGATGTTTCTGATACTGAGTTTTTTATATATATACTAATACGTGGGTGTTGTAATGCTATCAAGGGTGGTGAAATCTTTTTTGAATTTGGGTGGAACTAACAACACATTATTTTATTTTTTTTCCTTTTTTTATGAGTTCAGCAGATAATTGCTTGACATCTAGTGAGTTACGAGAAATAGTTAACAATGCCATAGATTTTTCTTTTCTCCTTTTTTGGAAGTTAGCCATCGCTGACACAAGTTTTCTTTATCAAGGGTGAATTTGAATTTATTTTTTTCTCTCCAGTTGGTGTGAATATATTTTTTAATATCTCAGTTCGTGACTTAGAGTCATTATTCGGGAACGTGTTTGTGTTTCAGCTATTCGATGCTATAGAGAAATTTACGGGAGAATTCTTGCATAGTTTTGAATGCATACGTAATAGTACTACATTTTTTCTCTGGATATATATTTGTGTTTCAGAAATTGTGAGTTTTCTTGCACAATACCTTTGTTGTATTTGTGACAACTTTGTGAGAGATAGGAAACTTGGCTAAGTTTCTAGTGGCCTATGTTGTAGTGCATATGGAGAAGTCTTGGCTAAGACACTGTGAATTTGGAGTTCTGTTATAATGAGTTGTGGCACATTGGTGATTTTTTCTAGAATTTCCTAGACAGTTTTTATTTGCCGAGTTTTTGCCCTTTTTTAGCAGTTATGCTAAACGGAGAGAGTTTTATAGTTTTGACTATAACATTGAGTTATTCCCTGGAGAACTGAGATATATTATTTGGAGAGATAATTGGAGGTATATATTATCTTGGAGTTATAATTGAGATATAATATATTGGAGATATATTTTTGGCCATTTTGATATTTGCCAATAGTGATGAGAGCTATGTTTAGTTCAATTATTTTGCAGCCATCTTTGTTGCAAATGGAGACACATTTTTGAGGAGATTATGGGGCAATATTTGTGAGTGTGTGAGCTAGATGCCTTGAGTGCACATTTTTTTTTTGAGATAGGATTTCATTTTTTTTATATTCCTTTTTGGAGATATATTTTTTGGAGCCTTGTTTTTATTCCACATGGAGTATTGGGGAAATAGAGGTAAATATTTTTTGTATTTGCCGAAATAGAGGTGATTATTCTGTATTGCTGGAGTGGTGTTTTTTTTATTAACATATGGCTATCAGAGAATTAAGAGGGAATATGTGGATGTGGTTATTAACATAATGGAGGAAATATTTTTTTTTTTCACCGGAGTGGTGTTCTTATTAATATGGTGTCACATATTTATATATGGAGATGGAATTAATCTTTGGTGGGTGACCCTTTTTTTGTGGTTATGGAGTTTTTTTTTTTTTGAGCCAAGAGAAGATTTCTGTGGTTCCTTCTTTTTGGTTTCGTGACTATTTAGAGGCGAGTGGCATTACTGTATTGTAGTCCTATGGAGATGTGTGCATTTTTTATGTTCACAAGTGTATTATTTTTGGAGGCATATAATTGGGCAAAGTCATGTTGAGAGAATACATCTTTGAGACATTTTTGTACACAGTCATATCCTGGAGTTAATTTTGTGAAATGTGTCAGTTAGACCTTTTTCTGTAGAATCATGAGTTTTCCAAACTTGTGTGTCTGACTGGACATTTTTTTGTGCTGCTGTTTGAGCTCACGTCCGCAGGTGAATTTTTCTGCTGACAAGCGATGTGATGAGCCGTGTGCTGACTCTTTTCCTCTGATGGTGATTGACAGAATTTTAGCAATATCTGGAAATGTTGACAATAGCATTTCACGAAAGCGCATGTGTAAGAGTTTGCTTTCTGGACATCTCCAGTCGATAAAGTTGCGATGTCGAGAAATTCCGTAACTTTAGATGGGACATTTCTTGGAAAAACGCGGGGGGTTATGCATATTATACATGTATTATGTATTTTGTGATTGGGGAAATCTACTTGTGGTTATCTTTTTTTTTTTTCTTCCTTTTCCTATGAGAGATGTAATTTATCGGGAGTTGTTGTTTACGTAAATGGGAGTTTGACATTAAGTTTTATTGTGATTAATTGTATGAGCAGTAAAGGGGTTTTTGCTGTTAAACATTGGAGATTTTTGCTGGTTTTGTGGGTTGTTCAGATATCAGAGCTTGAGAGAACATTTTTTGGGTCTGGGTGTGTTACGTGATTTTTTTTTCCTTGGGCTCATTACGATTTTTTTTTTTTTTTTTTTTTTTTGAGAACATTCGAGTTTGAAATGTGAGTCCAGAAGTCCGTGGAGTTGCTGTGATTTCTGAGTTGTGTGTGTGCTGATGTGTGAGTTTGGAGAATTGAGTTGGAGAACTTGATGTCTTTTTTTCTTTGAGAGTTGCGATAATGACTTATGATTTAGTAGTCATATTAAAGGGAGTTAATTGGGAGACGTTCAGTTAGTATTTCTGACTTTTTGAGATCATTGTTTGATAGAAGTAGTATGTCTGGGTTAATTTTCTTAGATTGACCAATGACTTGACTGACATACTAACACACCAAAAGTCGTTTCCCAACGCTAGCAAGACGTCCACCAGCCGTGCAGAGAGGTTGCTGTAGTTTTGTCCAGGGTGATTACAAGAGTTTCCACGATGGTGATCAAGAGAGTTCTACAGCGTGTCTTTTGGGGATCTGCAGAAGTCGTGAGAAGTCTTCTACAATGAGGGAGGCATTCCGTCTTCCTACAGTCTGCTACAGTAGAGCAGCAAGTTGCAGGCAAAGAGGGATATTCAAGAATCCACAAAGAGAGAAAATTCTAGTGTTATTTGGAGATAAAAGCATAACAGACTTTATTTCATAGTGCCAGAGACGTGCAGTTATTACTTATATTTTATTTAAGCCGGCCAATGTGTTTTATATTACATAAGCTATTTTGTTTGACAATTTTGCTAGGCGGGAGCTAGCATTTCGATGTGGCCGAGCTATGTAGGCCTAGGGTTTTCATTAATGATATTATTGCCAATATGTTCGCTGTGACTTATTGGAATGTGGAGAAGCAACGACCTGAGAAAAGCTGATCAATGGGTTTTTGTAGGTGGCGTGACATAAAACTGCATAGTTAGACAAGTCAATGTACGACAGTATATGAACTCTTCTCAAAGTGCCTTTGGGAAAACTGGTTGCAGCCAGTAATTGTGAGGCGCTAACGAAGTGTGCGTTTGTAAGTGCATGTGGGCCTCTTCCTTTTAATAATGTATGATACGCAAGTCTATGGGGGGATTTTGCATAGAGGCGTCTTTGAGAGAAAGACAGGATGCCGTGGTGCTCAGCGGAAGTTTCTTTATAATCTGTGCTTTAAATAGTCCGGCTGCTTGGGTGAGTTTTGAACTGTTTTAACCAAAGAGTGGCTTGTTACCTATTTGACATTTTGTGGTAATATTCAATCTTTAATCTCTGATTGTTAAACTTGTGTGTGTACTTATGGGGTGTTTCTATGTCTTTGAAACAGACGGTTCTGGCAAGAACTATGGGGGACCGAGGGAGTCCCGATTGGGAAATAGACATTTGGTGACCATTACTATTTGGACATTTTACTGTTGGGGTTTAAATTGAATTAAGTTAGTCTGTAAGACTTGATTGATTCATTATTTATTCATTGTTAATGAATGTATCTTTTATAATGCAACTCTCTCATTTTAATTACCTGTTAGAGTGGAGAGAGAGAGAGAGAGAGAGAGAGAGAGAGAGAGAGAGAGAGAGAGAGAGAAGGTCGCGAGCCGCTAGTTACTTGGAATAGAGAGAGGTTTGTTTGTTTTGCCTGACGCTCGAGTTACACGTTTACCAAATGAATAATGAGGAAATATCCTCATTACATATATATATTACACACACACACACACACACACATATATATATATATATATATAGATATATATATATATATATATATATATATTATATATATATATTACTCAAAAGACTTTAGTTCACTAATTATTTTTTAGGTGTACCTATTTTCATTACTTATTAGCTAGGGATTCCTCTTCAGTAAGCATTTCTCTGTTCACATTATCTGTAGGTTCTTAGATTTGCTAGATATTATTCTTTATTCCCTGAGACTTATATATCCTTGTAAGGTGGAAATAACGTAAACTTCACAGATCTGTCAACGCTTAAATTCTTCAAAAGAAACCATTTGATTTCTACAATTGTGTAGCCTACACTTCACTGGAGGCTGCAAGTAGTAGTATAAGTCTAATAGCAAACTGCTCTGTGGAAACTGGGAATACTTGCAAATCAAAGATATCCTAATAAAACTTCAAAACCACTCTCTCACCCCATCGAAAGGGTTTGGTATCAATATCTTTCTGGTAACATTTAGCAGTGGAGCAGAAATCATGTTCAACCACGCTACAAACTAGTTCGTATGTCAGAGGCCCCAACACGCAAAACGCAAAGCAGGGATTCTTCATTTAATTCCTTCTTGAATCCAAGTGATTAACGTGTACAACAATGTGACAAAATCGGAAAGGTAAAAGCACAAGCACACGTACAAACATAAATACATACATATGTATATGTATATATGTGTAAGTGTTTACATAATAAAAATATGGAATGTTATTCCATATATATAAAAGACTAAAAGTAAAGAGGTCAACCAGATTGCTTGCAGGAATGTGATCAGACTAGAGACGCTAAAGATGACGTATACAATAAGATAACATGCCGTCACCTGTAGTCATTCAATTGTTTATAAACTTTAGTCCAAGCTCCCTGCTTGAGACAACTACCGCGACCTATAATTCAAACGGCCTACGTGATCTGTAGCGTGTCTCATTTGATTGTGTGTTCGTATGTAGCTATGTCATCTGATTGTATGTTCATATATTAGGGCTTGTGCCTTGTATGATAAGGCGCCCTATGAGGTAATGTTAGACTTGCGATAATCTTACGCTAAGTCGGTTGGTATTGCACTTCCATCTTCAATGGAGTGTCTTGGGGTTTGTAGATCACTTACGAAGTCGGGATTATCTTCTTGTTTATGACGACGATGTGTTAAACTCATGATGAATCGGTGAGGAGGTTCTTGTAGAAAACACGAAGTATAAAAATATATATATTCTTCTGAAGTTTTACATGGTGAAGATCAGATATGATTGTACAAGTCTTCTATGACGATAGCTTGATCGCTTCTGCCAATGATGATGGCTACTTCTGTTCTCTCTACATGATAAAGCTTAGGTAAAGAGATACAGGTCTTCTAATGACGATAGCTAACTCTGTTCTACTTGTCTACCATCTCTGTTACAAGTTATGAAGGAAGCAGATAGTAGTTCGAACATATGAACATACAATCAGATGACATAGTTTCATACGAACACACAATCAAAATGAGACACGCTACAGATCACGTAGGCCGTTTGAATTATAGGTCGCGGTAGTTGTCTCAAGCAGGGAGCTTGGACTAATGTTTATAAACAATTGAATGACTACAGGTGACGGCATGTTATCTTAGCCTACTTTTATTGTATACGTCATCTTTAGCGTCTCTAGTCTGATCACATTCCTGCAAGCAATCTGGTTGACCTCTTTAGTTTTGTTTTTTATAGATATGGACTAACATTCCATATTTTTTATTATGTAAACACTTACATTAGCTCGGTCAGCTACCAAAACCAACTACTGAATATTACTCAAACTTGACTTGCATTTGACTTATAGGAGTGTGATACAGACACTATGTGAATATATATATAAGTAAATAAAAATTCATTGTGTACATGAATTGATTCAAGTAATAAAATATAAAACAATGATATTGGTAAATAATAGTGATCACGTGATATATAATGATACAGTTTTTTCACTTCATTTCATTAAGATACATATGCTACAGAAAATACTAATGTACTCTGACAATTGCATAGAATGAAGATTAACATGATAAAATCATATTTTAACTGATTAAAAATTTCATAGATGAATTGATAAAGTTGCTGATTGATTCGTTGATTTTTAATCTAAATGTTATATATCTGATTCATTAATCCATATACTAACTCATATATAACTGCAGATATTGGTAAGATAAAAGGTAACAGATTGATTATAGGCTACCTGATTTGTTTATACATATGTATATGGATTCATATAATTATGATTAATATATGTGCACTTTAAATAGATTCCTATTGCGTACACGCAAAGATATATTTAGATTCTGTTATTTATGATCATTTATATAATAGATTCCTATTGCGTACACGCAAAGATATATTTCGACTCTGTTATTTATGATCATTTTTATATATAGGATACATGATACTTTATATATATAGGATACATGACCGAGGTTATACTACTTCACATTTAACTAGCGTACGAACAACTTTTCGTCCATTACACAGTTCCAGACAACCACCTATAGCCAAATGAAACGGCCTATTTCAATGATTAAAACAAGGGGAAAATTTGCCTGGGCGGGTCCAACGTTCTATTTTGCGCTCATACTTATTCTCTGCATCCTAAGCTACACGATTACGTTCGCGATGAATAAAACCATCCCAGCACGAGTCCTTCGCCAGCAAAGTAGAGTTGAATATCCTTCGGGTCGTAATTTGTCGGAAGTATGTCCCTTTTGTAGTCGATTTCCGACAGCTGCAGGAGCATTCCGCATTAAAACGAGATTAACGACGAGATACGGTGTCGGTCGAAGAAGTCCATGATATTCCTTTTACATTGTAGGCGGTTGTTACTTGATTGTAGTCGTCCGCTGCGACGAACGATTTTTTGAAGTTGCGATGTGAAACTCTCGTACTGCAGGATACTGTAACCAGGTTCCATTAATCAGCCTGCAAGTGAAATTATACTTGTCACAAGGGCAAAGTAAATTCAGACAACATCCAAATATGGGAGGGGAGAGAGCCTTTTAGACCGACTTAACCCACATGAATTCGCTGATATTTTGGAATTCAAAAGAGTCAGCTGTACAAACTTTTTTATCCATGGCATTAACAATGAGTGAACCTATCCAGGTCTATGATGACTGTAAAAATATCCATAATTATAAAAAATAAACAGATATCAATACGAATCCCAAAGAAAATTCGATATTACTGGTAGTAAATTACTAGACAAAGAAGTGGAAAAAGGAGCTATTTGTAAGATTGCCAGGCAACATAAGAGTCAAAGAGAAGATTAATCATGATTCTGTATTTCTCTATGCTAACTGAAATTAAGTTGTGATAAAATCTGATCCTATGTGCCCCTAACAAAAGTTTCATATTCAATTTTCTCGCGCGCATCCTCTGAGGTTAATTTTTAAAAACTTTATTAATAGGTAGGAGATGCAACGAAAAAAACCCACTATGTAACTAATTTCTAAATAAACTTTGGGTTTTTTCAAGAAAATATGACATTTTCCCATGAATGGTTTACTTGAATTGTAATAGGCTAATGTTGCAAGTAAATATTTCATATACATATCTTGATACTTCTAAATGTCCTATGAGGTTCAGAAACAATTAATTCCATTTTGATGTTATAGAAATTCTATTTCCTTATTTTGTTTATTAATTTTAAAATTATTGCAAGTTGCATTGCGCATACCGATAGACACTTGTACCTAACGTCTGCCTTGCCCATGAGAAGTTCGGGCTAAGCATTCCTTTCTCCAGCAACCTGCTTTGCAAGCGCGAGATGAAGCCTGTGTAAGCAGATTATTGAGGTTAAAAGGAACAAGTGCTGATACGGCAATGATGACGCAGCTAAGAGTTACGTTACTTGCTGTAATAAATACGACTTTAGGATAAATTTATTATCTTTTAATACTCGACCCACACGAAAAGAATGTCTGAAAAAAAAAAAACAGTACCAAAATTGAACAATATATTAGTTTCATGTTGGAAATCTGCATAATTGTAATTATGTTAAATTAAATATTCCTTATTCAAACTAATGAAAAAGGTTTCCATACAAATTCTATATATTATTAGCCCTGTATAAGATTCATATAGGATTATTCCATAGATAACATTTTCACTTCTAGACTTCCTGACTTTATCTTTTATTTTATTTTATTTTATTTATTTATTTATTTATTATTATTATTATTAATTTTTTTTTTTTTTTTTTTCATTGACTACGAATATAAATTACCGGGACAGACAATATGTCAGTAGGTTTTGATATGTGTTTGAACTTTTAGCTTATTTTGTCATTACTTAAGCGTTAAATTAGAGTTCAAATCTTTACGCATATATATTTGGATATTTAATTAACCTATGGTTACGTTTTGCTTATTGATTTTATCGTGATTCCTTTTTTATTATAATTTGTAACCCTTCCGACTTCTTACGGAGTGATTATATTGACTCCACTTGTATCCCTATTTATTTTATTATTTTCTTATATTTATTTATATTTATATATATTTGATAAATTAATGGTTGGCTTGAATATGTGGAAAAGTGTTCTAGCGGCATACTGTATAAGGCTACTTGCGGCATCAATTCTATAGATACATATAAAATGATAGAAAGGTATTTAAAACCGCGAGAAACCGCGTATAATCCAGTTCGGATCCAAGATCACGAAATGTAACTCGTTAAGACATTGACACTTTTTATTATCCGTTATTCTGCCACGATCTGACTCTGGGTGATAAAATATAGTATTGGTTTTCTTAATGGATAGGAATTCACACAACGTGTTAAGGAGATTATTATTGATTTACACCACTCGAGTCAGATTATCATGTGTTGAATTCCATGTTTAACTGATTTTAGCACTCATAAATATTCCTAACGCACTCAATTGCGGTGTTTGTTTTTAGTGCTATTAATTCTATATAACGTGTCAAGGACTATTAACACTAAGAAGTGTTTATTTTGCTCTGTCAGACTCGTAACTCTGTTAATAATTCTAAGTATATTCTTTCAAGGATTGATTTGGCACAGGATAGGCCCTTAACTGACAGGTGTCTTAGTGTATCCCTTGTTTTCATGACACGTGTTACAATTAGTTATGTGCTTTTTATATCTGTAAGCATCGTAGGCCAGTAAAACAGTGATTGGCTTTCTGTGACATAGTAGGGAACCCTGGATGACGGAATGCAACCAGTTTATGACGATTGGTATGAAAGAGATTATTACTACTTACCTGGTCGTTAGTCATCTGCTGTGTTTCTTCGGGTTTCCTCGTCACAGACCTACATATAATATTACATTTGATTACATTATTCTGATACACATACTTTAAATATACTTTTGCTTTAGGGTTTCTGCTCGAAAAGTGTTTATGTTTTTTTTTGCTTAGTCGCTGACCCTGTTTCCGTCCGAAGTGTTTATTGTTTGCTTATTGCTGCTGACTCTGTTTCCGTTCGAAGTGTTTATTGTTTTGGTTATGTCTGTTGACTCTTGCTTTGTTCAGTTTTTGTAACAGTTCTGCGCTCCAACCCAATATTCAATGCTCGCGATCTCTTGGGTTAAGGAATTTTCTTGTTTAGATACGGTTTTAACAATAGGCACGGATGTTTCTATATTTTTTTTAGTCTAATTAATGGTTCTTTGGCAGTATGGTGCGGATTGCGGGATAATGCGTTCAGCTATATTTGCTTTCCCCAGGTAATATCTTATCTTGGCTCCAAAGACCTGAATGATCATTTGTCACCCGAGTTCCTTTTGGACTGTGATTAAAGCCTATGAAAAAACTCGGTAAATGACTCCATGGTCAGTAAGGATTTTATCAGGATAGCCATAGATTATGAACTTAAAATATACTAGTGAGTTAAAGATACCTAGCCCTTCCTTGCCTATTACTGTATATTTACTTTCAGAGGGCTTTAGTTTACATGAATAAAAAGCTATAGGAAAGAACTGTTTATCATATTGCTGAAGTAGTACCCCTTGGTCTGAGGCGTCTGTGCAATAAAAAAAAAATTCCTTATTTAAATCAGGGATATTTAAGTTAGGTAAGCTGCATTATTCCGCTTTTAAGATATCGAACGCCTGTTATACTTTTTAGACCATAATAAATCTACGCTCTTCTTCGTAAGATCTGTTAAAGGAGCTGTCATGATGGAAGAGTTAAATATTTACATACGATTGTAATCCCACTACAGCGCCAAAGTGCTGTATCCCCCTTTTTTTCGTTAAAAGGTACCGGAAAGTTATGAATAGCCTGACACCGTTACATGGACTACTTTAAGACCTTGACTAGACACATAAAACCTAGATAAACATGTTCGGTTTTTTAAAAACTCACATTTAGATATTTTACTCTGAGATTATTTGTCTTTGTCTCTGTAGCACTAGCTTATAGTTTATGTGAATGCACTTCTAAGGTATTAGAAAAGATTACAAGATCATCCATATAGGCATGTAGGTATCCCCTAAAAGTCTCCAAACACTATATTATAATTGGGGCGCAACGTAAGCCGGAGGCATACGTAAAAATTGATAATGTCCCCTGTGTGCTGAAAACGGTGTATGAGGTACAATCACTTAGGTAATGGTATCTGGTAAAAGCTTTTAAGTAAGTCCAAGCTGGTGAAAAATTTATTCTAACCTAACAGAGATAAGATGTCGTCGGTACATGGCACTGGAAACTATCGGGAGTCGTTTCCTTGTTTAAGCGACAGAAATCTACGCAGATACGCCAAGTCCGATCTTTTATGGCATGACGTTTGAGGGAAAAATTATAAGGGCTATTTGATTTCCTAATAACTCCTATTACTAACATTTTTCAACTTCGTCATTTATCTCTATTTTGAAATTGCAGTGAGAGTCTATACGAAGGTACGTATATAGCTTTATGTTTGTCCTTAGACCGTATTTTGTGTTAAATTACATCCGTTTTTCCCAGAGATCACTCGCTAGTGGAGAAACTTCCTGGTATTCAGATAAAAGATAAAAAAAATTTCTGCTGAATCACCTCTGCTTGAATGACTTTACGGATATTACTTTAGATAGATTATCAGAGAGATTCATCTACGACTGGTTGGGCGGGATTAAAAACTAGCAACAATAAAAAATGCGATATTTATAACTTCCGTATCCACGATATGTATACGTTTGTGGATCACTAGATTTAACTTGTTGCTGCTAGTCAACCATGTCTAGGGCTTTGTTCGCGGAAATCGTTATATTTCAGAGTGTCGGGAAGGATTAAAATTTCATTTCCCAGCAAAGTCTTTTTACACGTACTAAGACATTTGAGGGTGCATGTTTTCTCGAGATTTTGCGTGCAAACTGCGACTGCGGTTGTGGGAGAATTCTGTTGGGAATCATTTGAACAATGTTACGATTTATGAGATAAATGTATAGGTTCCGTCTATATAAGTTATTATTTGATTAACTGTCTCTTTTTGTTCAACGGATTTTCAATATGTTTGAAGGTTTATAGGATTTTCATTTGATAAACACGCCTTATTTTGCAGGATGTAAGATAATATTTTGTATACCCCTAGATGAATCTTACAATTACACTAGATACAGATCAATGTTTTTTATAACTATAGAGGTATCTGTAAACGCTCGCTTATCCGGACTTCTCATTAGGGAAGTTCGAACAAACAGACGGTGAGTCCGTAAATACAGGATATTACGTGTACTAAAGAATAAACAAGATATTCTAATTTTTACGGCGTGTACAGTCGGGCTTTTATCCACCACTACTTATAATAACTTACGTATTAAAAAAAACAAAAAAAAAACGAAAACCTGCTCTGATTACTTTTATAGGTCATGTGTTTCATAGGAAAAATCCTTTTTAATTCAAAAGATATTGGCATGTATGAACCAACATCGCTTTTCCCCACTCTGCTAGAGTCGCTTATTGTGTGGAATTTGCTATGCTTTGAACACTCGGCAGATTTAACTAACCTTGACCGCTTGACTAGGTGACACAGTAACCGAGTTTGCTTGTTTGATTCTGAACGGGCTACTGTTTCTATTTCTTTTTGTAATAATTAGGCAATCCTTCTCTTTATTACCATCGGCCAACGTATTGTGTGTTTTTTTAGCATTATGTTGCTGTTACGTATAAAGCAATGATGACGAACTATTAGGGAACTGAGCGATTACCATTAAGACAAGTTATCACTACTGCATTCAATATTAACTGTTTGTACTTCATTCTTTGCTAAAATTTGAAATAGTGAGGGATCCTGGTCAGCGCATTTAGCCTGATGAAAGTTTTTTACAGACATGTTATTCCTTGCAATCCAGCCATATTTTAAAAGTTAAGTTGAGTCATTGAGGTTCGATATTTTATATAACTCAAAAAAACTCAAGGCTAAAACTGCGATCGGGACTTTGCAAAGGAGCATTTATTGTCATGACCCGAAATAGTGTTACCTCTAATTTATATAGATTTGTACGGGTGTTCCACTTGTTTTTTGTGTGCTTTCTAATCACTACGGTGCTTAACGACCCTATCCATGCATCTGTATAAATACAGACGTCCACTGCGTAAACGCATATTCACTGTTTAATATAATTTGTTACATAAGGATTAATAATCACCCAAAATGATAAAATTAACACAATATATGATTATGATATTTCAGTAGAACTTCTGGAAACAGACACTCAGAGATAAAAACTCGCAGTAGCGAAATCTCAATGATGTAGATAATTTCTGTAAAAGTAAGATTAAGATGTCTCGTAACTTCAGCCACAGGAATAACGAAATTCGACCTGCAAAGGAAACACTCAAAGTTACTCCAAATGAATAAAAAATTGTACTTAGCTTGCTTTTGTGGGAAGTCACGGTGTTCCGATAACGACACACGGCCTTGGTCCTCCTTCTCTATTTAGCGGATGACCTGGTTTGGCTTCAGTTTCCCCCGTGCGCGTTGTTTCGATGATTCGAGCCCTTGAAAGATCCGATGCTGCAGACGCGTTCGGTTTTGTTTCTTTGAAGTGCCGGAAACGCTCACTAACGATGTTTTCTTGAATGATTCTAATGAGAGACGAAGCTTGTGTTGCCGTAGGAAAAGGACAACGTCGGTTTTTGTTTCTTGAAGTTATTCACTAAACGATGATACTAAGTTGCTTGAAGAATCTCTTGCTTTTCGTCGTCGGTGAAGTTCTTGTTGTTTTCTGAAGTCGCTCACTAAACGATGATACTAGGTTGCTTGAAGAATCTGCTGCTTTCGTCGTCGTTGACTTCATGATTTATTATTCTGTTTTATCTTCGGAGAAGTTGTAGAGTCCTTCTGGTACGCTTCCACCAATATTAGGGCTTGTGCCTTGTATGATAAGGCGCCCTATGAGGTAATGTTAGACTTGCGATAATCTTACGCTAAGTCGGTTGGTATTGCACTTCCATCTTCAATGGAGTGTCTTGGGGTTTGTAGATCACTTACGAAGTCGGGATTATCTTCTTGTTTATGACGACGATGTGTTAAACTCATGATGAATCGGTGAGGAGGTTCTTGTAGAAAACACGAAGTATAAAAATATATATATTCTTCTGAAGTTTTACATGGTGAAGATCAGATATGACTGTACAAGTCTTCTATGACGATAGCTTGATCGCTTCTGCCAATGATGATGGCTACTTCTGTTCTCTCTACATGATAAAGCTTAGGTAAAGAGATACAGGTCTTCTAATGACGATAGCTAACTCTGTTCTACTTGTCTACCATCTCTGTTACAAGTTATGAAGGAAGCAGATAGTAGTTCGAACATATGAACATACAATCAGATGACATAGTTTCATACGAACACACAATCAAAATGAGACACGCTACAGATCACGTAGTTGTCTCAAGCAGGGAGCTTGGACTAATGTTTATAAACAATTGAATGACTACAGGTGACGGCATGTTATCTTAGCCTACTTTTATTGTATACGTCATCTTTAGCGTCTCTAGTCTGATCACATTCCTGCAAGCAATCTGGTTGACCTCTTTAGTTTTAGTCTTTTATATATATGGAATAACATTCCATATTTTTATTATGTAAACACTTACACATATGTTCGAGCTACTGTCTGTTCCTTTATGACTGGTAACGGAGATGGTAGTAGAAGCAGAATAGAGTTAGCTATCGTCATTAGAAGACCTGTACCTCTTTACCTAAGCTTCATCATGTAGAGAGAATAGAATTAGCCATTATCATTGGCAGAAGCGATCAAGCTATCGTCATTAGAAGACTTGTACAATCATACCTGATCTTCACCATGTAAATTCAGAGAATATAAGTATTTTTGTACTTCGTGGTTTCTACTAGATCCTCACCTCCTCACCGAATCATCATGAGTTTAACACATCGACTTCATAACCAAAGAAGATAATACCGACTTCGTAAGTGATCTACAAACCCCAAGACACTCCATTGAATATGGAAGTGCAATACCAACCGACTTAGCGTAAGATTATCGCAAGTCTAACATTACCTCATAGGGCGCCTTATTATACAAGGCAACAGCCCTAAAATATGCATGTATATACTGTATATATATATTATATATATATTCGTGTATAGATATATATATATACATATATATATATATATATATATAGTATATATATATATTATATGTAATATATTATATATATATATATATATATATATATATATATATATATATATATATATATATATGTAATATATATATATATATATATATATATATATATATATATATTATAGTAAATAATTATATATATATATATATATATAGTATATAAATATAATATATATATATATATGTATATATATATATATATATATATATATATATATATATATATGTATATATATATATATATATATATATATATATATATATATATATATATATTATATATATTCAATTTGAGAGTACTCTATTGTAAGCGCATAAGCATTCAACAATTATCGAAGCGTGCATAATATGTAAAGGATGACAAATGCATACCGAATTTAAAATAGCCCACACCATAAAGAATGAATTCAACCAAGAACGAGTGTTACCACTGTACACACGATACACAAACAGCTTGAGTAACACAACAGCGAAGCACTCAGCTCTGCCATTAGCGACAAGATGATTGACGTCATTTACTGAGTAGGTATGCACGTGTGTGTGTGTGTGTGTGTGTGTGTGTGTGTGTACAGAACTAAGAAATAAATGAAGATAAAAATATTATTAAACATGTGCAGTTTATCATCGTGATGGCATGTTTAAAGTATTGATTTCTAAGTGAGGTATTCTTTGCTATGACTGGGAAACACACACACACACATACACTCTCTCTCTCTCTCTCTCTCTCTCTCTCTTAGAGGTGGTGAATTCTATTGAAAAATACCTTCAAAATGTAGCCGTTCTCATTTATTTTCTTTTCGACTGAATATTCTTCTGAATCCTTATACTCCAGTCTGGAGTTTCCAGACTATGAATGAACTCCAAATTTGGTGCCTTTACCGCTACCCCATCTTTTATCCAGTTTCTCCTTGCATGCTCACTTTGCTTTCTCATTTATTCCCAATTACCTTAACAATTATATTACTCTTCGAACTAATACATCATCTAATAAATTATTCGTCTAATCATTTTTCTAATAAATTATTCGTCTAATCATTTTATCTTTCACAGTCATACTTGTCGTACTTATCTTCAAAAACCATATATTCATATATTTAAGTCCATCAAACTGTTACAAACCTCTTTCTACGAGACTGTTTCACATTCTCTGATCACTACTCTTGCATTTTCATCACCTGGCACAACCTCTCTTGTTCTCCCACTCCACAAAGCGCAGAATCAACCACAAAACCCCAACTTATCCCTTCCATTCTCACTCTTTTTTTTAATCCTGACCATTACACGCCCACTACCACAACATTGCCCCCGTCACCCTCAATCTGACCCATCCCATTTCAAAAGAGAAAAAGTTGTTTGATTAAGAAAACTACAGAAAGTAAAGTGATATAGTGACAGGTAAAATAAACATAATGTTATTCAGTAGGAAATAATGTGGAGTCGAAAGTAATTAGTAGTTGTTTTTGTTTTGAAAAAGTGTTTGTATATATGACACACGCACACACACACACACACACACACACACACATATATATATATATATATATATATATATATATATATATATATATATATATATATATATATTATATATTACATATAACAGTACAGAGTAAGCTTATTTATTAATAGAACTAGTAATTAATTACTAACATGATCGACATAGTAAACTGAAATTATACTAGCAGTAAAAGTACTACTAACATGTGCTATGTTATTAATGTTATCATAAGTACTTCTACTTACCAGCCCCATGAAAGTAAAATGACACATGCTAAACAAATGAAATGATGTGAAAGGGAAAAAGTACTGAAAACACCAGATAAAGATCAGCGGACTGTCACTGTAATATAAGTGTAACGAACCGAAGACACCAGGAAATAGCTCTGGACTCTCGTCCTCTATAGATTAGCATCTTCAGCAACCTACATTCCCTACGGAAGCGCCTTCCATGCAAAACACTTGTTTACATAAGATGGATAATGAGGGGAGCAGCCGAAGACACAAGGATGTTTTTAAAAGAAGATTTATTGATTAAGAAACGTTTCGCACATGACTATGTGCATCATCAGTCTGAAAAATGACAAAATAATAACATTAAAAATACTAAAAATACACAGGATTCTTAAAATGACAATTAAAATACATTAAAAGTACCAGTGGCAGGCCACTCAGTTTTTAGATTTTCTTAATCAGCAACACCGTAACATTAATTTTACTATGGAATTAGAGAAAGATAATTGCTTACCGTTTTTAGATGTTTTAATCACGAGAGTTAATTCTGTTTTTACTACTGCCGTCTATAGACAAAAAACCTATACAGATCTTGCAAATAATTTCTACAGTGCTTGTCAAACCAGTTTTAAATTAAATACAATATATACTTTAGTGTATAGGGCTCTTAGATACTCGTCCAGTTGGGCCATATTTCATAAGGAGATTGAATTTTTAACTACTTTCTTTCGTCAAAATTCATTTCCCAAGGATCTAGGTTTTAGAATCGTCGACAAACTTTTAACTAATTATTTTCATCCTGCCACACCGGTTTTTAATGTTCCTTTTAACTCCAAATTTTCACATAAACTGAAACAAATTATTGAAACTGAAATATCGTGCATTAATTTAGAAATGATATCATACAATCCCAGTAAAATTGGCTCCTTGTTTGGCTTCAAGGACCGTCTGCAGCCCTTCATGAGATCCAATGTGGTCTATAAGTTTATATGCCCAGGATGCCCTGGTACTTATATTGGATCAACGAAAAGGTTGTTGCAGATGCGTTATTGCAGTCACTTAGAGTTAAGTTTTAGAACGGGGCAAAGATTGAGCAGACCAGAACATTCAAATATAAAAAATCATGCTATCAATTGTAAAATTGAGGTCAAGAAGCAGCACTTTTCCCTGTTGGGGTATTCTATGGATGCAGATTATCTGACTACCTTAGAGTCATTATATATAAAAAGACTTGTTCCATCGTTAAACGGTGGTTGCTCTTCTGCTCAACTATATCTGGCATAGTCGTCTTTGGAGGTTGGTGTTCCTTCTTTGGTGATTCTATCTTCTTCCCTTGTACCTGAAGGTTGGTGTAACAGCAGTTGTTTTTACCTTGCTTCTTTTTTTTCATCTTTTAATGTATTTTAATTGTCATTTTAAGAATCCTGTGTATTTTTAGTATTTTTAATGTTATTATTTTGTCATTTTTCAGACTGATGATGCACATAGTCATGTGCGAAACGTTTCTTAATCAATAAATCTTTTAAAAACATCCATGTGTCTTCGGCTTTCCTGAAGTGATGTTTGACGATCATACTGCAGATAGTATGTAAATATATATATATATATATATATATATATATATATATATATATATATATATATTAAGCTACAAATGTCCTTTAATATCCAATTCGCTCTACCTCGGAATTTATATATTTTCATATATTATGTTAACCGAAGTGGAATTTTTAGTTGATAATAATATCCTCTCGTGGGTTCGAACCAGCGCCCAGCAGACAGAAGAGAAATCAGGGCGTCACTGACGAGAGGACGAAATTATTAGCGATTAAAAAATTCCCCTTCGGATAACATATATGAAAATATATTAATTTCCGAGGTTAGAGCGAATTGGATATTAAAGGACATGTTTAATGCATGTAGATGAATCACGGTGATGTGATAAAAAATTTATATATATATATATATATAATATATATAATATATTACTATATATATATATATATATATATACGTATATATATATATATAATATATATATATATATATATATATATATATATATATTATATATATATATATATATATATATAATATTAAATGCAATTTTTCCGTAAGCAAGGTACATAAGCAGAATTCCTCCTTTATGCCGTCTCCGCAAAATGGGAGCAACTTCCTCAGAAAAGCAAGACAATAACCGCTGCCGCATTTAACCTCTACTTACTGAAGCACAAGGTGACCCCTGGAGAGAAGAAGTAAAAAAGGCATATGGCGCCCGAGGGCAATTTTGAGGATTCACAAAGATCACAAAACAGCAATCTGTCTCCAAACGTACAGACACTATTCCCCTTATCTCCATCTTGCGAGCAATCGCGTGCTTCCTGAATATCAGAAAACTTATCTTACCATCTTTACCCAACAGCCGTCAGCGCTTTCTTGTCCTCATACCTCTACACATCAACACTTTCGGAATTACATAGCATTTGAAGCCAAGTATTCTCTGATGCTTTCTCTCCCTCATGGGTTACTTGGAACTAGGTTTGTAAACAGTGTGTTCAATCTGTAACTGAAAAATTAAGGATGGGCCCCATGAAAAAAAAAAATTAACTTTCAAGGTATTTATCACTTTATACACTCAAGCAGAAGGTTCAGCAGCAGAGCTTCGACCACGTCTTATAGTCAGCTTACTTCCTCTGATAAACAATTTCTTAATTCCTGGATTGAAGGTCCCTGTTCTAATCAAACAGCAATGCCTCTTACACTCCATCTAGACAGCAATTTTTCCCTCTCCTCCTCCCCCACGGGCCTCCGGATTTCCAAACCTCAGAAAATTATCGTTCTCCATTCTCTCCGCGTTACCATGCCACCTCTAAACATTCATATCGACCTTTCAGCCATATCCATCTTTTTACCACATTGCCATATCTTTACATTTATCAGCATTTCAAACCTTTCAATTCCGATTAATATTTTTTACTTTCATCGCGGTTGTTATCCGTACTTTACTTCTGTGCAGTAAATATAAAATATTTGGTATAAAGGGCTTTCTATATAGTTAATAAATAGGAAGCGTTTACTGCATCCAGATCGTGGACACGGTGAACAGTTCTCTTCATGGTTCAAGTAAAGAAATGGTTTAAAAAATGCATACTATCACACGTCATCCTACAAATACTATAATTAAAAAATGAGCTATTGCGTCCATCGCAGTATAGCAACACTGATAAACAATGTAATATACGAAAAACCTGTAAACGACAACGTTAACAAATCAAGTAAATGACACGATCCGACCGAGTTTATTGTTCGCTGTTGTTATTCACCCTAATCGATCCAGCCATTTAAAAGAAGATTTTATCATTCATTCGAAGGTCAGTGACCCATTGTGACCTGACACGAAGACGCCCTTCAAAGACACGAGGACGCAAGCTCCATTTTGCATCGATAGCATCTCGGTAATCAACCTGACGTACGTTGCACGTCATGGAATGCGGCCGTTAAATAACTCACTGGATCATACTTTACAGAGACAAATGCTCAGATGTTATTATTATTATTATTATTATTATTATTATTATTATTATTATTATTTTAATGAGTAAAGAAACATATTGTGATAGACAAAGAAAAAGCAACATTATGCTGAGCAAGTCTCCAAAAAACTGAATGAACACATGTAGAGATAAAGATTAATAATGGACACTCGTAAAGTACACATAAAACAATTGAATGAAAATAAGTGAATCAAGTACGTGATAAATAAATACATAACGCCCAGAGAAAATTCATTACCAATTAAAAAGACAGCATAGTATTCTGTCAGAAAATTTGGGTAGACTGAACCTTCGGGCTACCTTATTTACTGATCCACCGGCTGCACATAATAGTAATATTGGGTTAGTGTGATTTTTCCTGTTATTACTAAATGCGTTCTTCGAGGAAGGCGAACGAATCAAGAAACTTAAGCACCTGACGCACTAACAATCTTATTCAATCCCTATCCCTGACGTGCCCTTACGGACAGAAATTAATAAAGCTAATCCGGTAATGCGAAGATAAAAACTCAAATCCCCCACGCGCTTCCACCACTGTATGTCTTTGAAATGGCTTAGAAAAAAAAGTGATTCCGTGACTCCACTCAATTAGGCCGACCGTAAATTTGACACCGGATTATTTCAGAATTCCAAATGCCAAGAGTTATTGACTTATGAACTGGAATGGACGGATCTGCTTCCAAGACAGACATGCAAAGGTCACGTTCTTTCACACACGCAAAAAGACGAGAACATATTGATAGCAGTGCACATGATCCGGATGGTGTACTACCTAAACCTCTTCTGTACATAACCAGCGCAACCTGGGAGTATGGTAACGATAAGCTTTCTGTAGGAATAACTGAGATTCTGTTGGTTATCATCATCATCGTCACCATCGCCAAGGCCTTCTACTAAATTCAGACACTCATGTCTTGCCTGTGCTTTCACTTCCACAACTCTCCACTCGTCTCCAACCTTCCGTCTTATTGTTCTCATTCAAGTAGGTTTGGGTCTTCCAATTGGTCTAATGCCCAACAGCTGTCCATGTCACCTCCATCTCCCTTTCTTCATCATCTCATGACTACATGAAGTTTATATAAATTTTCCTTTAATGTCCTCCCTCTCTCCTACTATCTGCCTCCCAACATTCTTCTTAAAGCTTTATTCTCATATCGACGAAATCTTTCAAAATGACTGTAGCTATATTGCCATACAATAATTCACGTTCATGCAGCAACACAGATCTCACTATGTTACATTGCTTTCGTATGCAATTTCGGTCTATTTGATTTCCAAGTCTGGTTTGCCTAATTAAACTTCCACGATATTTCAACTTACGCGTCATTTGGGTTTACCTCTCTCCATCTAGTGTCCCTTCATCATTCCGAGCATACTGCGACACTATTTTTGTTTTTCGCAGGTTTATGTTACAATTTCCACCTCTCTGGATATATGATGCATTCTATTAAGCACGCGTTGCAAATCTTGTTGTGGTATTTTGCATATTAAAGTGTATCGTCTGCGTATTCTGTCAAGTGTCTATATCCCAATTCAAAGTTTTCTTCCATTTCCAACCCCTTTGGTTACTACAAATACAGAGAGGGGTCAACGGCAATGATGACATCATATTCCCCTGTTACATCCCACCATTTACTGAATATGCAGATGACAAGACCCGATCACCTCCTCTCTGCGCATCTGCTTCTTTCATGGATACTTGAAATCGGTTTTATAGGTTTTACAGGAACACTGTAGTGATGTAAAAACCTTCTCAAAATCAACAACAACTATTAGAAAGTTAGGTTTCAATTGCACACACACTTACAACATATCTTACCATAAATTTATGCTCTATACAATACCTGCCTTTTCTAGAATCTGCTCGTTCACCTTTAGAGGTGCATCAGTGCAATGTCTCTACAGTAACCACATTCAATCACGTCACTATTCTTTGGTAACTTTGCCGTTCAGTCAGGTGACTATTCTTTGGCAATATTGCTGTTCAGTCAGGTGACCATTCATGTACTGAGACGAGTAAAAGTTGTAAGAAAATACAATTATTAGTAAATAGTTCAGGTTTTAAAGAGAAAGAAAATTCAGGTTTTCATAGAACAGGAAAAATTAGGGCTTAACTTTTTGGGGGGAAGAGGGAAAAAGGTCAGGTTTTCAATAGAAGAAACTCCTAGAATAAATATAAAAATCCTAACAAAAATTTCAAGAAAAAAATAAATGTCTGCTAAAGAGAAGGCACCCTACGAAATAATACAGGGTGGGGCAAAGAGGACGACCAATTTTGAACATTTTACAAAATCCTTAACTTAGTTTCAAACAAATTTTATGGACATCACTGAGTTCGCATTGAATTAGCGCTTGACAAATTTAACTTTGGAAAACGATATCCTTCATGTGGTGTCCGTTTTCATTGATGCATTTCTGAGGGCGTTCTTGGAAGTTGGCCTCCTCCACTCTCTCCAGCATTGCTCTGTCAATTTGGACAACTTCCCACGCGAATAGCTTCTATCAAACCTTCCAGTGCACGGGGCTTATGTTCATACACAGGTGCCTTGAGGTATCCACACAAGAAATAATCACAAATGGACAAATCAGGGGACTAAGGGGCCAAGGGTCTGGAAATGAGGCGGTTTGTCCATTTGTGATTATTTCTAGTGGGGATACCACAAGGCACGGGTGTATGAGCATACGCCCATATACTGGAGGATTTGAAAGAAGCTATTCGCGTGAAGTTGCCCAAATTGACAGAGCAATGCTGGAGAGAGTGGAGGAAGCCAACTTCCAAGAACGCCTTCAGAAATGCATCAATGAAAACGGACACCACATGAAGGATATTGTTTTCCAAGATTAAATTTGTCAAATTCTAATTCAATGTGAACACAGTGATGTCAATAAAATTCGTTTGAAACTAAAGATAATGATTTTGTGAAATTTTCAAAATAGGTCGTCCTCTCTGCCCCACCCTGTTGTACAAGTCAGAATACGATCGCGAGAAAAAAGCAATTAAGACAAGAAGTTTTGCATCAAAGAAATAAGATATAGAAAATAACACTGTGACCGCACATAAGAAAATGTAAGCTTCCTAAGAAAATTCATCCACCAAATAACAATTTAATTTCAAGAAATGGAGGAAAATACCAGACATTACCTTCCATCAAACAACCCTCAAACCTGAAAGTAAGCTCTGCCGAGTGGCAATTCCTAAAACAATTATGGCCGGCAGACGGATAAGTATGGCCAAAAGGACACTGATAGTATAGGAGAAAAAAAAAAGCAAGCTCCAGGGTGAATGAACAGTAGTTATAAATAAAAGCTGTAAGAGAGCATGACAGCTGTAGAAGAAAAAATAGGTAAGGTTACCTCTAGTTACTGCGAAAAGGATTTGTTTCCACATTATAATAATAACTGATTAGCAAAGGTTCTCTGAAAATGTTTTGTACTTATACTTCATTATAAAAGATTTTTTTTGTGGGGGGGCGTGTGGGTGGGGGAATCCTTTTCTTCAGATTAGTTGTAAATAAATTTTTTAGAAATTCGTTGTTTTCTTTATTATGTCTCTTTTTTCCCCCTCCTTTCAATGGCAAGGATTTATCCCTGAATATCTTACCTACTAGATTGGCTTTCTTTAAATATAAAATCCCGTACTCCGATTTTTTTCTTTTCTTTTGGCCTATTCTAATGTGAATCCTCTCGAGGCATCATTTCAAATACGTACTTCTATTCAGCTTCCTTATTTCAAAAATCACGCAGTTTCGTATGTAAGTTCTTAAAGTGTTCAAATTATTTCCGAAACACACTGATTTTCATTAAATGACAATACATTTAAGATTTCTTATCACGCTTTCAACTTATTTCTAAAAACCATCGCTAGTAAGTTTACGATCAAACCTATAATTTTCTTACTCTTTTTAAAATCCAGTAAGTTTAAACTTCTCACTGAGTAACGTAGGTTAACGATTTTATATTAATGCCTCAAATTTCTGTCTTTCTAAAACCCTAATATTTTACGATTTTTTTATCAAATGCCTGTAAATTCAAAATCTTATATTAAAGCCTATAAGGTTAATGTATCTTTCTCAAAGTCGTTAATTTTATTATTTGTCAAATGCACGCAAGTTTAAGATTTATTATTACAAATACACCTACAGTTATATAACGATGGAAGCTACAATTTGACGACTTCTTAGTACATGTCTATAATTTTCAGATTTTTCCTTACTAAACCTTCTAACTTGACGCTTTCTAAAAGCACATTTTAAAGATTACAGGTTAAAAGCCTGAAATTTTATCCTCTTTCGTCAAAAACCTTTAATTCTAGGATTTTTTTTTTTTACTATTGGCCTTTGTGAAGGGTACGAAACAAAATCCTTTCAAAGGACTTTTGAAACATTTTGAGCGTCAATTCTGCTGCAGAAGACGTAATACTTCCGTTTTCATAAGTAATAAAAAATTATATGAGAGATGGCGTACGGAATCAATCTCAAATCATTTTCGAAACTGAGAGAGAGAGAGAGAGAGAGAGAGAGAGAGAGAGAGAGAGAGAAGAGAGATACTGTGGTGCGTCATGTAGAATTCATATGTGACGTCAACTTCAAATTACATGATTTGTATGACATTTAGAGTCAAGACAATGAGGGGCAGGAGATGATTGCTCCAAAACGGTTCCTAAATAACTGAATGAGAAAGACTTGGCCAATACATTACCATTGACTAAAATGAACAAACTTTAATAGAAATGAAAGGTCTGGAATACTGGAGGAGTCCAACGCCTGGTAGAATTACGAAAAGAAACAAAAGAAACAGCACTGAACTTAACAGAACAAAAAGTAGCGTGATTCGTTTCACTGATCTAAGCGCATAAAGTTCATGCTTGAATTAATAATGGCAAAACAGATCGTTTCAATAATTAACAAGAAATACTCTGCGGTTCAGGGCTAACTGCTAGTCAGTCCTAAATGGACATCTCTCAGAAAGGAGGGCAACCTTGGTAGTTTAAAAAAAAAAAAGAAAGAAAAGAAAAACTTCACTACTACTAGCAATAACAATAACATCGAATGATAAAAGTTTGTCAGCTGGTGGATTTATTTGTGAGGAGGAGATTAGCTGGATATATATCTGATCATTATTCTCCTGAAACAAAAGTTGAAAAAAAGTGACAGTTCACGACGGCGAGGAAAAGGTGAACATGTTCCTGTGAATATAATTACGGCAAAGATACTGCAGACGTAAGGAGCAAATGGATGGCATATGAACTAAGGTTAAAGAAACACAGGGCGAAGTTATACGAAATGGAACGTCTGTAAAATTCCAGGATGGGGTTTTGGAGTCAACATATTTTTTGTTTTAGGAAAGAATATATGAACAGACTGGTGAACCTATAGAAGTAAAGTGTCGATGTTAGATGCATATGACAGTAAGAGTGCAGAAGATGTAGAAATGAATTGCTATAACATATTTGTGATGAACTGAAAGGTTGAGAAGTATGGCAGTAGGCAGGAGTTGCACAAAATATATCGTAGATAAAATGATGATGGATCAGAGTTTCTGGAAAGAATGGAGGATGATAGGCTGGTAAATAATGGGAGGAGGAGGGATGAATGGATTGAGAAAAGTGATATTGGAATGGAAGCGCTTGAACTAATAGCGTTCATTCACGAGTCAGCAGTTCAGCTGTGAATATGGCAGTGGTTATTGTCTTTTGTTTATTTTTGTTAGGAGAAACGGCTTAATCCTGAAAATAATATGATTATCCATATCCTTTAATACTAATTCAATGACAAAATGACATGCGCAAATTACTATAGTATATATAATATATATATATATATATGAATTTTATGTAATATTTATTTTCATAGTATAACATACAAAGAATCCAGTATTCCATATTCTATCCTGAACTAACAGACAGACAAAGAGTCCATTCCATGGCCTTTTACACAGCACAGTGTGATTCCTCAAGGCCGTCTGTGCGTGAGGGGAAGTGGATGGGGGAAGGGGGGAAGGGGGGAGGGGAAGAGGGGAAGAGTCCGGGGAAGAGTCCAAAAGAGGGAGCATTAACCCAAGTGCACGAAAGTGAGGGGAGATGAACTAATGACTGATTTCTTTCTATAGATCTTCGTCTATGCGTGACTTGCGTTGTGATGTGGGGAGGATAAAATATAAATTGCTTTTGTAATTTCCTCTTACCACCACCACCACCACCACCACTACTACTACTACTACTACACTACTACTACTACTACTACTACTACTACTACTACTGCTGCTAATAATAATAATAATAATAAGAAGAAGAAGAAGAAGAAGAAGAAGAAGAATGGAGAAACAAATCCACAGTTTCTCCATTTGAAGACTCGTGCTACTATGAGGATTTTTAATAATAATAATAATAATAATAATAATAATAATAATAATAATAATAATAATAATAATAATAATAGTGTGAATCTAAAGTAGAAAACCGGACTAAAACTAAAGACAACGTAACGTATGTCACGGAATTCTTTGCTTGTCCTTACACGCCAAGGCCAATGGGAAGAGCGGAACCTTAATCGTCTTCACAATTATATGCTAAGGCAGAATGTACGAATTTACTTTAAGCAAACAAAAGACGGCAAGAATGATGTAGATTTAACTGCAACATTAACAAAACGTAGCTCAATTTCAAAATAAATAAAAAAAATATCACTATACATTAAATACTCTAGACGATTGGCCAGCCAACATTGAAAATGATGCTTCCTGATGCTTCATAAGCGACGTCATTTAGGAATGAGATTAACAAAAAAGATATGGGTAGATTCCAAGCAGGATTTCATTTTCAAGGTCATTTACAAGGTCGAAGATAATCACATCCTAGTTTAACCAGACCACTAAGCTGATAAACAGCTCTCCTAGGGCTACTGGCCCGAAGGATTAGCTATTTTTACATGGCTAAGAACCAACTGGTTACCTAGCAACGAGACCTACAACTTATTGTGGGATCCAAACCACATTATATCGAGAAATGAATTTCTAATCGCCAGAAACAAATAGCTACCTTTTATTCCACGTTGGCAGAGCGGGGAATCGAACTCAGGACTACAGAATCAGTAGGCGAGCATGTAAACCACTCGTCCAGTAAGGAACTTTTTTTACAAGGTCGAAAATGTAAAAATGGAGGATAATTGTAAAGATCACCATTTCAATTAATTTTGTAGCGATATTAAACTAAAGCTCGTGACTGCATTTTTAGATTCCGTTCGTTTCCATATTTTCACAAACAACAGAAACATATTGGATTTTTATACCACAATGAAGCTTTCAAAATTATTCATTATATTTTTCTAAAAATGCTGGTTTCCTCAAAATACCTCAAAATCCAAAACTCAAATACGATCCCCTTGGTGACCTTCCATATAACTTTAAACTTAAATTTCTCAATGGCCTCCCTGAACATCTAAAACTAATATGATTCAACATAAATATTTCACTGCCATAAGGGAGAGGTGGCTCAACAATTCCTTTGCAAATTCCCACCTTGGCTTCCACAGACAGTGAAAGTCTCTACCTAAATACCTTTCCTGCTCCACCTGTTCTATGACTCAAGAAATCTCTTGCCCAACTAAATCAAATGCTGCCATTTTTCCAACATCCCTATTGATACTCATTGCTTCCATTTTACGCTCTATTTACTCCCAGATACCTTCATAAATCAGATCATTCCTTTCTTCCATCATCCCTTTTAGCAGTGACTACTCCTTCTGTCTGGTTATATACACCATCATTACATTACTTTTACATTTGCTCTCAAATTTGTGTTTTTGCAAAGACTAAACCTCATTTACTTGTTTTTATAGTTTCTCGTCACTATCACAATCTTCATCCATGATTCATTTGGTTATCCTTTGACTTTGAACCTACATCTAATATCTTTTCTGATACTTTTCGAAACACTCAAATGCATAAAGAGCCGAGTTGTACACACCTTTGGGTCAGACCCAATTTTACACTATACCATTAACTCTCCTGACTACAGAATTCCAATACATGCTTCACTTCTGTTATAAATATTCTCTATCACTCTGAATAACTTATAACTCATTTGCTTTATAATGCATGTCACTGAGCACTGAGCGCATATTCACGAGACAGTTAGTTTAATCCTGGCCTGATGTCCATTGATAAACTCAGATATCAATGGATACCAACATCAACATGAGCCAAGATAAAGACATTGAGCTAGCACTCTTAGCCTTATGCGTTTTCTGGAGAATAGCAAAATAGTAATATATAATATCTATTATATATATATAATATATATATATATATTATATATAATATAATATATATATATATAAGAATATTATAATATATATATATTATATATATATAATATATATATATATATTATAATATAAAACATATCTTATATATAATATATATATATATATATGATATATATATATCTATATACTAATTTATATATTAATATAATAATAGATATCTATAGAGATATAGATTATGAGATATAATATAGATATATATATAGAATAGAGAAGTATATAAGATATATAGATATATATAGATATAGATCTATATAGATATATATATATATTATATCTATTATAGATAGAATATATATATGTATATATTATATATATATAATATAGATATATATCTATATATATAATATATAAATAAGATATATATCTAATATATATATATATTTATCTTAAGAATATATTTATATATATATTATATTAATACACACATATCTATATATAAGATCAGTATATATATATATATATATATATATTATACATATATCATATATATATAATATATATATATTGTAATAAGTTTACGCTATCTCCGCTTCAAAGTAACATACATCTCTAATGTTATTTATAATATTCAAAGTAATGTACATTTATAAATTTTATTCATAATTAAATACAGGAGCAGTCGCTGCTCCAATCCATAAACCACTCCCATTAAGGGGTTAACTCTTAATCATCTCTTGTCCGTTTTACTGCCTGTGACCTTGCGCCTGCAGATTACTGGAATCGAGAGGGAGCACGCCTTAGGAGGGCACCCAGCCGCCATATTGAATACTAAATCACGTGCCCACCGCATGGAAGGACAAGTAACGCCGCCTGGATTCTGGCGATCCTTCTCCAAATTGATAAAAGGGCACAAGTACTGTGGATCATTCTTAGACGCTTTCAATGCTCCAGACAAGCAAGATTGCCCAGCTCCTTCTTGAGCTACTGATTCCCTTTGCAGACAGCTGCTGCTAGCCTACATATCATTACAGTGAATTAAATTTCCCTCCCCATCAGCACTCTGAGGAATATGGACTCAATCTTCGACCAGGCTGCAACTAAGCCACTGGGAATTTGAGCCGCTGTGAATTCTAGATTCTCACCTCATGTTGCTCCGGGATTCTTCCCCTCCTTTGTGTCTCCTACATGCCACGTGTCTGGACAAACCAGCCACCTGTTCATCTACTTCAAGATCTGATCCATTACTGATTTCTATTTGTTATGGGGCCCTTACGTCCCTTTCAAACCTACAGGGTGTTATTAATTCTTTTTAATATTACTTGTGAGAGTAAATATAATTAATTAAGCTAACCTTACAGTTTGCATAATCAATACCTGCTCTGAAACAGGCCCTCAGCCTCATTTTAATTATGTGACTGCCCCTCTTTGTTCAGGTCATTTGCAGTTAAATGTATGTTATCCCCCAGGTACAATCATAATACATATGTGTGTGTCAGTGTCTGCGTTAATTTGATGTGCACATACAACCATGTACTTTAGGATACCGGTAGATAAGGAAAGATTTTTCAGTAGGTAAATATAGAAAACGTACTCAAATGTAGCGAATTGTAGATGAAGGAAGAAACCACATACAGTGACCGATGAGACGTAACTAACTGATATATCTTATTTCTTATTGATTAGGAACCATCAGGTGATGTCGTTCGCAGTGACCTTCCAGTCCAGAAAAGGAGCGTATTGATTATATTCTTGAGTGTATGTATGTATGTATATGTATATATATTATACATTATACATACATAATACACATTATATGTACATACATATATATATGTATACATACACACAAACACACACATATATATAATTTATATATAATTTCTGGAGGATATTCCAACTTCTTGCTTTCTGTATCCTTGGACCAATCGGTTTTGCTTGATGAAAGATTTTTGAGACCACATTAATTAAAAAATTTATCCATTTATATAAAAAATGATCCTAAAACACATTTTTGGAAAAATGACAGATATCATAGACATGTTGGGAGCAGGACACGAGAAAAAGTGTCTTGATCCTGACAACATCAGGAATTCAAGAATCAACCGGTTTATTCAGTCATTCAATTTAAGCAACTCCAAACTATGTTCCTTTCTGCCTTCCTCCTTATATCCAAACTTTTTATTTTTCTAAAGGGGAATTATATGAGCAAATTTTGCCTGCAGCAAACGAGTTCAATGACAGGAGGAGGAGGAGGAGGAGGAGGAGGAGGAGGAGGAGGAGGAGGAGGAGGAGGAGGAGGATGATGATGGAAATCTATTGAGGACTTGTTCTCGGAAGTCGCACATCTCCAATAAGGAAGGGCAATCTAACTTCAAATGCGCTTCTCTTCCCAAGAAAAGTTACTCTCACACCTCTTAGAAAATCAAAACGTTTCGCTACCCATTTATTGAGGACCACCTTGACAAAAAAAAAAAAAGAAGAAAAAAAAATCTGTACAACTTCCGTAATCCTGTTAACGGACAACCAAAAAGCTACAGAAATCATATCCACCTTTTCGGAAGTAATATATTATCAATATCCTCGTCAAATGTGAAAATGTTCCTCTCGAGACAAAAACTATAATCTTCAAGATTCACTTTGATTTCAGTAGAACAAGTAATTAACTTATTTGAGTAAAGAAAAAAACCGGTCATTATTCCACCTCCCGACTCTTAACTCCTCCGTCCACTTATAGATTCATAGATTACGACTATAAATCGATCTACAGGACTATGTCACCAGCGTCCCTTTGACGTCTAAAAGCAATCCTCGGTGTTCTCCTGGAATTCAAAGTGGAATTCGAAGTGTTTGGATAAAGTATTTTTATGGGCATTCATGAAACCACCTACAGGGTTAATTAAAAGTTAAAATTCGACTTCATTTTCCGGCATCATCAATCAGGTTAATGTATTATTTTCGTAGTGAAGAGACCAAGGCGAGTATTTCTGCACAAGAGCAAAATAAATGGACTTGGCTTCTTAATTCATGCCCGTATTGTCTCCTGAGAAGCACAGGTTAAACGATTCGATTTAAACAACAGACGAAGCTTAAGAACTTCGCATTCCAAGGTCGCATAATGTAAGTGGCCGATCAAATCGGCTGTCCCTGAGGCCTATTCAACATCTGTCGAATTGCGAGATGCCTGACGCACGAGGTCGAGACAATGCAGGTATATAAACAATTAAGCGGCTCTCTGGAGCAATGCAGAAATTACTCCCACTTTTCCTTCCCAACGCCGCAATACATTCATTGCTTTTTGCATGTTTACATCAGCTTTGCTTCTCTCTCTCTCTCTCTCTCTCTCTCTCTCTCCTCTCTCTCTCTCTCTCTCTCCTGATGCCCACTCAGACCAGGATCTGAGAAATATATGAATGGTGAAGTCAAGATATTTTCATCTACTTTGAATTTCACAATTTCAATATCTAAATATTTTTCACATTTTTGTTCATAATTATAAAGAAACACAAACAAGAGGACAAATCATAGACAAGAATAGAATAAAATAAAATACAGAACTTAGGCCAAAGGCCAAGCGCTGTGACCATTGGGGTCATTCAGCGCTGAAATGGAAACTGACAGCAAAAAGGTTTGAAAGGAGTAACAGGAGGAAAACCTCAAAGCAGTTGCACCATGAAACAATTGTTGGTTGAGGGTGGAAAGTAAGATGGAAAAAAGATGTTATGAACGGAGGTACATTACAATTAATGAAAGGGGTTGCAGCTGGAGGCCGAAGGGACGCTGCAAAGAATCTTAAGTAATGCGTACAGTGAGCCGGGGTATCACAGACAAAATATCTTTAATAAGCAATAGAAAGGAAATCTTGTATATTATGATGATTGAACGAAATCTTCATGAACAACAGAAATCTTGTTGCTTAAATATTCTCCGACCTTTCACTTTACTTTCAACATTACAATTTAACCCAATTATTTATGAATTGATATAATCCTTCCCTTACAGCAATCTAACCCAAAGGCAGCGTATTCGCAAAACTTTGGTTCACATTTAGATTGTTTGCTCTCTCTATATATATATACTATCAGGTATGGATGATGGCTCCTTTGGACGGGCGTATTCATACAGCGTGAACAACTTCAAATCAATATCTATTTCGAAGTCTTCTATGTTTAAAATGGGGGTGGTGGGGGTGGGGGGAGGGGGGAGAATCACGCATACTGCATAAAAACACAAAGGTATGTTCGCGTTCTGTCAGACACGCACAAAGACACGCATGATTATGAAACCAAGGCAGCCAGCAAACACATTTCCAACAACAGTTAAAAAATCAAACGTGAAAATGAATCACGTTCATAGACGAACAAATCTTTCTAATAAGTCAGGGAATTCTAGCAGCACATAAAAGATAACAAATATTAAAATACAAATGAAAAAACTCATTGTGATTGTACAAAGATTTAATTTGAAATCAGATTAGGCAGGAACAGGATGCAGTGCAAGGAGTGCTGGAAAGACTAAAAATGAAAACATCACAAGGCATAACGCTATGTCCATGTTAAACAACACTGGTGCTAGGAACACAAGGGCAGATATTAAAAAAAAAGCTCTCGCCATACTAATATATGTTTCAAAAGAGCAAGTCAAGCAATTCCCAAAGTTCAGATCAACGGGTGGAAGACCGCATCAGCTGCGCAAAAAATAATAATAAGGAAAATTAAGAGAAAATGCACCACGAAATGAGCATAAGGACCCTAACCCTTGAGTGCTTTTACTGCCCACCGATGACATCATCCCACTTCCCAAAATGCCCAACACACAAAAGCTCCCGGAAGCAGGAGTTCAATAAATATGATATAAGAGAGAAATAACGATAATGGAATCGTTAAGAGAGCTAGAATGAATATCTTATGAGAAACGCTCATTTTTGTGTCATCGAACATATCGAGATATGGATCAGTAATGATGGAAAATATGTATTATAGCAATTATTACGTTTATTCTCTAAACGGGAATAAGCCTGGTAAATAATTTTTAAGTTTCGCTTTCAAAAAGTAATTCCACTCCATATTTAAGGAAAACTAAATCATTTTTAGCTTCACTTTTAAAGAGTAATTCCACTCCATATAAAACTAATCTTCCTAGAGAAACAATTTAAATAATTTCCCTTGAAAAAAATTCTTATTGAAATAAATTTTCTAGAAAAAAAAAAGTATTTTTCACCGAAAGATATTGCATGAACCGACAGTGTACTGTATGATCCAAAAGTTTTGAGTATCGTATTATGTATGAAGAAAAAACAAAACAACTAGAGTAACAAATTATGGAAAAAATAAAAGCAATAATAATAATAATAATTATAATGTACAATATAGAAAAAATAATTCATTATGATACCTCATATAAGATACTGTACAATATAGAAAAAATAAGTCATGATACCTATATAAGATTTACTGATACATCGACGTCATGAAGAAGCGTCTTTACGATGTTAATGCAAGAACGGCCCAGATTACTAATACAATAAGATTAATGAAACACTGTAAGAGATTTTTGTCTTTCTGCTTGTGAATGGCAGAAATGATTATATGTTTACATAACATACACGCACACACATACATACATCTATACATATGTATGTGTATATTATACATACATATATGTAGTATATATTATATACACACATACATGTGATATAAATATATACATACATACATACATACATATTCCTACAACAAAGACCTGAAGAGTTATTCCGAGCATGCTCCCCAGTCGAATTCGCCTGACCCAGTTAAGCCTACAGAGGCCTCCTTTCAACGCATTCCTGGGAGCCACGGTCTGCAAATTGATCTTGCGTGACTTTGGCACTTGCTGTCTGGCCAATCGAATCCCAATTACTGCATCCTTCCCGGGCCTGTTGAGACGAAGGGGCCACAGAAGGTGTTGCGAAGATTGTGTAAGGTCTGGGTAGGAGTCATTTTGCTAAAAATAACTGTAATGGCAGGAATTTCCATTGGCAGCTGTAAAAGGATGGATGTCAACCACAGGCTTACAGGATGTTATAAATTTATTAGTACTTTGACGTCTTCAACCCGACTGCAATATCATTTTTTAATAATTTTTTTAATTAATAATAATAATAATAATAATAATAATAATAATAAATAAATAATACTAATAATACTAAAATAATAAATAAATAAAATGAATGATGATGATGATGATGTATGATGATTTTATTATTAATTATCATTATTCTTCTATGATAATTATGATGATGATGATGATGTACTTCATACCTGACGGCATAGATAATAATTAAGAATAATAATAATAATAATAATAATGAACCAAACAAAACCTTTTAGTTATCGTCTGCAGATGGAAAAACAAACCTACAAGAATACTGCGTATAACTTACATGAATAATAATAATAATAATAATAATATAATAATAATAATAATAATAATAATAATAATAATAATAATAATAATAATAATTTGCATAGCATTTTACTATATAAATACTTAAAAGTAAGCAAGTTATGCTCAGTAATCTTGTGGGTTTCTTTTTTCAATACTATTATTATTATTATTATTATTTATTATTATTATTATTATTAGAAGGTTTTTTTTAAAATTGTTGAAGTTTTCTTTAAACTTGGCGCCAAAAACATTTATGAATATTTAATGTTGTGAAGAATCGTCCTTAGTTTTAGTAATCAGCAATTTTTCACCATTAAGCTATCCTATATTATAAAACTATTGGGCAGACGAAAAAAAGCCGTGAAGTGTGAATTTTTTTTTTTTTTTAACTATCTCCATCAAGGTCAACGTTCGGACGAGAATAAGCCACACAAAACATGACAAACTAAAGTGAGAAACAAAAGTGGAAAACTTTAACCATTACTGCCTATAAAGTTAATTTAATGAATTTTGGTTTATAGCATCGTAAGCTAAGGCAAAACATAGTATAACATAGTAAGCTAATGCAAATCCATAATGTATCAGGTAGTATCCTTTGCTTAGCCAACAAAGAGCTGTTAGCAACTCAGCCTGTGAAACAAACTCGCTCAAATGCAATTACGTAAGAAAAGGCACTATAATCAAAGTATTGTTAATTAATTAACAATACCAGATAACAACTTTGCGGAGCTGCCAACTGTACTGAAATTAGGAAATCGATGTTACGCCAGTTCGTATAGAAAAGGTGCTGTTCCAAAATTTCAACGACAGGCAACCAGGACAAAGTATAAAATTTATTTACTAACCAAAACACAATGATTTTCAATTTGGCCGATCGTAACTAGGGAAGTCTTCTCCTTAGAACGGCTCCTCGCGTCCACCTAACGCTGAAATAAACTCTTGTACACTGAATGACTATGTTTGGGCTGAGACGACTTGTGGGGAACCATCGTAAGGGTTTCCTTTACCTTTCTGTACGCCTGAACGCTATTTTCTGCTCCTCTCTGTTCTCCTCTCTTCCTTACCCATTATATACCGTTGCTCCAATTCTCGATGATTCTGGTATACGTAATACTCAACAAATTGGGTAGTCAGCAAATACCTTGAATAAACAGGTTACGCAAAACCTCAGAAAAAATTGTACCTTGCGTGTTTTTAAGCACAATTAAATCAATAAATATTACACTAATGTCTTCAGTGTAGCACGAAAGTCCACGGGCTTGGGAATGTCATAAAATCCACGTATGAAGGCGAGTGGAAAACGGGACTTGGAACAAGTACTTTCGTCATATATTCTAAATTTTCAAGTTCAAAATGTCTGAATAGATCAATATTTCTTAAACTAAACTTTATTATAAATTTAACTCATACTATTTATATCACTCCGCAACATAAAAGAAAATTGAAGAAGTTCATGTCTGTTCTCGGACAGCCAAAGAAAACGGTGATTGGGGTAACTATACAAAAGAAAAATGATAATCTGGTAAACTAGGACCTAACACGCATACAAAAAGATACGAAACTAAACACACACACACACACATATATAATATATATATATAATATATATATATATATATATATAATATATATATATATATATATATATATATATATATATACATACAAATTAAAAGAAAGGGAAATGACGCAAGAGCGCCTCCAGATGACGTCGGTACCCTGGTTTCGACCAGCCTGACAGTTCTAATGTCATGGTCAAACAAACTGAACATCGGAGTCTGTGATTAATATCTATTGTTTCCAACAAGTTCAGTTTAGATAAATAAAAATCCTTTTCTGTGAAATCTTCTATTCCACTCTTTCAACTTACTGCTTATAGCCTATGACAAAAACCTTTTGCATAAGAGGGTTGAAAAATAGCGGACAGGTATATAAAAATAAAGTAAAATCATCTTCTGCAACTCTATTCATGTCCTGAAAGAAAGGCCATGGTCGATGAGTTCGTAAAACATTTAGAATTCAAAATTCGCAGTGTACGTTGGGTTTCAAGTAGGAATCTGACTGGTTTGTACAAATTTGTAATATCATTATTGTTATTATTTGGAAAAACTCTCCATCACGAGATTATATAAAGTGTTCTAAGGCGTCCACAATAATAAAAAAAAAATTAATAGTTCGTGTATAATTTAGAAACATTTAATTTTTCTATTATCGTGGATCCCTTAGAACATTGTTATTATTATTATGATATGAAAGACTTCCACACCAAACAGTTCATTAACTAACTATGAAAAAAAAATAGATCGCCAATATGAGAGACAAGTAATCATATCAAAGGGATGTGCTATAATAAACAGGTAAATAAAAATATACAATTGATCCTGTTTTTCAACAGTCAAGGCCATTGTCAAGACTAGTTTAAAAATAATTATAAAGAAAGTCATTGGAAAACAATTATTATTATTATTATTATTAGTAGTAGTAGTAGTAGTAGTAGTAGTAGTAGTAGTAGTAGTAGTAGTAGTAGTAGTAGTAGTAGTAGTAGTAGTAGTAGTAGGTCTGCATCATAGGAATTCCTAACAATAGCTATACACAGTAATTGGCTAAAGATCAGTCAAAATGCCAAATGTTGCATGAAAACAACCTCCCAGAGGAGCAACAAAGGCTGCCATAGCAACGGACTGCAAGGTGATACAGCTGCCTGAGCATAAAATGAACCTTTGGATCTGGAATCCTTCAGAATGAGTTATCCAGCAGAAGCTTAACATAGTCCACGAAGAAGCAACCAAATATTTGCTACATCTTGTAACTAACCACCAGCACGACAAAAGCTTTTCAGCATTAGCGGGTCATGAAGACTAAAGCATGAAGCAAATCTGACAAAGAGAGTGACATAAGCTGTGTTTGAATAAATAACTGAAAAAGCAAGGGTCAATGTAGCCATTAAATTAAGCTTCAATTAAACTGATCTATTTAACACATAGTGAGTGTGCTTTCCTTAAACTAGAAGTGAATTCACTGCGTTTGCATTACTTAAAAGAAACTAACTTCATTGTTTCACGACGAAGTAGATTTATCAGCAATATCCTCGTTGTGCTTTGGTTAAGCCTCGACACAAACTAATACATTTACTATAAAGCCTAGTAGCACTTTCGTTTAGCTCTTGGGAATTGCAAGGAACTGCAATTAGTATTTCACAAAAGGAGTATCACAGGCTTCTATTTTGAAGACCAGGAGACATGACATTGGTAAAGACTACGAACAAGAAAGGTCCCAAAACGCTACCCTGCTGAGCACGAAAACATGCTGTGGTTGAGATTTAGTACTTACCCTACAACCCCTGACCTGCCAAACTGATATAAAATGGACATACAATAATCCCCGTCGAGGGCAGCGATACAGACAACTTCGACAATCCTGGACCTAAATTCGTTGTTTAGGTTACCTTGGATATAAAAAGTTTCGTCTAAAAGAGCATCACACTATAACGGCTGTCAGAAAGCGCGTTGAAACTTTTATCAGTCTAAGTAAATTCTTTTTCCTCTTCGTGAAGAATATCGTATTGATTCGTATATTGTTCTACCTCCATCGAAACACATTAAACATTTTTTACAAATTATTCAACTGACATCTTTGTTTCACATAGACCTGAACATCTCGAGCTGATCGCTTTTCTCTCTCTCTCTCTCTCTCTCTCTCTCTCTCTAGCCGGGAGAGTCTCGCAAATAGAAAAAATAAATACGAGAATATCAGCGGTACTTATAGAATACTGGCAGCTGTATCCACCCTTCGGACGTGTTATGGAACCCACATCACTTCTAAATGACCTGGTCATACATCTTTCCCCAGCCAATGCTACTGCGTCACTGACCGGTTCAGTATGTTGTGACAGGTTTCTTGGCCAAGAATTTCATCGCGAGGCCCCCTTAAACGGCCCTTGATAAACCTCAGCCTATAGTTAAACTCTGATATTGATGTTAAATACATTTGTAGTCATTTATGTTAACTCATGTTACCAAATTTGAATGCAGTGGACCCATCTTTGACCCTTTGGACTCTAATTCCCAAAGGGAGTGGGCTGCGCCCCCCCGTTCCCGCTATCAACGTCAGGGTAGATAGGCTACGACCCCCTTCTCCCCTGGTCGGTAAGTCGAAAGGGTGTAGGCCTCCTGGCCCATATGATTGTGGGAAACCCTCTGACCCTCGGAAACCCCATTCCCAGGGGGGTGTTGCTCCCCCTTACCACTGAGGGTGCCTCATGGCCCCCATATTCGTGGGGAGCCTGTTTGTACTTATAGAAATATTTCTACAGAAATGTCAACTCCGAAAGTTGTATAAAAAAAGGGGGAGGGTGAAAAAGAGGGGTTACGACCCCCTTAGAAACGGCCCTCAAATTTTGGATTTTGACTAAAACCTTCCTGGGCGGGAGGGGAGTCTGCGGTGAAGATTTGGTGGCCCCAGCTTTCATAGTCTGGGCGTGCATAGCGAACAGACAAACAGATAGAAATTGCCTTTTATATATAGAGAGAGATAATGATAAAAATAAGAAATTATTATCATTACTTATATATTATTACTGCTACCCAGACTATACGAACCTCCATAGGAAGTAATGCCATGAAAGAGAAGATAAGGAAAGAAAATAATAAACATTCGAAAACAAATAAAACAAATAAAAAGATAACCAATTTAATGTAAGGGTATAGCCGAACACTAAAAAGAATTCAAAGAACAGTGCACTAACTGACATACGTATAACTGAGAGGAGAGCTTTGAGGACATTTTATTAGCAGGACAAAACTACTTTTAATCCTATCATATATTCAAACTGACGTTTTAGATTTTTTGTGCAATATTTTTCTTACCTTTTTTCAAAGTCCTTCTCCTAATGCCCGCATTTCTTATCATCTTAAACATAATCATGAAAATTTCAGTCAAGTTTTCATTTATTACTTTATTCTCTTTCATTACTATTAGAGTTGAAATTTAGTCTTACCAAAGAACTAACGCTCTTTTATTAGTCTAGTTATAGTACAACTTGAAACATTTCTTCGTCTGTGCCATTTCAAACATTAACTAAACATGCAAAAATTCGGACGGAAAAAACCGACAACAAATTAAACTTTAAAAACAAAGGATCCAAACATTTCTAATTCTTTGTCAGGCATTTCAAGTATTTTCTCACTTCTCATACATTACTAACTTTATTTCCTTTAATTTTTCAAGATATTCTTATCATTAATTACATTTTCAAGCTCTTTCAATTTCCCAAATTCGTTTAGTTTCGAATCGCAAAATTTCTAACCAATATCTTCAACCCTCTCGCCATACGACACTTTAAATGGCATCTACACATTGTAAACATAAACAGCTTCCTTGGATCTATAGACACACAAGGTCGTCCTGTTTATTTACCGTATCTCCAGACACCTTCATGCCTTGATTCCCTTGAATCCACTCTCTAGTCGTTCTTTTATGAAGGGCTTTCAATGATATTAATTTACATTAATTTTCTTGGCGTGGTTATTTCAGGTGAATATTAGATCACTTGCGAAATAAATTGAAGTCCAATGACAATCATGATAATTATGGGGACTGATTTTCGGTTTCTGAAACTGCTTAAACAATGCCTCGTAATTAAACTTCCAGGAACTGGCATACAAATGGCTTACATATCCACCTAGATGAACAATTGGTACAAAAAGCTAAGCAGTAACTCATATCAATCATTTATTCCTGAACGCGGGAATTGTCTTCTCACACTCGTTAATCTAGCACCCATGATTCCAAAACAAATGAAAAGACAACCAAACGTAGCGGAGCCGAGCCACCCTGCGCCAGTAACCCCTGCCCCCCCTCTCCACCCCAATACCCATATCCCCTTGCTTCATAAATAGATGGGGGAGTGGAGGAGTTGGGGGAGGGCTGGAAGGCCACCCTGCCTGTATAGTGGACACGACTCCCCTTACTTCCCCTTCCCCGTTCGTGTTCCGGGCCGGTCATGGAACTGGGGAAGAGGGGAGAGGTTCAGGCACGGGGGATTGGCTTGAGTTTCGATGGGTGTAGGTGGGGATGAGACTGTGTCGTGGCTGGACCCACCCGTACCTCCCCCATGGGGCGCACGAAAACTCGTGTTCCAGGGCTCGCGCCTTTCCACATTAGTGCGAGGGCCGGTCGAGACCACACGGCGAGTGTTCGATCCAGTTCCGAAGAAAGTGTGTAGAACCCCTCGAGCGTTCTGTGTATTGTATCCTATATGGGAGTCGTGAAGTAATGGCTATTATGGGGCTTGAATACTTATTGGCTGCTGTTTACCTACAATTATGAAAGTAAAACAAACGATGGTTATTCGATAGTAGTAGCGTGATGTACCTACGTGTGGGGTGGGGGCTGCGCGCCCCAGGAGACGTGTAAGAGAAATAATGTGAGATATGTTATATTACCCGATCGAGTGACACCGGTTTTCTGTGAGTGTGGTGTTACTCTCGACGTGGTTCCATCAAGGTCCTTTTAGACTGTATCTTTCACAATCGAAATTCCTTAGGAGCTTCATTATTCAGTGGCTGAAGAAACTTACAATGACATTAAGGTTTCATGATTATTATTTGCTCCATCTACGTCATCTTTCTCAGGTATCGGAAACCATCAAAAGTCAACATATTTAATCTTCACGACTGTCAAATTATTGTTCACTGTGTATGCTTAACAGAAAGGCAGTATAGCTTATGCTCACTGCATATAAACAATAAATGTACATATGTTAATACAAACAAAAAAACACACACACACATGTGTGTGTGTATGTATGTATGTACGTATATATATATATATATATATATAATGTATATATATAGGATATATATATATATATATATATATATATATATATATATATATAAATCATAAGTAAAAGTCTAATCTAGTAAGAATTAACGGTTCTCAACTTTTCCTACCAGTTACCTCAAGTATACTTTGATAGAAAGCTCTAACTGATAATATAACAACTTTTCCCCGTTTCAGTTATGATGTGTGTGTGTGTGTGTTTTTTTTTTTTCTTTTTTTTTTTTTTTGTGAACCAACATTTTACGGAGTTTTAACTGCCGAATTATCCGGCAGAGGGCAGAGCCAGTAATGTCCTGTCTTTGAGATTCCTTTCTTACTCCTGACTCATCGTAGTCAGCTATACTTCAGAGCCAAATCTGTGTTCCTTAGGCGTCCAACTCCAATGCTTTTTCTGCTAACTTGAGCTGGTTAATGGCATTAGGTCTCTCTGATAAACAATAATTTTTTGTGAAAATAGAAAGTGTAGGTGAAGGACAAAAGTCGGAGCCTTACCAAGCTGTTATGGAATATATAGAATTAACGCCAAAGGCCAATCGCTGGGACATTTGAGGTCATTCAGCACTGAAAGCAAATTGAGAGTAGAAAAGTTTGAAAGGTGTAACAGGAGGAAAACCTCGCAGCTGCACTATGAAACGATTGCTAGGAGAGGGTGGATAGCAAGATGGAAGAAAGAGAATGTGAGTGGAGGTAGAGTAAAAGGAATGAAAATGGGGAAGGCTGCAAAGACCGTAAGTGATGCCAAGCTGTAAATCCATAAATGAAATCAAAATCCCACACCTGCAACGCTATTAGAGAACTAGCAAGAAACATTGAGGCGAGGATTCCTTTTGCCTCTATTATAGTACCCCGCATATTATCGGTTTAGCAGTAACTACTGTTTACTTGAATAATCCATGGGTGAGCCCACATTACTGCAAAGCATATAAAGACACGATGGCAACTGATCGCACACACATCTTATACAGGTTAAATACAAATGAGCGACTTCTTAGTACTCCTAACCAGACTTCAAGTGATTCGTCCAGTAATTGCCAAAGATTGGTTCTACGTTTACGGTCGTTGACTCGTTTTCAACCTCTTTGTGATATGTATGAGATTAGTTAACGACGCGTGTTGACGATATGTTTTGACGTAGTGTGGACGCACCTTCAGAAACTAACGAGGCTGGCGTATGCCTGAGGGCATTAGAAGCTGTCTTTGCGATAAAAGCTTGTCTCAGAAAAAACTCCAGTTTTGACGACTGGTACTACAGACGCATTTCTAATCATTTAAGTAGTGCCAGTTTCATTACAAGAAGAGATGCATCACATATTGTTCATGGAGTTACGTGTCGCATCAAAGATCAGAGATTTAAAGTTGTATAGTTAGAAGATTATGAACACATATTTCAAGGACTGACGGGTCAGTATCTTCAGCCGTATATAAAGAAATTTTTCATTGGACAGCAAGTACAATTATTTGAAAGGTGTACAGCTTTTTATTTCATATGGATGTATATATATATATATATATATATAATATTATATTATATACATATATATATATTATATATATATATATATATTATGTGTGTGTGCGTGTATATATACATGTGTTATATATATAGTTATATATATATTATAAGTAATATATATATACTATAATATATTATATATTAACCAAACCTTAATACCATGAATAATATGTAATCCTCCTCGGTTACAAACAATAACTAAATCCAGTTCAGACCAACCATGACGTCATGACGGATTATGACGAGTCACATACGACATATCAGTAGCGCTCAAGTACTTTAAATTACATGAACTTTTACTTATACCAACACGAATACACACGCACAACAACATATAAATTTATATATGCATATATGCATATATTCGTATATATATATAAATATATTTACACATATGAATATATATGTATACCTACATGAATTAAGTATATTACACACGGTTACACACGGTTAGAGGAAGATTAGATTTGCAAGAACCAACATTCCATTATATCCGAGGCATGCACACCTCTCAAGAATTTTACTCTAGCCAAGCAGCGTCTCCTTCCTCACTGCTGCGTTCCCTGAATCCTAGAACCTCCTATCTTTCAAGAGAGGGTCTATTGCTTCCTTCGGAGTGAAAGGCTGGTTTCACTTTAATGTTGTTCACGTTTCCAGAAGATCTGGGCTATAGATAAGGGCATCGTGCAAAACGTCACTTGTTCTAAAAGCTTAAACACAATATTTCTCCCTCATGTAAGGCGCGGTGAGCAAAGGACTATTACAAGGGAAATAAAAGTATTGAAAAGTGGTCACCAACTACCATTTGGCCCCCAGTTGTACTACTATGATCAGCAGAATGGCACTGATGGCCATCCTTAGTCCTTAAAAAAGAAAGGACATCTGACGAAACCCTAAGTTATTTTGGTATTCTTATAAGAAATGTAGATTAACCAGAATGGGTATTAAAGTGTAAGAGTGTGAGTGAGTGAGTGTGTGTGTTAACGGACTAATCGACTTGATCTTGAATTATGGAGACACACCTAACACGGTTCCAGAAGCAAAAAAAAAAAAAAAAAAAAAAAATTAATCGCTAATATGCTTCACAAAGCAGAAGGCCACAAAATTATTCTCTCCTAATAACATTGCTGCCAAAATCATTCGACAAATTTAGCCCACGATCTTATGCCCAAGCTCCTGCTGTGAGAACGAGCATTTATTTTAATCATAATAAAAGTATTTCATAGAAAGGAAACCTTTTTTCAAAAAGTTTGCTAAGAATGCTGGATGTATTGAAGACGGAAAAAGAGATGATGTAAAAAGCATACTAAAAACAGTTTTTCGAAGCTCATAAAAAACAGAACATGACAACAAGAATCGAAATCCTTGACATTTAAGCTTTACTGTGTTTCTTGTAATCTGCATACAGGAAAAGGTTACCATTCATTCACATGCGACCTAGATTTTTTTTTTTTAGAGAGAGAGAAGAGAGAGAGAGAGAGAGAGAGAGAGAGAGAGAGAGAGAGAGAGAGGGAATGAAATTATAAAATTTGGTCTGGTGGTATGAGAACTTTGATGAATTAAATCAAATATTAAATTGGCAAAAAAAAGAAAAAAGTCCAGGGGCTCTACGGCATCTTTAGGACTCACTGTGAGATCATCAGCATGATTTACTCTGACATTACTACATGAACTACTGTGACATCACCAGGAATTACTGTGACAGCAACATGACTTACTTTGACATCACTGACTTACTGCAACATCAACATGAATTACTGTGACATCACCAGGAATTACTGTGACATCATCATGACTTACAGTGACATCACCATGATTTAGAGTGACGTTACCATGACTTACTGTGACATCATCAAGACTTACTGCAACTTCATGACTTACTGTGACGTCATTATGACTTTCGGGGCCTTAAAAGGTTCGGTGCAATGAAAAAAGCGCAAACACTGTCATTTCAGTGACCTCTGCACCACATTTATTAAATATATATCACACGAATTATTTGCATATGAATCACCCTGCGCATTTGGAGGCAGTAAATAAAAGGCATTTGCCATAAAACATATAATTTATGTCTCCATACTATTTACAAACGTTTCATGCACACGCAATCCACAGCTTGTCGCTTAAACAAACAACACTTCCTTCACCTTCTATACAAAGAACAATATTTCAGCTTTGCGCCTCACTAATAATCACTCTCGATACCGTTTATCACTCCTTCCGAAGGAAAGAACTTTATCGCTTTTGGCTGCGCTTTCACGTCTTGGAAAAGTAATAAACATGTAAACCAATAAAAATGGCCTTATATAACATCTAATGTATTGCTGTGGGGCGGTTCTCAACAAAGAATTTTATTTAAAAAAAATATCAAAGCGGACATATAAATGAAAAACACTTGAAGTCTAATTAAAATATCAGTATACTTTTATGGAAAAGGTTCTGAAGTTGATTAATACAATCATATATTCAAAAAAGTGTCAACGAATATCAACAAAGCAATTTTTATGTGAATATAGCTACTACAGCCATATATATAGTAGCATCCAATAGCGTCATTTTGCCAAGTACATTCGCTGCTATCTGCCAGGACGTTTGACGATTGGTTGGCACAACATCTTTGAAAAAATCATACACGCTATCTAAATGCCTCTATGACAGACGTACTTATCTGAAATAAAAATATTTCTCAATGCCAAAGTCAAGCAGTCAATATTTTCACTCGAAAATGGACGCGCATTATAAAACGTATAGACACATCCGTAGTATGAAATATGCAAATGCAAACTCTTATTTAAGAGATACTATGAATTTTTGTCTGCAAATACACATAAATTAAGACGTAATTTAATGTTATTTTACATATGACATTATAAACGCAGTCGTCGCTTCCTCTATACACGAACTTCTTTCTTTCTGCCTCTTAAACGAAATATATATATAATATTCCTTTTAGCTCAACAGTTTCGGCCTCCACTAGCCCTTATCGAGAGCTGTTTATTAATAAACAGCTCTTGATAAGGGCCAGTGGAGGCCGAAACTGTTGAGCTAAAAGGAATTTCAGCTTTTCATTTCCCCTGTGGACTACCTCATATATATATATATATATATATATATATATATATATATATATATATATATATATATATATATATATATAAATATATATATAGTTTCTGTGAGATAAAGAAAGAAGTTCGTATATTAAATATATTTACCTGAGAGAGAGATAGAGAGAAAGACACTGAGTGTTAAAACACTGCAAAAGGAACAACGTTGGATCTGACCTTAAGGAAAAGCAAAAAAAAAAAAAAGCTCATTCCGATGGCAATGTTTATTGCAATCGATGAACACCACGAACTTTAATACGTGACTAAGACACAACAGCTCGACTGCTCCTTTCGCTAAGCGTTGGCTGGTTAATAACTGTGGTTAGCACACAAAGATGAACTAACGGTTTATTGAAAGAATTCCAAAATACTCTTCATTTTTAACTTCGTCAATCATATCTGAATTTATAACTGCACTGACTGTACATACATATACATACTAGAAATATTATATATATATATATATATATATATATATATATATATATATATATATATATATATATATATATATTAATAATGCCACGATTCGAACCTTCGTCTCTTAAATTTTGATAAAAGGATGGCAGTGACTTATCCATTTCATTATCAAAGTTGCTCTAAACCCCATAGTCCATATTCGTGTTGAATACAGGTTCTGTACTAAAATTCAATATCAACCCTTCTCCTACATGATAGTTGGGCGTCATGTTTATAATACGTTCCTATTTATAATAGTAAAGTCAGAACACACAATTTATTTTACGATAATAATGATAAACCATTTTATATCGAATTCGCTTTAATGTGAAAATGACATACAACCAAATTTGCTTTTATAAAAAAAGAACATCTAATGACGGCAGTATTCGAACCTATACCTACGGCTTTTTATACGGGCATTTTACTTCAACCCCACATGGAATTCGGCTTCTTTATCAATAATCGAAATCAACGGTTGTTCACAGTGATAACTGACTGTATAGTCCTCCTAATTCTTCATTTCTGTACTAACAAATACGCTGATACACTTTTCTTCGTGCATTTTACTTGCAAGTATTCTTGAGAAAATATTTTTTTCAAATTATATTTTCCGCAGCCAAGCCACTTAAGATACCATTCCCATTAGGCTATTTTTTTCGTCATCCTTTTCTTTATAAAGAAACTGCATTCAGATCGCCAATCCCTACCATACTTTCTCCTTCCAACCACGCCAGCCTCAGGCATCACTTCACTCCCCCAGAATTCAAGCTTTTCCGTTCTTTACCTTTGTCATCGTAACATTTTTCCTGCTACTTATTGGCAAATTTACAAAGTCACCCTCATATCCACAACGAGGACTGACTGCTCCCACGACCTATACTAATGTCCTTTCCAGTTTAAAGTAACTTCTCTTTCACCGCAGTTCGACACTACCATGAAATCTAGCTTTTTCTTCTCAAACCCATATACTATGATACACTTATTTTCTTATGTACTACGCTTATTAACAGGGATATAGGATGCACGGCTGGAAACTCCAATTGATAAGTTTTACCGGTGTAAGGAAATACGTGTATGGTTAAATTTCCAGAATTCTATAAGATACATTTTCTTTGGACAATATACAACACATTACTTCATTTGAATGGGGGAAAACTATCATTACATGAGCAATCTTTTATCAGCGAAGAGGTATTAGGACGACGAAAATAACATACTAGGTCATGGCTGTCCGACTGTTGGCAAATATTTTGTAAGGTTTGGATTATTTGAGTAGTAAAGCAGCCCTATATCGTGAGCTCACCGTACGGCATAATTACTCGCTCTCTACGTCTGACCTTTCCTAGTATTTGAGAGCAAACATTTCATAAAAGTTCAGAGGCATATGTTTGTTTGTTTGTATGGTGTTTTTACGTTGCATGGAACCAGTGGTTATTCAGCAACGGGACCAACGGCTTTACGTGACTTCCAAACCACGTCGAGAGTGAACTTCTATCACCAAAAATACACGTTTCTCACTCCTCAATGGAATGGCTAAGAATCAAACTCGCGACCACCGAGGTGGGACGCCAACACCATACCAACCACGCCACTGAGGCGCTCAGAGGCATACTATGTGGTCCGTTGCACATGTAAATAAATTTGCTCAAAATATTTTCCTCTCATATTTAAGTTTTTGTTGATTATACAATAGTATATGACTAATCGCATTACTTATAACCCATCCCAGTTGATTTAAAGAAAACAAGTCAACTTGCCCTTCACATAAAGTTCAGGCTTTTTTTTTCAGTCACATGAAGTGAAAGAAAATTTCGGGTTATCATTATCGGAAGAAATTCATCCGCCAATTATGACACTCACTAACGTTGAAGTTGCGGCCTCTCTCTCTCTCTCTCTCTCTCTCTCTCTCTCTCTCTCTCTCTCTCTCTATCTCTCTCTCTCTCTCTCTCTCTCTCTCTCTCTCTCTCTCTCTCTCTCTCTCTCTCTCTCTCTGTATGTATATACGTATATGCAATACTCACACAAACATATACATATATATATATATATAATATATATATATATATGTGTGTGTGTGTGTGTGTGTATGGAGGCGAGATATAGATTTTGAGTGTGAACTTCTGTAACAGGGCGAAGTTGTTAGGAAAAACATAGCAAATACGACTTAAGAAAAATTGATAAGGTGGGAAATGTGGAGAGAGGTAGAAATGGACACGCAGAAAAAGATGTACAAAGAGCAAAATCCAAGTAGAGTGTAAAGACCTAGGAAGGGTTGGAAAATAAGGCGGATGAGGTTCTGGAAAGGACAAGGCCTGGATATCCATGAACCGCCAAAATGATTTGCAAGATAGGGGTCATTGGACCATTGTTTTGAGGTGAAATGCAATACAGCTGCTAATTTTGTGGAAGTTTGACTGTCAAAACGAAGCAGTTAAAGAGTGACTGTAGCAGTGAAGTGCAATTTTTTTTCTGCAACCATCCCCTGTTAAAGGTGAAAAAAAAACTTTATGAATCTGAAATAGAAAATACTCACACAAATACACGCACACCCATCTTATATATATAAAATGCTCGGTGTGAGGGTGACTTCCCTTGGCACACGAAAATTTGTAAATGGCAGCGTCATAACTTAACTACTGAATAATGAAGGATGAACTGTGGAGATTTGAGAGTGTATGCATCACCAAGCCTATTAATTTATACAATCATTTATATAATATGTACTATGAGAGAGAGAGAGAGAGAGAGAGAGAGAGAGAGAGAGCATCTAAATTAAAGTCACAAAGATAAAGCGGTAAATAAAGTAACAACCATAGGTTTTTCCAGTGGCATTGAAATAACTCTATTTCCCAT
>NC_061101.1:30288134-30298134 GCF_015104395.2 Macrobrachium nipponense
TTGTGCGCGCGCGCGCGCTCTAAAGTCAGCTGCATATATGTACCTTACATTACCTTCATAAATGGGATCTTATTTCCATAAAGCCATATCCTGTAGTCTAATATGAAAAATTCCTGCAGACGAAGCAGTTCCATCTAAAAAGCCTTTAATTCCTCTTTGTTTTAACCACAAACAAAACATGTAATCACTTTCCAGTTGCATAACAGCATTACACGCAACCGAGGCGCTCCCCACAATGACCTTGACACAGCCTGGGGTGACCCCCTAAGTCCATCTCCGGTGCAGAGATGTCTTGGTCATTATCTCTTCGTCTTCCTCTTCTTTAATTTTTAAACTAAATATTTATCCTTTGTGAGCAAATTATACAGATTTTTTTTTTATAGAAACTAATGTGGATCTTCAAAGCTAAATAAAGCTGTAAAATTTATGATCAAATTGGCGAGACTACGAGAACACATACACAGAAACGTCTGTAAATTAGTTTTCATATATGTGTATTTAAGTAGGTATGCATGAATGTAAGTGTGTGTATGTATGTAAGCGTGTATCTATTTGCGAGGGAGGAATAAATAAAAATCATTAAGTTTCACTTACACCCTTACAAGCATAATTGAGGCATCCAGCACACAGAGAACAAAAGCAAACCTATAATACCTTCATTACTCGCCACAGATATAATGGACCGTTATGATCAGGAGGTGGGGGCAGCAGAGAGCTTTCACCCATTGTGGAGAAGCTGGGAGGAGGGTGACATTCCAAGGGTGTTGGGGTAAGATGGGGGGACGTGAAAACAAAGATGGCTTGGGTGTAAAGATGGGGAATGGTGGGGAGGGGGAATCGACGCTGGATTTTTGTTGTGGATACCTGACAATCCATCGGTCGATTTGGCCAAGGTAAAACTTGGCAGCTGTTTGCGGGGTTAATTTAGTGACTGTAACTGCAAGAAAATTGTTCAGTTCAGTTTATGAAATAATAATAATAATAATAATAATAATAATAATATAATAATAATAATAATAATAATAATAATAATAGCATGCTCGCGATAATCTTTAATTACATGTTATTACATATTCTACTACCAAGTTTTTTCCAGTTCTAATAAATAAATAAAAAAATTATCATATTAAACATCTTTAGAGTAAGTCACACAATTTCGACAAAAATTACAAACCCATTATATATATATATATATATATATATATATATATATATATATATATATATATATATAAATATAGATATATATAATACACATGATCATTTTGTTTGACCCATTTTTTACCACACACACACACACCTATATATATATATATATAATATAATATTTTATATATATATAATAACACATGATCATGTGTTGACCATTCCACACCACACACACAATATATATATATATATGATAATATATATATATATATATATATATATATATACACACACACACACACACACACACACACACACGCACAAGGCTAATCTAAGTATGTTAACTAAAGAAATCATTCATTACTGTGAATTGGTCAAATGATGGAAATTGTTTAAACTCCAAAGCCACTAACTGCAACGCTTTACTCAAGTGTAGTTCAAGCGATTTCTGCAGCTACGTAGACTATGAAATACAGATGTTCAAAACGCCATTCAATGAATAGCTAAGTCCATTAACCCCCACTCCTTACCTGTTCCCTCCCCCTCCCTCCCTCCCCTCTCCCATCCCCCCGCCCCCATCTCTCTGGCTATCTTTTTATTCAGTGGTCATTGACAACCACCAAGGTCTGCATAAACAAGTAAGGTCGAGCCAATAAAGTCGACACTCGGATTTCATAATCCATGGCGGCGCTACAGCAAACATGCATAAGATGAAAGCATCATCCAAACAATTCAATTTCGTATTTATTTTTTATTCAAACCTTTCCTACGTTATCTTCGACTTAAATGCCATTACTTTTTCTCCTTCTTTCATATCTTCAGTCGCTGTAAACGAAGGTGAATGCTTGCTTACACCTCCCAAAGACGTGGTCAGTGGGTATATTGAGGCCCGTAATCTAAGAATCAAGGTGGGAATGATTAAAAAGCATATACAATAACGTAGTAAACTGAAAATTCTTGTTTTCCCTTTCTTATTTTCTATTTAATTTCGCAGTTCATCCAGGTTTCTTGTTAATGTATATGGCTTGTGATGAAATACTTTTATTATTATTATTATTATTATTATTATTATTATTATTATTATTATTATTATTATTATTATTATTTTCTCTCACGCTTTCAGTCAGGGTGATCGAAGGCGAAGAGTCTCGAACCTCCGCCAACAGAACAAACCGTTTATTTATGGGTCTCCAGTTTCAGATTCATGACACACCCCCTTCCGTTTCAAGGTCGTTCAACGTTGCCCCCGGGAATTATTTCGAGAGCTACAACATTATTGATGTTCAGTTGAACTTTGAACTTTACTTATTTCGCAGTGCTACTGTGAAGACAATCTGAGCGTCAGTACCGAGCGCTCAAGAAACCTTACTTCATACACACGCACGTGTTTCAGCATATCATCATATTAAATTATCACTATTTGATGTAACGTCAGGGTTTTTATAAATAAGTATTGCAAACAATATTAATATCATACAAACATCCTCCTGGCAGATCGTCGACCATAGGAAAACCATAAATATAACGAAACAAATTCCAACAAACATTCAAATTTTACACTATTCCTGGAAATATAACACAAATGCCTTCTCTCTTGACAATAAAATCGGATAGTGATGATTTTAAAAAATGCCAAAATTCCTAACGTCAATTATCTGCAATATTCAACAAAGCGAAATTCCTAACCGCATCCCCCCACTCTTTTGGCAAAATATTCCTGCTGCAAATTCACGACGTTTTTTTTTTGTTTTGTTTGTTTGTTTGTATGGTGTTTTTTACGTTGCATGGAACAGTGGTTATTCAGCAACGGGACCAACGACTTTACGTGACTTCCGAACCACGTCGAGAGTGAACTTCTATGAACCACGTCGAGAGTGAACATCTATCACCAGAAATACACATCTCTGACCCCTCGGTCGAATGCCCGAGAATCGAACTCGCGGCCACCAAGGTGGCAGGCCAAGACCTTACGGATCACGCCACTGAGGCGCTTGTTTGTGTATGTGTTCAATAAATTCTCCACCTAGTGTTTACTTTCGCGAGAAATACGAATGAACAATTCGATACAGTTTGCCCCTACTGAACATTTCTGTCAATAATACCAATCATAAGACAATCCTAATGGAGGATTTTTTTAACTTCTGTATAATTAAGATTTTTTAGTATGCACTGAAGTAATCATATCTATTCATTAATCATTTTACCTTTATGTACTTTGATTCCTGGTTTTTCTCTCCTGTTCACGTATCCGCATTCTGTCCGTCAAAAATCCTTAAGTAAAATATGGGATATCGCCGTATTACATGAGAAGGTGCTCACGCACAACTGGCAACAACGACATAAATAATAATAATAATAATAATAATAATAATAATAATAATAATAATAATAATCAATATACCTGCAGTACCACAGCTTCTCTCAAGCCAGTTAAATCTATGGAAGCAGCACATGAAATTTTACTACACCAATACCTTGGAAAACGATCACCACAGTTTATCAGTTGCTGTTGTGAAGCAGAGGAATCTAACTGTATAATCGCGCACCTGTCGGGATGATCATGATGGAAATTACGTTAGTACAAATCACTATTCATATAAAATAATAATAATAATAATAATAATTAATGATATAAGAAAAAATTGGAAGGAAACCTTCTTTCAAACAAGTCTTATTATTGAAAGATATTGCCGCATCATCTACATTTAACTTGTAAATAGTCTTCTCTATTTTTCTAATAATTGCTTCCTCTCTGCTATTACATACAACTGGCGAGTATTGCCCCGATATGATTCATCAGAAGTCAATTTCAGGGATATTGCTTACAAATTTATTTATCACAGTAAATAAATAAGTAAATAAATATATAATAATAATAATAATAATAATAATAATAAATAATAATAATAATAATAATAATAATGTTAAAGATAATAATAATAATAATAATAATAATAATAATGAATATAATAATAATAATAATATAATAATAATAATAATAATAATAATAATAATAATAATAATAATAATAATAATAATGTTGGTGCTAGTTGAAGTAACAATATGAAAGCAGAGAAAGAATATAACCAACGATGGCGGTGAAAATGATGAAGAGAAAGCATTGAGCACTGACGGACATTCATACCGCAACGTCTCAGTTGCACACCTGAAAGCAAACCATGTATATTAAATGCGACACGTTCCGAAGTAGTTTTGTGTACACTTAAGGATCAATATCAGGGGCAGATTTAACCGGTCTTAACTCATTTCAAAACACTCGCTTCCAGCCACACTGAAATATCAATGATTTCTGTCTTGAATCTTTTAACTGTCTCTGAAACGCGATCTTAAAAAATGTTTAAACTTCACTTGAGCGATTTACGCATTGTTTTCTAGAAATGTATAAAATAATTTTGAAAAACTAGTAACATTTAATCATTTCTGGAATCACTGTTAAGCCCTTAAATGATTTCCAAAACTTATAGTTATTGATACTTTTGCACCGTATAATTCTGAATTATAAGTCTAATAATAATAATAATAATAATAATAATAATAATAATAATAATAATAATAATAATAATAATAAAACAATGAAGGATTCGCAGGGTAAGCTTTTGCCAATTTTATTTCTCCTTTAATGAAGACAACATTCAATTGACACTCAGGAAAAAATGGAACCACTAACACCCTAAAATGACAAATAAACCAACCGTTAGAAAAAGACTATGGTGTCAAATGACGAGTTTCAAAACAAGAACGTTTTAGATGACACTAAATAGATAAGTCTTCTTTTTAGGGTGAAAATAACCCGAATTGGGAAAGAGTGGCTTTTCAAAGGTATTAAATGAGTTTTACTGTAATTACGTCAATCTGTATATGCAAACAAACATGGGTCAATAAGGGATTTATAGATAAATTAAAAGCTAGATAGGCAAGTTAGTAGGTAGTTAGAGATGGTGAGATATATAGTATAAAACGAAATATATCGCAAAAATAGATAAATGAGACATGGTAATGCTTAATATTAAATGAGTAAATATAATAATGTTCTTTTTAGCTAGTAAGGAAACACATGAATAAACCAATATTACCAGTTTTTTCTTTACTTAGCCTAAATTACAATGCTGATTTAGTGTCAAGTGATTTTATAAGTCTGGAGAAGTAAAAAAATTCCTTTTAATAAAGAAAGCAAAGAGCAATCGAAACACAAAAAAGGCCGACCAACAAGGAAAAATGGCAGTGAAACTATAACACTAACTTTTCGGAAACCAGGTGCGGCAAAACTGACTGAATAATGTGAAAGGAAATACGAGGAAAACCAAGTGGAAAAATAAGCGGTCTGTAGCGGGGAACGAAGCACCACCCAGTTAGCGTGGATTCCAACGGCAAACCGAAGAACCATTACCCTCTTGAAGAAGGCCGATCACCAAACATGGGGAACAGCCTCAGACAAGCGGCCTTCCGCTCCTGAGACCAGCCACTCTTCAGTACTGGGCACAAGGCCTCAGGGGCGGGAGGGGACACTTCAGGTAATATCTCAGGGGGTCCCGGAAGATCAGTCACAGGTGCTTGAATATGGCGTAGGCCTAACGGCATTCCGAAGTAAGCTCTCAAGATTACATTACGTGGCTAACGGCAGGAGAGCCAACTGCCCTTATATTGGAGAACAACTATTGCTGTCACTAAGGGCCAAGGGGAATCGCTGAGCCTTCTTCGGAGGGCAACTGCTTCGTCAAAGCCAGACCGCCTTAACGTCAACCTATGTCCTCGACAAGCCAAGAAAGCAACAGCAACGGTGAACCTCTAGGATTCCGGCCGAGGCTCGCTTTCACTGATCCTTTCCAGGACGATGACGACGACGCCAACATGACGACCGACTGGGCGCAGATGAGAGAACAGCTCCTGACGCCGACAACCCTCAGACTCCAGGTGAGTCAGGTCACTGATTGTCTCTTGGTCTTGGGTTTAAAATAGCAGCAGGAGGTTGGAAAAACAGAGAGCCTTTTAGTAGTAAAGCAAATTTAAAACTATGAAAAAAATGAAGTAAGTACTATTGATTTACTTAATTTTTTTGAACTCACAAAATCTTGAGTAACAATGAAAATATTGGTCGTGTGTGAAAAGTATCGCCAAATTCTTTCAGTAAAAATCTAATGCTAAATAGATTAGATACTTTCAAAGAAAAAACAATCTTTAAAACGTGAAAATAAAGGTATCAAACTGTAAGTGAGAGACCCGTCAAGAATAGCCCATAATATTGCGTACGTATTTTGTATGTAGTGTCCAGTTGAAATCTTGATTCTCTAATAAAAGTCAGAATTTTTTGTAAACCGGTAACTTTAGCATTCGTCCGTTATTCTTAACAAGAACTAAGCTTATGGTGTTCAAACAAATAAAATATGGTAACTTCTATGTGTGAGTTGTTGAAAGCGTATGCCCAAGACGGTAAGTCCATATTCTACAAGTAAAATATTGGAATAGGAAATGAGCTAAAAATGTAGTTACAAGATGCGAGTCTTAATACAAAGTTCGCCTCGCGTGTTCCTGTGCTTTCCTCTCAATAAAAAGACCTCATCTACATAAAAAGGCTTCTTGAAATGAGTGATTTACTTAATGCCCACCACTATAGGCGCACGAGTACTGTATCTAAGAAATATGAAGCATGCATGCACTTACAGCATGCCATGTAATATACAAGTGCCGAACACACACACATTTTAAATGGCGTAACAAAACGCGCGTTCGCAGACACGTGCACATAAATATACACATATATCAGGCAATATATTTGAGGATTTTGCTTTCAATACCCATACATACATCAATATACAGGAAATAAACAAATTCAGATACGGAATGTCATTTATACGGATATACTACGTGCCGTATGCTAAAATTAAGATTAAGTGAAGGCCATTTTTTTTTTTTACACATAGCAAATGTTACCTTTTTCCACCATAACTTCTTACGGCCTTGTGGTTTGACCTTTGTCTTAAACCGAGTCTATCACGCCACCTCAGGCACAAATGCGAGGAGATCGTCGAAAGCGACCAGCATTGAGTACCGGAGTGAGTCATCCATACCTGGGTCCTTCCAAAGTCTTCCTTGCGATTTTATTGTATTGTATTGACGTTTGCGCTCGGCTCCTTGAGCAATTCTATCCACACTCCAAACGCTATACTTGAGTAATATTATTAATTGCATTATTTATCTATTTGAGTTTATAATTGATAACATTTTTGCTCCGAAGGACGACCAATCAGTAAAAACAAGAAAATTAACTAGATAAAATTCTTCGCAACATTTGTATCATTCCTCTTTCATTCCCACATTCATAAATACCGTAGCAAATAAAAAAGGAAGAGGACGATAATTACATTTAAACCTGCAATATTTTTTTTCAACTATCCAAATCTGTATGAAATGACTGTGGATAAATGCAATGAAGGAAGATATATAAAAATACAATCCCTTTCAGGTAACGTACTGATGTCAATTGTCCCGAAGCGCACGAAAAGGCAATTTTCCAGATTAGGACGTAATATCTAACCGTCCACGTCAACTAGCAACAGCAAAATACCCTAATATGTAATTCATGAAGTCATACTAGAATTATGACATTGACATTATCAACATAAACAGTTGCATAAGCAAGTATTTACGAGGTCAGTGAACCTAACACCAGAATGTTAACGAAAGACTGAATTTATTACCGGTCATTACCATGCTCTCCTTTATTCTTAGGTTAATTGACCTCTCTATATCATAACGAAGCATGTTTCAAACTAGAGCTGACAGAAATAAACTCATTGAAATCATCTATTTTTGAACAATATTCAGTACCAAATTGTTAACCGGAAAACTCATAGAAATATCTCAAGCTTAAATCCATTTGCTTATAAATTGTTATCACCGGTTATTTTGACTGACTCATTTAATCAATTTAGCTTCATTTTTATTGCCTGCTCTATTTTTCTCCCTTTCTCCCCCCCGCTGACTTATCATCGGCGGCTACAGCGGATTGCTGGAATGATGGACTTGATGGAGTCGCTCTCGGAGTCGCTTCTACAAAGTCAAAGTGGCATCACCTGTCCCACCTGTAAAGGTAAGTGCCACTGAGAACTTGCGCGGGAAAACTGCTTAAAACACTTCGGTTAACTATCTTTATGTAGCTTCTTGATGTGTGGATTTGCTTCACCATGTTTCACTTAAATTTTCTACATATATCTGTTTCTCTATTCACACACACACACACACAGACATACACACACACACACACACACACACACACACACACACACATATATATATATATATATATATATATATATATATATATATATTAATTTTTATGAAAATATCGCTGACGCATACACACAAGTTAACTATATGTGTAAAACCATTACACAGTACCAGATGGTACAGTAAGTTCCAGAAGTGAAGCGACAAATCTCAGAATTGATCGTACTTCTATAGAAAACTCATGGGGTTGCCAGTTAGTATATTTTATTCCAATTATTGTCATCCTATTTATCTGATAATACGTATCAGTGATTAACTGTATAAGCGCACAAAGTATTTCCCCAGTGAATGATCAATGTTAGTTCAGTAATTGTTTATTAATAGAAAAAAAAAGAATTACCCCAAAGAAAAAAAAAAAAAAAGAATTTCCCCAAAGAAACATCTGCGGCTTCCAAAGTGTGATGTGAAAGTGGTTCACCATAGAGTGGCAGCAGGAACCGTGTGCATAAGCATTGGCCTAATAATTGTAAATTAACTTTCTACTTTTATAGCGTTATATCGAAAGTTATTATGATTTCTTTTGATAAAGCACAGAGAAGTTTAGCATCTGATTAAATGAAAATATAAATAAGACAAGTTGGTGTAAAAAGAAAAAAAAAAGAAAACGAAATCCAAGTTATGTGCGTGTTTAGCGTTGGTTACATGATTAGGCCAATTTCAAGAATCAAGGAAATATATTTTCAGCTTGTTAGTTTCTAATTATTTTTGCATGCGGAATTGCGTTCAGGGTCGCACCAAACAAGTATTTTCGTAGGTTTCCACTTTTTTTTTTTTTTTTTTCAGTGCATAAGTGATGAGACTATTCTTGTCCATACGATCCGGAGTGTGAATATGCTTGGCGAGCATTATTTTAATTCGAGTATCCCCTGTTATGCTCTCTCTCTCTCTCTCATTCTCTCTCTCTCTCCTCTCTATCTCTCTCTCTCTCTCTCTCAGGACGTTTTTATCTATCAGGAATAACCTCAGAGGCCTGTTTTAGGTTTTAAAGAATCCCCGAGGCACTAGGCCTATTGGTCATGCTCGGGTGCTTCGTTTTATATATATACATAATATATATATATATATAATATATATATATATATATACATATATATATATATATATATATATATATATATATATATATATATATATTTAACATATATATATATACATCCTATATATATAATATATATATACTATATATATATATATAGATACATATATATATCATATAATATATATATATATATATATAATATATATATATATATATATATATATATATATATATATATATATATATATATATAGATATATATATATGTATATATATATATACCATACATATATATATATATATATATATATATATATATATATCTATATATATATATATATATATATATATATATATATATATATACACACACATATATATATATATATATATATATATTATCTATATATATATATATATATATATATATATATCCCAAAAAATTCATAAATTTCTGTTATGCAATATATTGACTGGATCGAACTGATTACTGGTTGTCAGTGGAAA
>NC_061101.1:30303134-30310634 GCF_015104395.2 Macrobrachium nipponense
ACAACCATCATAATTACGACCCCAATAACAGAGCAGGAAACAAACAACTGCGATACGCACCATGCACGATCTTCCAACATATAATTTCCGTTTTAGTTCTCCCATTAAAACAATTACAATAATTCCTCTCAGAATAAGCAGGTAATGGCAGCAACAACGCCTTATCATTACAGTCGCTGCGCAATAGAAGCGTTGAAACATTAATTTCCTTTGAAAGGAGACGCGACAAACAAGGGCAAGTCTTCAGAAAAGGTTATTGAATTTTCAACGTAGAGATGATTATGCCTCTAGAAAGGGGGGATATATTAGATGATTCAGGAAATACGGAGTAAGGAAAAGAATTCTTCGTTACGGAAGGGACACGGAAAGAAAGACTCGCCAATAATGATCTTCTTATTACTAGCGAGATGAGGGCTCCCTATTTAAACCCGGCAGCAGGAGGAGGATCGATGTGTCATGTCTCCCCTACCCTCCCGATCCTCCACCTACACAACCCCACCAAGGGCGGACAAGCAGGTTTGCAGGAGGAAGGTGAATGAGTAATGTCTCCTTTACACTCCCGATCTGCTACCTATCCAGTCCCACCTGGAGAGGACAAACAGGTTTGCAGGAGGAGGGTGGCTGAGTCATGTCTCCCCTACCATCCCGATCCCCCACTACCTCGCCCACACCCGGGGCGGACAAACAAGATAGATCCACTCAGCTTTTATTTTAGATAGATTACTAACATACGGAGCCGTCAAAACTGGCGGGGGGGGTTGGAAATGCTTACCCATGCTCTGACCGATGTAGCTTCACCTTGTATACTTAAGTTTTGCGTACGGAAATAATCAAATTTAGTACTCTGCCAAAAAAGGAGTTAAAAAAAAATGCATGAAATTCTTAGACCAACATAGGCTGTTAGGGTTCTTTATTTTTTCTGTTTACATATCAGGAAGCGTTCAACATCTCCATTCGATTATGTTTTGAATACTTGGTGGGGAACTCTGCACTGACGCCGGGCTATTCGGATGCAACATTTGGACGGTTGGTACCAGAGGATCATCATGCAACTGACAAAATGTAGTGTAGTATCATAGTCCACTACTTCGTTCTTTTACAGATTATTGAACTGAAGATAGAATTTAAGTCAAAGGCCAAGCATTGGGGCCTATGAGGTCATTCAGTGCTGAAAAGGAAATTGACAGTAAAAGGTTTGGTAGGTATAACAAGAGGAAAACCTCGCAGTTGCACCATGAATCAGTTGTTATGAAAGGGTGGAAAGTAAGATGGAAGAAAGAGAATATGAAAGGCGGTACAGTAAAAAGAACGAAAGGGGTTGCAGTTAGGGGCAGCAGCACGCTGCAAAGAACCTTTAGTAATGCCTACAGTGCACTGCCAGAGGTGCATTGACGGCACTAAACCCCTACGGGGTTTTACAGATTATAGTTCTCCTGCTAGAGTATATATTTATGGTTTCGATCCTTAGAGCCTATGTTTCCAATCAGTATTTTTTGTTTTTCTATCTGCAAACATTTTTTACCCATCTCCTTTTCCCTGCAAATAGTCTTTGACTTGCTTCTGAACTACAAGGAAATAACAATAACAATAGCAACAACATTAGTTATTATAATGAATAAAAATTTTCTTTGTGATTAAAATACTTTTGTCATAAATGGTGAAAAAAAATACGCGACTCATAAATACAATCAACAAATATAAACAGACCGTGTACCAATTTTTCGATATTTATTCCCGAGAAAAACGTGAACAGTAGCAATTAGTGTAGTGTCTCCTACGGCAATGACGCTTGTCATTTGGGAGAACAGCATTTATCTTCTTAATCATAACCCATTATGCCATATATTACGATACCACTTCCTCTTCCTGATAATTACTTTTTCACGTGCGACCTATAAACGTTCCAGCTGTCACTAGTAACGATAAAATTAAAAGATCCCTCCTTCACGATTAAGACCATTTTTAGTTTTCTATAAAAGAAAACTACTGAGATGTCTATCTATCTATCCGTCCGGACGTTTCTGTTCGCCCTCAGATCTTAAAAACTACTGAGGCTAGAGGGTTGGAAATTGGGATGTTGATCATCCACCCTCCAATCATCAAACATACTAAACTGCAGCCCTCTAGCCTAAGTAGTTTTTATTTTATTTAAGGTTAAATTTAGTCATGATGGTGCGTCTGGCACCAAAAGCACAGACCATCACCGGGCTGTGGCTGAAAGTTTTATGGACCGTGGCTGAGAGTTTCATCGGCCGTGGCTAAAGTCTCATACTGCATTGTACGCTGCACAGAAAACTCGATTGCGCCGAAGAAACTTCGGCGCACTTTTTACTTGTTTTCTTTCTCTTACCATTTCCGTCAAATCCAGTCTCAAATTACAAGTGAAATTCCACAGGTCTGTATGATTGTGATGCGGTTCTCATCTAGCCCCGTCTAAATTAGGAACGTATTACTTATCAGACCGATCTTAATTACGGACGCATTTCCCGTCAATCTGGTCTAAATCAGGAGCATGTTTTCCCTGAGCTTGGTCTAAATTTAGAAAGTGTTTTTCTCGGCTTGGTTAAAAAGTAGGATGCGTTCGCTGGAGGTCTGACCCGAATCAAGATAGTAAGTGTTTCCCATCGGTCTGACCTAGTTTGTGGGAGCATTGACCTAATGTAAATGAGGAAATCATTTCCAATAGGAATGGTCTACATTATGAATGAGCTTCCCATCGGCCTAGTCTAAATCAGGAAACGTTCTAATCTGCCCGAGATAGATGATAGATTAGAGGTTTGTTTCCCATTAGTAGACTTCTAAGCTTCCCACTATTCCGGTCGGATTTTCGAATGGCCTCCCATTAACCTCGTCTAGATTAGGCATGGGCTTTCTAACTGGCACTTGCATAAAAACTGATATGTTTGGGTTACCGGTCAGCATCGAGATACCAACATGCTGAAAAACAAAACAAATCACCCACTAAGCTATTTGTGTGAGTGTGTTAGTTACTGAGCGCAAAAATTTCAACTTGACTTTTTATTTTAATATATATATATATATAATTATAGATATATATATATATATAATATAATATATTATATAGATTATATACATACCATATAATATATATATATATTTATGTATGTATGTATTTATGTGTTTATATATATATATATATATATAGTATATATATAAATATATATATATATATTATATATATATATTATATATATGTATGTAAATGTATGTATTGTATGTCGTATATATATATGTTTATATATATATAAACTATATATATAGATATAATATACATACATAATAATATATATTATATATATATAGGTATGTATGATGTATGTATGTAGGTATGTATGTATGATATATATCTATATATATATGTATGTATGTATGTATGTATGTAGGATGTATGTATGTATTTATATATACTATGTGTTTATATATATATATATATATATAATATATATATATATATAAATATATATATAATAATATATATATATATATATTTAATATATATAAGTCATATCACATTACCGTGATTCATATTCATACATCGAGCTACAATGTCCTTTAATATCTAAATTCGCTCTACTCGGAATTAATATATATTTCATATATGCTTAACCGAAGGGAAATTTTTTTACACGATAACAGATTTGCCTGGTCCCAGGCGCGAACCCAAGAAGACATTCAAATCCAGGACGTCAGTGGAAAAAAATTCCCCTTCGGTTAAGCATATATGAAAATATATCAATTCCGAGGTAGAGCGAATTAGATATTAAAGGACATTGTAGCTCGATGTATATATATAATACATATACAAGTATATATAATGGTAGTGCGTCAGATGAAGGTAGCAAAATGATCATTCCGCACACAACACAACAAAAGTTTCGATTTTTTGTTATCAGCGTATACACATACGATTACATAGATGTATGTACGTATGTATATATTTGTGTAAACATCAGCGTCTCAGGGGGTCAGGGCGTCAAGGGGTGTCTAGAAATGAGTCAAGGAGGACAACAGTTCCAGCGTTCATTAAAAGGTACTCTGCTCTTCAATTTAGCTCAGGTTTCAGACATCACATATGCCATCCTCAATACTGTAAAAGCTGAAACCGATTCAGGCCTGAAAACAGCCGGATAAAAAAATTAAATCCAAATATATCTAATTGCTTGTTTTCAACAACTCTTTCCATCTTTTCAGGGTGAAACAAAACTTTCCAACTTCCTTCCCGTTTATTCAACACCATAAATATCACTTTTACTTCTCCTTTCAACTTCGATTATTCAACAAGAGAATTTCAGAGCACGCTCCGCCGGCCTCCTCACATATTACACAAAGCAAATTATTCTGCAGGCGACTGTCTGACATTGACCGCCTTCGGACGGTGACGCAATATCAAAATGAATGATGTGAAACTCACTGAAAGCTCTTTGTTTACATTAATTTACTTGGATAGTTAGACCAGTAATAAAAATATCCAAACTATGAGTCATAATAATTTAAGAGTTAAAAGGGTGCAATATAGGCATCCCAACAAATGCTAAACCTTCTTTATAACAGGAATTAGATCATTGATTACAACCAGTAAAGTGCAGAGGTTAAGTTACGTCATTATACACGTCATTTAGGGATATGTAAAATTCGATCAAATCTTATTCAATTCTTAAGCAGCATTTAGCCATTAATAATTGCTTGAAATACTGTATATATACACACACACACACACACACACACACACATATATATATATATATATTATATATATATATATATATATATATATATATTATATATATAGATGAGAGAGAGAGAGAGAGGGAGAGAGAGATAGAGAGAGAGAGAGAATTTTCTAAGGATTTAACTTGATTTTCAAAAAGAACGAAACTAAAACTTGTACAAAAAAATTTCCCATTTTCGTCATTTACCGGTCTACCAGTTTTACAGCCTAAAATGTTAATTCGAAGGAAAATTCCTGTTCTACAGCCAATAAAAACATTAAAGATAAACAATGCAAATTTCAGAGAATCTTAAGGTAGGCAGATTAGATACTACTGGAAAGCTAGCATTACATATATCTAGTAAATCAAAAAGCAAAATCTATATTATATATTTAATTATATATATAATATATATATATATAATAATATTATATATATATATATATATATATATATGTGATGTGTATATATATATAATTATAATATATTAATATTATATATATATATATATATATATATAATATATACATATATGTGTGTATATATATATATATATAATATATATATATATATATATATATATATATATATATATATATAATGACATGCAATGTCTGTCGTCTCTTCACTTCCTTAAAGTACTACATAATGCACATGCGACTTCTAATTTTACAATTTACTAGCAAATCTTCAAATGTCTCCTCATGCTTTTTCCAATCTTCAATGAGGGATGAACTAAACTGCCCCAATGCAAGCAAACTCATTCTTTCGTAAACCAACAACTGTTTCGACCATCCATGCTAGCATTCATAGACATAGTACACCCTTACAACGGCCCACCCGCGCGCTTAGATACTCGAGACTTGTACAAACCGCGATTGTCTTCAAGAAACAGTGTTCGTGGGAGCCGACCATATTTTCCGGAAAAGCTGACGTGCTGTCGCTCCTTCTCTTCTACTGCGTATCGATCTGCCTTCAATCCTTCCGTGACAATGGGTTACTCACTGCGTTGCCAAGTTATGAAGTGAGGCTCGGCACCGGGCCGAGCAGCAGGCACGGAGTTGGGGGTGTGCATGAACGCCCTGGGAAATTGGTTTGGTTTGTGTTTATATCAGTATGTATGTATGTATGTTATATATATGTATATATATATATATAATACATACATACTTATATATAAACAACACACATACACACACACACACACACAAATATATATATATTATATATATATATATTATATATATATATATATATATATATATATATATATATATATATATATGTATGTATATATACATAAATATATCTGAGAGTGAGAGAGAGAGTGACGAGAGAGAGAGATGAGAGAGAGAGAGAGAGAGAGTCTTAAATGAAATCAAAGCAATAGAGCATGACGAACAAAATCCCAAAAGCAAAATGATATGAATATATTATTATTATTATCATTATTATTATTATTATTATTATAAACGAAAATGCATTCTTACGTACCAAGAAACGCCATTTTTTTAACAACAAAAAGGAGGGGCCACAAGTTCAACAACAAACCAAAAAAGGAGAGAGTGATATTAAAAGAGGAGGTATGTAATAAATAATTCTAGAAAGCAAGAGATTCCGCTAAAAAGGGTGAAAATATACGAAGTTAATTCGTGACTGGTCAGCCCGAGTGGGCCCTCAGGCAAAGAAAGTGAAACCTAAATTTATGGCAGCCATGATACTGGAACCACAGGAAAATTCGGTGTCTGAGAATACCGACTATTTGTACGACCCGAATCAAGGCAATTAAACCTGCAATGAGATGACCTAGTTGCCATAAACAGGGGTAATGAAGAATGCGGACTAAAGGTATGTGTGCAAACATGTCATGCAATAGTATTATTAGGGTTTAATTAAGCCTGTAAGGCTAATCTGAAGACCGCTTAGACAATTTCTTATATATAAAAGTCCCATGGATATTGGGCGGAATAGAACTCGCGAGTTAACCCGTTAGATCATTGCTACAGATTGCAAGACAAATTCCTCGTTGGACGTTAATGTATTTCTGGTGATTAGAAATTAATTTCTCGATATAATGTGGTTCAGATCCCACAATAAGCTGTAGGTCCCGTTGCTTGGTAACCAATTAGTTCCTAGCCACGTAAAAATATCTAATCCTTCGGGCCAGCCCTAGGAGAGCTATGAATCAGCTCAGTGGTCTGGTAAAATTAAGATATACTTAACTTTGCAGGACCAAGTTGATTTGGGCAGCTATGCTTGTCTCGGACTCAAAACCCTCCCTCCATACCCAACCCGAAGCCCTAAAGCACCCTGCCCCCTACCATTCAGACAGTAAGTACTAAGAAAAGCATCAAAATTTCAATATCCTGGCAAGACTACAGGAATGTATTGCCCGTCCAACCGTTCCATCATTATTCCAAGAAAAGTATCTGCTAAATATTTCATAATCAAGAATTTTTGAGGAAATGTTACGCGTGTTGAACCCAAATCTATTTAAACAATAAACCTGATTTATAGAAATACTGCTATACAAGGTAACTCAATGTACATAAAACTTTCAAAACCAAAGACACTGCGGAGGACATAAATCCTTAAGGGTTATATGACACAAATTCCTCCCAAAAATCATTACTGTCCCCAATAACTTTGACTCGGGTATCTATTAGAGAGAATAGAAAAATCTTGCACTAGAACATGGCACAGAAACGCCATTCACAAGTCTTTCATACATTTTGCTGTCGGCCACACGCACATGACTCACCTGATTTTC
>NC_061101.1:30315634-30343134 GCF_015104395.2 Macrobrachium nipponense
TTATATATATATATATATATATATATATATATATATATATATATATAATGTATATATACACACACATACACTCATACATACACACTTAAACAGCTCTTAAAAGACAAAATTTTTAATCACAGTTCCAATGCAGAGTCATGAGAATTTATCAAATTTATTAGTATTAAAAATCGTACAAGCAAAACATCTCAGATAATATCCCGGTAGTCATGAGCAAATGACAAAGATAGATCTACTGCAAAAATGAGAATCCAGAATGAACGGATTACTTCATCAAATACTATAACAGAGCAAAGAGGCGTAAATCTTGTGCAAACTACTTTCCACAAGAACTTTAGCTGGACCATATTTCTGAATGGCATACACGACACAATAAAGGTACAGAAGAAGAAGAAGAAGAAGAAGAAGAAGAAGAAGAAGAAGAAGAAGACTGAAACCAGTGAGTAACGTAACTCTTAAAAAAACCAGCCACTGGCAGCTAGTCCCGTTAATTGTGTGTAAATAATAATTATCAGAACCTTCAAGATATTCGCTTTCAGCAGAACTGGACCTCTGTTTACAAGCCCTTGTTAAATAACTCTGTAAAGTTTCAAAAAATGGAAAGTTTTCAAATATTGAAAATATATTCTGAAAATTTTGAAGAATTTAAAGCTAAACATATACAGTAGTTTTAGGCAGCTTTGCTCAAAAGATGACAAGCTACTTAAAAGAACACTAAGTAATTATCCTTAGAAATGTCAAGTATCAAATTCTGAATAAGCTAAAAAAAAATACAATATAATGGTGAACAGTTTCCCCAAATATAACTTCAAAGGTACCTAGGATCAACAACTGGAATCTGACCCGATAAAGGAAACATTATCAAGGACTAGACCAATCTATAAGGAAAATCTTTGGCCATTTCACACACACACACACACACACACACACACACACACACACACACACACACTTATGCACTCAAAAGAATTTTGTCAAATTGAAAATATTACACTCGTAACAAGAACTCAATCAAGTTGAGAATATTACTAGAAAATAATAAATAAATGAAACCACAACTCTGTTAATAGAAAAATGTTCTCAAAATGCACTCAAAACAATAACTCAGTGAAAAGAATATGTTAAATCAAAAGACAAATCTCACCGTCAACGAGACTCACAAAAAGGATAATTATACTCGAAACAAGAAATACTTCAAATGAATAGTATTAAATTTATAAGAAAAACTGTCAAAAGAAAAATTATGCCCCCCAACACAAGAACAACGACAAAAGAAAAATGGTGCATTCAAAACAAGAAATTTGCAAAATAAAAATAAAAATTGCACACTAAAAACAAGAACTCGATCTGAAACAAAATTCTGAACTCGAAACAGGAAGAAGAATTAAAATGTTGCATAAAAATATACTCAGTGTGCTGACAGCGCGCAATGACTCACAGGGTGTGTGTGTGTGTGTGTGTGTGTGTGTGTGTGTGTGTGTGTGTGTGTGTGGGGGGGGGGGGGGGGGGGTTAGCCACAGAGGCCTTATCCTTGAGACCTTGACAATAATGAGAAACATATCAAAGTCCAATATTTCAAATGTAAATCTAAAATTCAGCACAAAGACTTCAAGATCCTTGTTTGCCGTTTTTTATTACACTGCTTACTAAAAAATCTAACCTTTGCTTAATTTTTTAAAAATTTAATTCCACTAACAATTGCCTAAGATGGGGTTCTGCTTGTAACTTCATTTTGTTTCCCCAGTCAGTACACCTCCTGCTTCTGAGAGATGGTAAAAGCCCCATTATTGATCTTCTCATGGTTCCATGTCCAATACCTAAGAACAATTTCCTCTCCACTTATTTCTAATACAAACTCAGCGCCGAGGTTTCTTATATTACATTTTCATGTCCATCGTTTTATCTAAATATCTCGATATTTTCGCAATTATTTTGATTAAGTTTTCAAGCACTGATGTCTTATGCTTTACGTCATTGTAAATGTCTCTCTAGTTGTTGTTTTTGATTAAGCTGACCTTGTGTCAGCACGGGCTCTTGCTCACAGAGCAGCCCGTAAGTATCTCTCTAGTTATATATCCACGCTACTATATTAATGCTCATGTTTTTGTTTTCTTTAGCCTTGAAAGTGGCATTTAGTCCTAAAATAAATATGGCAATGTCGACTAGGCTTTAGACTCGCTCTCCTCCTCTCTTGATGAGTGGTGGGAAATCATTATAGAATTAGTCGAGCACGTGGCTCACCTCGCAGTGGAATTAACGCTCCGTTTGTCTGGGCATAATTGTGTTTGGTTAACAGTGTTTGGTTTACTCGGGTATTCGTTTGCCTGCACGTTCGTTTTACTTTTTTTCTTTTTTACTCAGGTAAATTACAGAGTGTCTGTCAGGTGATGGTTGCCGTTTAATTAGAATTTCTTTGTGCTTTTGATGAGAACACTAGAAAATCCCAGAGGATCTTCTTCTTACACTGAGTTAGTATGTATGTGTAATGTGTATGTATGTTTGGATGTATACGTGTGTTGTATATATATATATATAATGTATATATATATCATACATACATACATACATACATACTACATACATACATATATATACATTCAAAAGGTAAACTTCTGAGGCTAAATCCTATCTTCAGAATAAAAACTTAAAACGTTTGGAAACGATTATCCTGCCATTCGCCTAAAAAAGACCATCTAACGCCACTCATCAAGAGAGGAGAAAAAGAAGAAAGGAAGAATAAAAAAAAGGAACAAGTGTAAACATTGGCAGTTCCACGTACCTTCAGCCATTGCATAAATTATTCAGAAAGATCAACACTCCACTACACATGTAGTCACAAGCCCTGTCGGTCATCATGAACAGGCAGGCTGACTCATACTGACAGGTCTAGTCATGTTGTTATTTTTGCGCTCCTCTCTCTCTCTCTCTCTCTCTCTCTCTCTCTCTCTCTCTCTCTCTCTCTATATATATATATATATATATATATATATATATATATATATATATATATATATATATATATATATATATATATATATATATATATATATATATATATATATATGTGTGTGTAAACATATGTGTATGTGAAGTATATGTACACATTATATAAATGACACACACACACACACACACCACACACACACACACACATATATATATATATATATATATATATATATATATATATATATATATATATATATATACACACACACACATTAAGCAACAAAAATCACTTAATATCAATTTCGCTGTATCATCGATACGTGCATAAATTCTCCTTGTAAGTGAATTCGATCAATATCTATGAGTACAGAGAAGTCACTTGTGTGCAGGCGAAAAAAAAACATATAAATGGACTGAATTAATTTTACCTTGAGGATAATTTTCTCCCATTGGGTATTATAAACGGCAATTGCATTTGGACCCTCCACGGTTCGAACCAGTGCCCTCTGGGTTTGATGCAGATAAGGCAATAGCTTTTATTCACAAGGTAAAGAGTTTTGATATTATGAGGCAGTTATGGCTTCCTATTTGGGAGTATACAAAGTCACGTTTGAAATAGTGACAAAACTACGTAAGAGTATGCATGAATTAATGTATGCATTTAAATATCAATGCAGATCGTCATAAAAGTCTACATCATTCTGTGAGTTATAATTTCTTGACGGGACTTCAAACACAAGCAATGACATTTCTCCCCCCTGATATTAGATCTTAGCGGTACGCATTTACTGAAATAAGAATGAAATACATGCATACTTATTATACACATTGCCCTTTAGTTTTGACAAAGTCCACGTTGCTTTTTATAAAGAAATATTTTCTGAAATATCATAATGTAAATAAAAGATATCGGTAGGAACCCGTTGTCTGTTAGCCAGTGGAAGAGCATATATGTACGACAATGTGAATCTACAACGTTGGAGACTTCCCTCCATGTTTTAGGAGTCTTCTTGTGTGCTTTCTTTTAAAAAGTGGGTTTATTGCCACTTCATAAAGCAACTCCATTCAATACATCTATCTCACTGACCAGAATGGAATCAAGTGAGGCGGTCTTCGTCTCTGCAATATGAAAGAATGATTGAATAAAACTAGAAGTGTAAAAGAAAGGTGTCTATAATCCTGTCCCCTCTGTAACAGTCATAATAAGAGAGTCTCTCTCTCTCTCTCTCTCTCTCTCTCTCTCTCTCTCTCTCTCTCTCTCTCTCTCAGGCAAGTATGGATAATAACGACAGAAGGAACCTGCATCGAAATGTCTGAACAGGAAAGACTATGTGATGAATTCTGGTAATAGGATTGATACAGAATAAAAAGAGAACGATAAACTACATCAAGGTCTCTGATGACAAATAACAGGGGAATGTTATTCCAATCAATCAACAAAACACTCAAAAGGAATATCGACAAAACCAATCCATATTAAATATGTGAATACCTTCTTTTACCGCTAGGATATCCTGGAAGTCATCATTTCGTGGTCGGGCCTTGACATAATTTTTGTACTGTCCTTTCGGCCAATTTTTCAGGTTGAGGTTCTTTCTAGGAATATTTACTATAACCGAAATCGAAGTCCCAGTGTCCCTGAAGGTGGCGGAATAAGCGGTTAAGACTACTGAAAATACAATACGTTTTCTATTTCCTTTTTGTTTTTTTTAACTTTCCTTTAAAGACGTATGGATACAAGTCTTGTTTTCAACAAAACTTAAAAGGCATTAATAAATAATACGCAGGTAAATAGCCAATACGCTGTCTCTTAGAAATGGGAAATGAATTCTACGGTGGAGCTTCAACCGGTTCCAATCAAATGACTGGAAAGCAAATTTATAAAAGGATTAAAAAATGAAAACGGTATCTACGGACAAAGCGAGAACGAAGGAATTGCACGACGAGGAGGATGAAAAATTAAAATGAGCAAAAAAGTATCAAATGTCAGTTTTTCTTAACATGGAGATAAAAGCAAGACTTAGTCATTTGAAAAGTTGCAGTTTTGAGTCACTGTGGATTAAATTCCAACATTAATTGTTTACTTCTGTGGTCTCTTTAAAAGCAAGTACATTAAATTTTCTATGTAAACGCGTACAAGACAAATACACAAGTGTGCATAAATGAGATACACACACACATATATATAAAACACATACATGTATGCATTAATATATATATATATATATATATATATATATATATATATATATATATATATATATATATATATATATATATATATATGTATATATATGTATATATATACGATATATATATATATATATATATATATATATATATATATATATAATATATATATATATATATATATATGAGTGTGTGTGTGTGCGTGCGTGTGTGCGTATAATGGGGAAAACTCAAATTGAAAAATTGAAAGATGCTTGTAACGTGATTGACCCCATGTACTTTGTTGCTGCATGAGAGAAAAAATAATAATAATAATAAACAAAACATAATATTCCGATCCTCCTCATCCGAGCCTCAAGTTAAGTTGTTCAGTGATGCAAGTCGCGTGATCAGGAGGAATTTATTCAAGTGGCCGTTTTTCCACCGACTAAAAGACGTCATCAAATCGAACGCGCGCGCGTGCGATGTCGAGACTAAATTCGTTACGGTTGAGCTGGTAATTTAAAGGTTCTTAAAATGTTTTTGCTGGATTAAACAACTACTGATGATTCCAGGAAACGATTAACGACAAGGAGACAGGCGCCTACGTATGGGATAAAAAAAGATTGTATATAATTTTTGGCAATATCTTTTAAAGAAGATTTTTTTTATATTCTCAAATATCAGGCCAAAATATCGTTTAATAGCGAATACACTATGCCTTGGGAATAACTTGTCAACGGTATTATTATCTGTCTATCGTTGCTTTTGAAACAGGCCGCGATTCAAATCCTAATTCTAATTCCCTAAGATGTATGATATTCCCAAGGTGTATTGAATTCGATATCAACGACATTTTTATGGCTTAATATCTGTGAGTATGCAAAGCAATATAGCACCATACAATATAACCAATATGAGTTCTCGGTCACCAAAATCTTCGAGTGTTCTAGAATAAAATCGAAATGATATATGACTGGAAGTTATAAATTGCAATTCTTGTACAATCAGCTTACGCTGTGCGATAAATAATGTACTTATACACCGAACTCAAGAGTTAATTGGGTTATAGAACTCGCTGTCAGAAGGCTGAATTCCATTCTTTACTCTGTATTTCCTGCATTATTAACCAGACTAAGATCTTCATTTGGGCAACTGGGCCCGTTTCTTCGTTTTCCTTATAATAATAAAAAAATGATTTAACATAACTATAAACAGGCATTCACCCAAAATGTTCACTTTTAGAATAACGTGTTTACTAACTCAAGACTATTTCAATTAATGAGACGTACTGCCGATCTATACCTGTACGAACTATGAAACTCTGCTTGAATAAGTCATGGGCCAAGAGCCAGTGAGAAGCCGAACTCCCGGGCTAATCGCGACACCCGAATATAAATGTCCCGAAGAACATAAATAATTCTTCCCTTCGGTGGAACACGACATCATAAAAAAAGGGAGGAGCGTCCCGCGAGCTGCTATTTTTAGAAAAAGGAATCGACAGCGCGTACATCGATGAATAAACGATACTTGCACTCCTTTCTACACCGACGCCTTTTCCAGGCGCTAAAAATAGAACCATAAGAATGTTTAATGCATAACCGAACACTTCACTTTACACTGCAAGGAATCTTTTTTCGTTATGTAACTTGGTGCGACTTAACTCAGAATATTGTGGAGGTTTGACGCAAAGCTTGGCAAAATTTGTTATGCAAATTTCCAAGACTTGGAATCGAGAAATGGGGTCTTATCGACTGTTAAGTGGTGCTGTATACAATAGCTCGCGAGAACCAAGGGAGTATTGTTACATAACGCGCGAGTTGAAAAATATGCTTGTTTTTCGGTGTCTGGAGGCTTTCATCATGCATGCCTATTTTTACGTAAATTGTTAAAATATATTTTCCATTTTAACGTCACATATCGCTTTTCAATAAAGGAACAATAATAAAGTGGTTTTCAAAACTAAAACTGAAAAATAAAAGACTAGATTGCGCTTCTCAACAATATTTGCAATTGACAAAATATCAAAAGATAGAAAGAAATATATCTAGAAATCTACAAATTCGTTCTGTTCAACCTTTCGAACTCAGAAACATAGTCAAGACTTTCCCATAATGGTCATGGAAGCATATTTAGTAATGACAAAACTTTTAAAAAAATTTACGCACATATACGTATACTAGTTAGGGAAAGTACGGCCGCTTGTCAACAGTTGTTGATAGAATAGGCAACTACACAAGTAAAAAATGAACCGAAGAAGTTTTCTGTATGAACCGCGGCCTATGAAGCTTTCAGACAAGGACCGGTGGTGGCCTATCCTATAGCGTTGCCATATGCACGATATGACTTACTTTAGCCTTAAATAAAATAAAAACTACTGAGGATACAGGACTGCAATTTATGTTTGATGATGGGAGGGTGGATTATCAACATACCATTTTGCAGCCCTCTAGCCACCGTAGTTTTTAAGATCTGAGCGCGGACAGAAAAAGTGCGGACGGACAGATAAAGCCTGTACAATAGATTTCTTTTAAGAAACTAACAAAACTGGACTATTAAAAACAAAATAACTCATATTCGTACAAAACACGGTTTCCTAATATAATTATTGTTATATTCTTAAAACCTTGATAGGATAGTATCTCCGAATCTGGGTCCGGGTTGCAACCTGCCATTAACCTGAGGCCAAATATTTCTAAGGTTCTCGTCTGTCTAATTCACTTTTTGGTTCCGAAGATAAAAAAGTTTTCCTTTAGAAATCAATTAAACCAGATGATCTACTGACCACCAAGGATTTCCTGCCCTTTCACCTCAACTGAATCGACGTTTATGCCCTTGGCCAGGCCAAACGGTAATCATAATAAAAAAAAAAACTTTCCCAATCCGACTATGAAATGGTCAATTTATTCTCTACTGAAGATTCCATTGAAACAGCTGAACAAAAAAAATTATGTTGATTCAATCAACTATTTTCTCTTCATAAAAGCTACAGAATGATACCAAATATAAAATTTGTAAGCTATACAACAAATTAAAATCGCAAACGTTATTAAGGCAGTATACAGTAACTTTAGTCCGTCATTAAAAATAAATTATATTTCACGAGAGATCATCGCTCTCAAGCGTCCAAAAGATTTTACACGAAACTCCTTGCAGACTTGGAAACTGGAGCGCCAATTCACTCACAATAAAGCACTATTTTGAGGAATCGATGTTTTTCGCACTATTAAGAGTTCACCGATTATCATCGGGTTGCTGCCATTTTTGTGATCTTCAAAATAAAATTGAATATAGAATTCAGGGCAAAGACCAAGCGCTGGGACCTAAGAGATCATTCAGCGCTAAAGGGGAAATTAACAGTAAGAAGGTTTTAAAGAAGTAACAGGAGGAAAACCTCGCAGTTGCACAATGAAACAATTGTTAGGCGAAGGTGGAAAGTCAGATGGAAGAAAAGAGAATATGAACGGGAGTTCAGTAAAAGGAAAGAAAGGAGTTGCAGCTAGGGGCCGAAGGGACGCTGCTTTGAAAGACCCTTAAGCCCCGTCCACACGGTCGAGCTTTGCTGGCTTTGCTCGACGAACTATAGTACACCAAGTGTGGTGTAATCGGCGCTAACCGCCTACGGGAATTATGACTTTTAAGCAAGCCTATTTAAACGTACGGGTTGATGGGACGATCGTCCCAACGTCGTCAGCAAGCCCAGGGACAAAGGAAATCATAAGACAAATAAGAGGGAAGGAAAAATTAGACTTCTGTTAAGTAAACCTGAAGAAAATATCAAGCCAAGCAGTCCCTTAAAAAAATATGCAAGATCTGGCGTAATGCATAATACTCATTTATTATATATATATATATATATATATATATATATATATATATATATATATATATATATATATAACTATATCACTTAAAGCATTCCGTTTAGCGGTTCGTACGTACACATAAATTGGACCCAAATGACAAAATCGTGGTATTTCTTAAACTACGAAATTTACTTTGAATTTTTTCTATTAAGTTTTATGTAACGGCATTCAAAAGCTCCTCACAATATTCACGAATTCTGGCAACACTCAAATTGTGAAGGAAATGTCCACAGGATCCCTACAGACGACTTTATTAATCGAAAATTCTTCTTCATGGGTTTCCACAAATATAAAATACAAATATCAGACTTTATAATAATATCAGTAAAAAGCCCCAATAGTGCCTTCACGTTATACTATTCTTTTGATGATTTGAAAACTTCCCTCTACATTCAACTTCTTTTTATTCAATCCTGGTGAAAATACAACCTTGCATCATCAGTAGGTCAGCAGTGACCTCTACTGACCTTACAGTGACCTCTCCCCGTATCACAGGATTTGAATGAAGTGAATAACTCTTCGGATTTTTCATACCTTCTTTCATTTGTAGAATAAGATAACTCTACGGAGTTTTCAAATCTTCTTTGGTTACAATTTCTGTCATGACTAAAACTTACAAAATAAAATAATATATATAATTTTTTAAACCACGCTTTCATTAAAATGAATTAACGTCAAAGTTTATTTTTAGACACATATGACAATTACAAAAATAAAAGTTTATGCGCCAAAAATGGAAGGAAATGCTACAAGAAGAAAATATATCTTTTTATTTCTTCTAGCATTTCCTTCCATGTAGGGCGCCCACGCTTCTATTTTTGTAGACATGATGAATTGTAAGAAAATCCTGGTGTCTCAAAATACTATTTTTTACTTTTTAGTGCATTTAAATATAAGCGCGTTTAATATTTTTATTTTTTAATCTTTTAAAATTAATTGACTAACGACGTCTCCCTACATCTGCAAAATTCGTGTGATACAATTCCCATGAACCATTTGTGGGTCACAAGAGCCACTGGTGTCCATCCACTCACTGGTAGTCCTCCATCCAGGTATTGACCAAAACCTAATATGTATGACTTTGCTTATTTATGTAATACGTAAGCAGCTTGGCAGACCTCATAAAAACTGTTTAAATCAATTTCTAATCCATAAAGAGGAATATTGCGTTCATTGCTTTGTGAACGACTTCGTCACGCGTAGAACACTGTTCTTGCTGAATTCTTTTAAATTCTGTTATTTTTGTGATAATAGCATTAAACGCTTATACATCCCAGCTCTTTCTTTACGTGTGTCTTGAAATTTCGCGGATATAAATTTAGATGGATTTCTGAGGATTTAATCTATTTTGTACAATAAAAATTAGGAGACCATTTTACAGAAACTAATCAGTCGCTTAATTCAACGAAAAACAAGTCCTACAGGACTGAAGCCTTCACGGTAAACAAAACCTATTGATTTACGAACTCCTCGCAGACGACTAAGACGCCTACTATACCAAGGCGAAGCAGACTGAATACTCGCACGCTCTTGTTTCTTTAATAAATAAATAAATAAATAAATAAATAAATAAATAATAAAAAAAAAACTAAAGTAACTAGCCTCTAATACAATCTAGGTTAACACTTAAGTCTCATTTCACTATTACACTCATTTATTCGTGACACATTTACTTGATGAGGTCTTGAAGTTCTAATTGTAACAGATTAAAATTTTTTTCACTCGTGTATCAGTCCTATTACTCAAGAGCAATTAACATTAAAGAAAAGACTAAAGCGATAATCAATAATCAATAATAATAATAATAAATAGTGATGAAATCCACAGTGATGTAGATGTAGATATTTCATTTAGAAATATTCACAAACATATCTACATCTACACCACTGTGGAATTCTTCACCATTTTAGCGAATCTTGCTATTAGAAGATTTTTATGAATAATAATAATAATAATAATAATAATAATAATAAAACTTAGAAGAAAGTAAACTCGCAAATGGATGGGTTGAGTGAGGTGGGTTGCAGTGGGTGAACTGCCGCAAGTTTGAAAAGCGTCTCTGTGGTATTATAGATCGTTAAGTAAATGTCACCAGAGGCTTGACCTTAAGGAGACCTCCCAATGCTCCAGGAATCCCCGAGGCCCGTCACCCTCTGTCCCTGAGGAGCCATCACTCGCAAAGTACTACAGTCGCTTCCTATTAGTATTTATCATGCTACTTTTACTTCATTATTAGGTCATTCTACCTACGCGTGTTACGAGATGTTTTGCACCGAGATTGGGGTACGTATTTTTTAACGATAAGACGTTTCCCTTATGGGGGGTGAGTTTAGAGAACTTAGAAGACAAAGGTAATTGCCATAGTCATAATTAAAATTGTGAGACGAGAATGAGCCACCAGTACAACAAACCTATGCAACATTAAGCGCTTACTGTAGCTACCTAAAACTTGTTATCCCCATCATACACTACGTCACTCACCTTCACCTTGTACAATATCACTCTTCTCTAGATATTAAGAATTTTTCATTTAAATACCTCCTCTTCGCATCTATCCATCTATTTCTGTGTCTCCTTCTCCTTTTTCAGGCAATTATTATCAAATTTCGTCCCCCATTCTCTCGGGACTATCAAACCATCTCAAGTGCAATACAACCTTTTTCACCTACGTTAAAATTTGTTACAACTTCGCCATTATTTCATTAATTTTAAGTTTAACATTTACTCTTCAGTCTCATACGCAGAGATGGATCAGCTGTCCTTTCAAAACAATTTCTAACATCGGCTACTAAACAATTTCCTTATTTTTCACAAGTCTCCGTAGTTTCTCTGTCAAGTCATTACCTACTACTGTGTTAACCAATACAAGATACATTTTCTTATTAACACAACATTGCACCTAAGCCTGTTTCTCTCTCTCTCTCTTCTCTCTCTCTCTCTCTCTCTCTCTCTCTCTAAATAATATAATAGTTAAGAGTATGAATGTAGCAGCGGCCGTTGAGGTACTTTCCACTAAAGTCAACAGCTTATTAGAGGAAACAGCTTAATGTTGGAAAGACCGTAAAACTTCTAAAACTCCTTAACATCATATCCCATTTTGGACATACATATCTATATATATATGATAATGTTATATAATATATATATATATATTATATATATATATATATACCTATATATATATATAAATTGTGTGTGTGCATGCATGATTAAGAACAAAATATTTTTTTTTAATGTAGATCTTTGAAATTTTTGAAAGTACAGTGTTTCACAATTTCCTTCTTATCATCCAGCTTAACCACTTTCCTCTGAAAATACTGATCGACTTATTTTTCATCTTCCAACCTTTCTTACTCTCCTTTTCTCTCTTTTATCATTTCTCGCAATTTATTAATTACGGTGAAATTAATTTTCCGTGTTCCGAACAAACAAACATAAACCAAGTACTTGTGTGTGTATTGTGTGTTTGTGCGTGCGTGCCTGCGTTTGTGTGAAAAACACAGTCAATAGCGTAAGTCATACTGCAGGTAAGCCAACATGATATATTTATCCCTGGCGTGATGTCTTCACATGTAGTTTTACAGCTGCGTGCTTCAAAATCTTTTTGTATTTATTTCTTCATTGCTCATTTTAACTCTCATATTATAATAATAATCCCAATCTTTTAACACTAAACCATATTCTTGAACGAACGAACACTCCACGTGTTCACACTACAGTATTTGAATGGTATTGATATGTGCGCAAACACTCTTTTTTTTTTAAATTCACATTCATGCTCGTGTACAAAAACTCCGATGAGTAATATTTTTAAATAGTTATTCATACTTTACAGGAATTATATCGACATGTACGTTAATATATACTTAAAAATGATAAAATAATTATAAGATAAACTGCAATATGAAATTATACTACTGGATATATTTGTATATACGTATTTCTGAATCATACAGGTAGTAGTACACTTAGTTTCATAAACATTTCAATCTCCCCTTCCACAAATATTTTCTTCTTCCCATTTCATCAATTCAAGGCAACTCTGGCAATCTGAACATTAACCGATTCTCTGAAAAGAGTTTACCAAGAAATAAAACAAATACCCTCCGGATCTCTTCCAGTTCATCTGCAGGGAATCCACAATATTGGATCGTCCTTTAAGTGGAAATGTAGTTATGGAATACACTTTTAAAAACGGAGAAAAGCAAATAAGATACAACAATGATCCTTGGGTTCTTATAGAGAGAAGGGAAATGGGTGTCACAGAGTCCGTCCTATATGGACAAAAACTAATAGCGAACATGCACACGAGCTCTAATATGGCCACACGATTCACACGCAAACTAAAAATCTAAATATTTAGAAGCAGACACAGCATGACACACACGACATTTCTGTGACCACACTTCAAACGTCATCCTTCACGGCTATTTATAAAAGGACAGCCACTTCCTTAATTCACACCGGCTGAATGTTTAACAACGCACACTTTCACACAACGATTTGCGTCCACAAAGGAACCGATGTGATCTGGTCAGAACCAACCTGCTACTAAAAGCCTCGACCAACCGGCTTGAACGAAATGAGCTACTATAGTAGATTCACATCAACCGTGCATCTGATGTCTTGGCAAGTCCCTTACGACGCTCCTGATTGGCTGTTGATAAGCCAATGACAGGGCTGGAAACTCTCAGTCTCTCGAGAGGGTTCATTAGGCAGGATGTATGTATGTCGTATCCATCAGAAGTGGAACATACAACCTGCCTATGTGAACTCTCACGAGAGACAGAGTTTCCAGACCTGTGATTGGTTTATGAATAGCCAATCAGGTGCGTCATAAGGGACTGGCCTAGACATCGTATGCACGGTTGATGTGAATCTACTTTAGCAATAGAGAAGAGAACGGTCTCGATTGCTATTAAGAGGCAGCAGTAGAGGCATTTCGTTTGGGGAATGAGAATACCCGAGGACGTCGGCTGAACTTTAACGAAAAGAGTTTGAGGCTTTACACGCGCGAATTGGAGTCTCGAATTTTCTTTCGTTTAACAAAATCACTGGCGAAGGCCATTCACTTGTACGTCATAATCGTTCAGGTGCCTCGACCATACTATGTGCATGAACGTACGAAACACACACAATAATTTATGTGATAATATATATATAATATATATATATATATCATATATATATATATATATATATATATATATATATATATATATATATATATATATATAAATAAGTGTGCTTGTTTCGTACATTCATGTACATAGCATCGCCGAGTGTGTGTACGTGTGTATGTATGTATGTATGTATATGTATATATATATATATATATATATATATATATATATATATATATATATATATGCACAGCTTTCAAATAAACCCCTACGAATAACCCATTATTATCGGATTCACTTTACCTAAGGATATGACTTACCCAAGTACCCTGGCCACGATTGGAACTTGTGCCGCTTTAGTTTGACGAGCGTCCTTGTCAGAACAGATGTATTTTATTGCCGCCATATACAATGATCTTATGTTATAAGTCATTCCCAAGGATAAGGAAAGTCGACATCAGTGGCCGAATAGTTGCTTAATATTTGAAAGTATACAAAGTCAAGTGTAAAACTGATCATACATATAAGATGGTTTCTATAAAGATCGAAGGCCAATGGAACCGGCAACCTAATAACTGTTTTCAGCCCGCCTCTCATAAGTAGGAAGGGTATAAGTCAGGAAGAGAGAGAGAGAGAGAGAGAGAGAGAGAGAGAGAGAGAGAGAGAGTGGTGAAACACCATTAGACTTTTCAATAACATTCCAAGGTGTCATTTCGCGCACGCGACTCAGTACAGTAGCCGATGAACAGCTGACCTTCTGGCTCGTCGGTGCAGGAGAGGTCACTCCCACCAGCGCTGGCAAGACAAGAAGAAGCCTTGTGAAGTCATGTCTGTACCTATCTATATATATGCTATATCGCTATCTATCTTCATTTCTTTCTTCATTTGGATCTAGACTTAGTAGAAGCAAGCGTTTCCAAAGTGTGAAGAAATCTGTCAGTGAAGAGGTCATTGCGGTTATTGAAAATAACAAAAGTATCTTGTAAAAGGTGACCGGTAGATTCTAAACCACACACACACATATGTGTGTGTGTGGTACCCTTGAAAATGTATTGCAGAGGTTAAAGGATAATGCAACTGCGAAAATAACTGTGTACACATATCATCTTTATCTTCACATGTGCATGCAAGGCCATTCACCCACAAAACCTAAAGCGATTCGATTCGCCAACAACACAACGTTCAGCCCTCCGACAGAAACATCACAAAACATTGCCAGTCTCTTCCCCGACACGAATCCTATTCCAAACATATTATTATGGCACGTCATGGGTGGCCTTCTGCTATGTGATAATGTTTCTTTCTTTCTCTTCATTTTTTTTTTTATTTATTTTCGTGAAGATTAAGAGAAGTGAAGCGAAAATTTCGAAGTTCCAGAAGATTTATCCCGGTTTCTTCCGTGTGAACCATAATGCGGACAACTGAGTGAAATATCTTGCTCGCACGACAGAGAGAGAGAGAGAGAGATTATATCTACTAAAACTGGAGTCACAACACTTCGGTTACTGACGCCGTAATACATTAAAAGGAACTAAACAAAAAAAAAACAAATAAATATTTTTAAAAGTGGTTTTTATATGACAAATATCTAAACATAATATATATATATACATATATATTATATATATATATTATAATATATACTTATATATATAATATACAGGTTATATAATATATAATATATAATTATATAATATATATATTATATATATAATTACAATTAAAGAAACTAAAAGAAAATAAATATATTTTTTAAAAAGTAGTTTTATAATGACAAAATATCTAAACAATGAATATATATATAATATATATATATTATAATATAATATATATATTAATTATATTTAATATAACCTGTATATTATATAATATTAATATCTATATATATATATATATATATATATATATATATATATATATATATATATATATAGATATATATATATATAGGATATATATATATATATATATATATATATATATATATATATATAATATATATATATATATATATATAGAGAAAGAGAGAGAGAGAGAGAGAGAGAGAGAGAGAGAGAGAGAGAGAGAGAGACTATTGTAATAATATGGCAGTAATACCAGGAATATCAATAACTGCCATTATTTCTAAATTAGTTATTACTGCAAATAGCGTATTAATCCCACTTATCCGAAAGCCATATCACGTATACCATTCCATGGAATAATGGCAATAAGCAGAGGCTTCGCTTATATAAATATAAAAAAAAACCACTTCAATTCCATTATATAGCAGCTTGCCCGCCCGGTGGACTCTAAAACACATTCAATCAATTCCTTACTCAGATGTCGTGACTGCGGACTTTTTCTTTTAATCTATGAAGTTATTGCATATGCTATAGCTCTCTGCTTTACAATACTTCTGACTTTTTCTATCTCCTTCTTTACTCCTATGTTTTGTTTTTGTTTACTTATATTGTCAAGGTTTGGAAAAGTCTGGCCTTATTCAACATGTCACTATAAGCGAATAAAACCAAGTTTTCAATTGTGGTGATGATGATTAACGCAGTAAAAAAGGTTTAATCAAAGGACCACCCACTCTTATAATTATGTACTAATCGTCAGTCGAATTCGTGATTTCCTACGTCACTCATATTTTTTCCACCGAATATATAAAATTGTCCCTGAAGCATCCATCCCTCTTTCATGGAGATATATCTCCCCCCACCCCCACCCACGCCCCGATTTATCATAAAATGCCCAGGAATTACATCATAACACTGCTGTAACAACGCGTCCGTCACACCCTTTCTATCGCGTGCTCATGTCTCCGGTCGTGAGAGATGTTTCTGCTCAGATGTCACAGGGTTTTCACGGAAGGTCCTCCTTCTGCCGTTACATACATCAGACGCCAAATAACAAGAAAACAAGTAAACAATGCAATAGAGTTTCCTGTACAGCGTATAATGTTGTATGAAACTTACAGCCAGTACCCGTGAAACTCTCAGCCGTGGCCCATAAAACTTTCACCAACGGCCCAGTGTTAACCTATGTTGTTGGTACCTATACCGGTGCCACACGCACGATCATATCTAACTTTAACTTTAAATAAGATATAACCTACTGAGGCTTAGAAGGCTGCAATTCGGTATGTTTGATGATTGGAGAGTGGACGATCATCCAAATTTGCAGCCTTCTAGCCTCAGTAGGTTTTAAGATCTGAGGGGGGACAGAAAAAGGGCAGACGGACAGACAAATGACCCTCTCAATAGTTTTCTTTTACAAAAAACTTAAAACAGATAAAACAGCTGATAAGAAACTCTGTAATGCAACTTTCTTTCTCCTTTTCTACTACAGGCACATTTATCAATATATTGTCTTTCGTATTTTACCGCACTTTTTGACTATTCTTCTCTTTATAGCATAATGCCACTTCATTCTGCGGAGGTTTGCTACTCAATAGTGATGACCTTTCTGACAAGTTTCTTGAGCATGTATAAACATTTCAATAAAAATAAAATGGAACTAAACGGACTATCAAGCATTTCCTTATGAATCTAAAAACATGCAAGCAAAGGCAATAAAAATCATGGACCTTGCAGCGTTTGGGGCTGCAAATGTTAAAAGCAAATGTGAGAGCCTTTCATTGAGGTCCCAACCCAACGACAAAGACCAGAGAACTTGATGCCCCACCAATAACAAAGGTAGTTATTCTAAACACACACCTATAAAATCTTCCTACCCTTCACCAGAAATGGCTCAGAGAAGAGATTTGAGCAAGAGTCCTTGCCAGCAAAAGGCTGGCTGAATCTAACAACAGCAAGAGATGGGCTAATCTATCAAATGAGAAAATATATTCAAGTCATTTTTCCATCTCTACACCAGGGTTAAGAGATGAATAACGGGCTGCCCTAAGAACAAGAGGCCGAGCTGGCAAAATGCATTCTTTATAGCCAACAACAACATACTATGCACAATAAACCATATTTAAGCACAGTATAATTAAGCATCTAGTATTCTTTGTTTGTACTTCAAAAGTTGACAACGTCGAACCCCGACTGACTTACCTGTACAGCATCATAACATCCCTTCAGAAGACTCTGTATATACTGTAACAAACTAGATCTTTCCAACCCATTAAACAACATTCAAAAGTAAACAGACGTGCTTTGGGGCATAACACCTCCTCCAGTTTACCTTTGCATCAAATTTTGTGTGACCAATCTGCTAGACGTTATGTCTCATGAACTTGCAAAATTGATCTGATCTACTAGGTGGCCGAGGTCATTCCACAGGGCTGAGAGATGACTCACTGAAGGACGTCCTTTAAATGTATTTAACCTTCAAATTTTCATGTAGCTGGAGAACAAGTTTGCAAATATTTTTTTTATCACAAAACTCTTAAAAGGGAGATTTGCGCGCGCTTTTTAGGCGTTATATATAATCCGGCAATGAAATTAATTGGGAAAAACTCTCTATCGCGAGAGTATATATAATGTTCTAAGGGGTCCACAATAATGAAAAATGTTGCGAGTTCGTGCATAATTTTAAAACTCTACAAAAAGCTTTCGAACCCTTCCCTGGGTTAATCTTCAGCGAGTTCGTGTACATTTTTTATTATTGTGGACCCCTTAGAACAAAATGAAATTAATTCTTGATAAAAAGGCTCAATTGATTTACGCTGGCCGCTTTTATTTTAGGGCAACGCCTACAAAGTGTTTCAAGAGCTCAAAATTAAGGATGTTTTTGTAAATCATTTAAATCAATACGTCAACATTCGGCTCTACCTATTACCGATACAACTTTTATCTCGCTACCTGAGTAAAACTTAGATTTCTCTAACAAAGCACAGCCAGACATAGGATATCGCTGAGAATCCACATAGATATAAAAAATAAAATAAGGAATCCATTTTTACAAGTTTTATTGCTTATTCATTATAATCTGGCGAGTTTCCTGTTACAAAAGAGAAAATAACTAGAAAATTATCTGTTTTGTAACGCACCTTTATTGATTTCCGCACAGCTGAATAAGTGCATTATTTTCTTTCCACATTCTAACCCTTTCTCCTACTTTTCCTCTTCCTGACATTTGACCTTTCACATGATGGAGTATACAGTCATGTTAGTCTCCTGCCTTCAATCACCAAGGCAACCAACACAGCCCTCCCTCACGCCACACCAACAAGATACAACGAAACAGCTTATCCAGACTACACCAGGGAAGGGTTACGTGTGTGAGAGGTTATTTTGAACCCAACAGTATCATAAAAAAAAAGCAAAAGAATACGTTCCAACTCTTCATTTCTGCGTCCGTCTTCTTGCAACGAAGGCAGGCAGGCAGAAAGACAAGCAGACACAGGCAGATTTTTCAAGGTTCTCTCGGATTCTCTAACTCCTGGATGGCAATCGATGGAGATTAGCGTCTTTCATGCAAAACTTCACCTTGACGTTGCGTTCGTTTTGGGGACTACAACATAACTCCAATTCTCTCTCCAGCTCTGAACAAATATCTGCACTAAACACTATCCTTTTTGTAGGAAGTTCTGTTAATGTTATAAAATATTTGTATATATAATACACACACGTACAATATATTATATATATATATATATATATATATATATATATATATATATATATATATATATATATATATATATATTGTACGTGTGTGTATTATATATATACAAATATTATATAATATTAACAGAACTTCCTATAAAAATGATAGTATCTAGTCCAGATATTTGTTCAGAGAGAGTTACAAGGTTTCCAAGGCTAACTGTCCTCATCATCTGGAAAACTTGTAACTTTTTCTGGAAATATCTCCACTAAATACCACCCTGTTTAAAGGATGTTCTGTAATGAATTGTATTAATGAATAGAACAATAAATATATATATAATATTATATATATATATATATATATATATATATATATATATATATATATATATAGTGTGTGTGTGTGTATGGGTGGATGGGTGGGGGGGGGTGTTATGAGGGCACCTCGCCCGTACTAGAAGCCACTAAAACTGGTAGAGGATAGGTTCCAGCGCTTGCATAATAGAGACATCCGTGGCCAAGGACAGCAGGCATTTACTTCGATCAATCAATATACAAAATTTAAAGGTTTGGTCTAAGAGTTTCAAAAATGACATTCCGCAGCCATCAATCACGGTTGTTTAAAATTTTCATTTCTTATCATTACAATATTTCACACATACTTTCGTAAATATACATGAAACAATATTCTTCCCCGCGAGCGAATAGACAGACCACATATACCTACATCTCTTGATCATCTGTGGGAGCCATATGCAGACTTACAACTGCATGCATATATTGTATAAAAGTATACAAACTTATAAAATAGTCTGCATTTACATAGTTACATATTTTAAAAAAGATTATATACTTGTATATTCTGATCATTTGAATGTTTATCATCATTTAAAAAATGAAGTGTAATTAAAATGTTACAGCAATATTCGAAACGAAATTTAGGTTGGACGAGAGAGAAGAGAGAGAGAGAGAGAGAGAGAGAGAGAGAGAGAGAGAGAGAAATTACTCTGTTGAAAGCAACATTAAACGAATAACGGACTTGCATTTTTTTTTATTTCCATGGTACACCTTCGAAGAGTATTAACCTTTATCTAAATACCAATCTGTGCCATCTCCGCGCACTGTATTCAACTGCCAACCAAGATTTTCGGGGGTCGTTATCTAGGACTAATATTTCTTTGAAGTCATTATCTTTATGATATTTATAGTCTTTGTTTACGTTTTACGGTAATCCCCAACGGGCTTGTACTAACCCCTCCACAAAGGTGCATACAAACCGGGTTAAAAGACGTGGAAATATCCCAAACCCCAAATAAAACAGCAGTTTCCATGATTGTCTACAGGATATATTTCTCTCTAACACCCATCAACCACGTAACAATGACGTCATCACTCCCATTTTACTTATGACGTTTAGTGACGGTGGTCTTAACCCAAATTAGATGATTTTTTTTACCTAAGTAAATGGGGTCTAGATTCCGTAAGAACTGGTGCCTTCAAGACAAGGATGACTGACTGATTTCATTCCACAGTCTGGCGTTGCGACAACTATGACCATGAACGCAAAAAAAAAAAAAAAAGATAGAAAGTTTTAGTGATGAATTTTAATAAAACAGAAAAAACTGACAGCCACTTTCCTCATAACTCATGACATCCATTCTTACGACTGCTCGCGAATACGAAATTCGCTCATGATGAGAGGAAATTAGTCAGTCTCCACTCGTGTATCTAATGACCATATTTATGCTTAAAAAACTACATTAGCTTAGCCAATACAAACCAGGAGATTTCGATTCTGAGAATAACTAGAAAAAAATTTAAAAACTCAACTCGCTGCTGCAAGTGTATCAGAATCCTGCATTATCATGTAAAACGCACCAAGAATCGCTCAGAGCAGAAGAAATTAATGATCACAAATTCCTTATACCTCTTGCAGGGGAAGTTTACATGAGCAAGCAGCTACCTTAAAACACCATACGCTCTGTAAATACCGAATCCTGTAAATATCGACTCTTGTAAATACCTAATCCTGTAAATATCGACTCCTGTAAATATCGACTCCTGTAAATACCGACTCTTGTAAATACCTAATCCTGTAAATATCGACTCCTGTAAATATCGACTCCTGTAAATACTAACTCCTGTAAATACCAACTGTTGCAAATACCGAATCCTGTAAATACCGACTGTTGCAAATACCGAATGCTGTAAATAGCGGCTCCTGTAAATATCGACTCCTGTAAATACTGACCCTTGTAAATACAGACTCATGTAAATACCGAATATTTTAAAGACCGACGCTTGCAAATACCGAATACTGTAAATACCAGCTCCTGTAAATACCGGCTCTTGTAAATACTGACTCCTCTAACTACAAATTCGTTCTGCTTTCAATGTAAACGAGATTTTCAGCCTGAAACTAGATCATATCTATAATTCCCGAAAGATGTTATGCTTTTTTAAGTATGGGATTCTTGCAGTTTCATAAACTTTCTTGGCTTCTTTATATCACTCATTTCAATATTGATTGAAGGTTTAATTAAATTTCTATCACTTTTAAATTTCCGTCCCATAGGCCATATAAAATACAAGGACCGTACGAGTCATGCAATGGACTATTGGTGATTCTCAAAAATGACATCTATGCCTATTGTAGCATAATAAAAACAAACCTTTCGCAACGAGAAGCAACGGCCGTAATCAACATCGTTAACAGAAATCTTCAGAGAGGAGAGCGAACATTATTGTATCACTAAGAACTTAAACGTTACACAATTAACATTCCTGAACGTCGGTCCTTGACCCGGTATTTATAGATCTTCTTGGTTTAACTTCAGTCAATAATATCTGATGGCGTAATAGCTTTAAAGAAAATCCTATTAGCAAACATCAAAAATGACTTCGACTTGAAATATTTGTGGTGACCTCCTCTCTTTTTTTAGTTTTCTGTGAAACAAAATGATTGAGATGGCTATTTGTCTGTCCGTCCGCACTTTTGCTGACCGCCCTCAGATCTTAAAAGCAACTGAGGCTAGAGGGCTGCAAATTGTTATGTTGATCATCCATTCTCCAAACATCAAACATACCAAAATGCAGCCCTCTAGCCTCCGTAGTTTTGATTCTATTTAAGGTTACAATTAGCCATAATCGTGCGTCTGGCAACACTATAGAACAGGCCACCACAGGCCGCGGCTCATACAAAAAACTTCATTGCATCGAAGAACTCGGCGCATATTTTACTTGTTTTTAGTAAAATCAGGTCTATGAAGAATGTCTCATAATAATACGGATAATGGCTGACTGCTTCTCAGTGGCGAAATAAAATCTAATTCTACTTTCACAATATAAATGTAAGGTAATTGACCCTTCCCTCAGGGGCAGGTTCAACTGAGCACCTCTGATGTGGTCTGTATGTCAAATTGCGCTCATCAATGGATGTTTTTATGATTACATATTATATCACAATCCACGACTAAAGGCTAAACACGCCGAGAGACTTCCTTAGGCCTTAGATGTGTCAGATTTTAATCACCTGGCAAAAAGTTCCAAAGCTACATCACAGGTCAAAGGGTAAAGATTTAACAAAGCTCTAACCTTAATCTAAACAAAGAAACTGCCGGTACAATAACAAACAATTACGGCACAGAGCAACAATTACTAATAATAATATACTACACAGAGAATTGCACAGATATTATATCATCACTCTCACATACACAATAAAGCCCATCGTCACACAGACACACAAAAATAAATTTATCTTATGATAAAAAGGCGCAAAATATTCAAACACACATAAATACACACACACACATACACACACACACACACATATATATACTATATCATATATATATATATATATACTATTATATATATATCATTATATATATATATAAATATATATATATATATATAGATAGCAATCTATCTATTTGTGTTATATATATATATATATATATATATATATTATATAGATATATATACATACATACATACATATAATTATATAGATATATATATATATATATATATATATATATATATATATATATATATATATAAAATTGTGTGTGTATTTTGACAAAACATACCAGTAATCATTAGACTGTCCAGCGAACTCTTACGCTCACAAGTATCCCTGTCTCCACCACTATGTCACCGTGACTTATCCTGCTTTCCGTCTTTGATGATGACAGATCGAAGACACAGCGGCTATATAACAGGCTCTCGGGAATGTAACTACCTTACCTGACTTGAGGTAATTACTGTGTTTACTGCGTTGGGGGCAGAGAGAGAGAGAGAGAGAGAGAGAGAGAAAGGCTAATGCTTATAAGCAACTACTCGGTTTTTTTTCCATCTGCCCAGCCGCCTGTGGTGCTCGCGCATGGTAACACTGCGTCCCGGGCTTTAAATAGTTACGCTGTGTAAGTTTTAGGTAAATAAAAGGATATCTGGGTGTACATTTGCAACTGAAAAGTGTTTTAACAATTTATTGTATGCGAATTACACCGGTAATAATCGAAATAGGATATTGTTATTATTGTTGAATGTTAACTGCCTTTTCGTGGTGGCGAATGGAACAGCCAGACGCTGTGGCGGGAAAATTGCTTTTCTCGCTGTTCACTACGGCAAGATGTCAACTTGATTGGACTATTACACCTACTCTGCTACTAAGCTACGTGCTACTTCATTACACGTAAGTATATCAGTATATACTTTTAATTTTTATAAAGTGCGTTTTAGCCAGATACGATATGACGTAACTTGGTTTAGCATCTGTTTAATGGAATTTGCACCTGGCTGTTCCATTCGCTACCCCGAAAAAGCAGCTTACATTCAACAATAATAACAATATCCTATTTCGAATATTAACGGTGTAATTCACATACAGTAATTATTAAAAAACTTTTCAGTTGCAAATGTACACTCAGATATCCTTTTGTTTACCTAAAACTTACGCATAGCGTAACTAGTAAAGCCCGGGACGCAGTGTTACCATGCGAGAGCACCACAGGCGGGTGGACAGATGGAAAAACCGAGTATAGTTACTAATGAAGTTTGCAAGCTTGTAAGTCTTATATCTGAACGATAGCCTACAATACACGTGAGAATACTAAATAATTAATAATAATAATAATAATAATAATAATAATAATATAATAATAATAATAATAATAATAATATTTTGGTAGAAGACCCTCTTTTAGGCAAATGCTGTTAAAAAGGATGGCAGAATTAAGCGAGTTGATTTTATATATTGTTTTTTCTATTTTCCTTACAATTCGCTTCTCAGGCTCAGCGATGTTTCTGAGTAACTGGCCAATATTCATATTGGGAATTTTCAAAAATTATAAATGCTGAAGGAATCTTTTATTAGAACAAGATATCAGGTCCAGGTCAAGCAGGGGTCGTCGTCAGTGCTGGTATTATTCCGTAGGCGTAGTTCAGTTCGGGCCGGGGTCGTCTTAGGTTTAAGGGCTGGTATTGGTGCTGGTATAGCTGGTATCACGTGACGTTTCGACCTTCTCGTAGGTCATCTTCTGACGAGTCGGTTGAAGTGACTGTAGCAAGAAAGTTTGCGGAACGGTATTTATAGCGGCACGGACCTAGAGTTGCATTCTCATTGGTCGGGCCGGTCTTGGGCGAAGCCGTGGATCTCGCCTCGAAGGTCTCGGGGATTCTATCGTGCGAGCGCCACAGTGGCGTGCCTGGGGATGAACGTCAGGAATTCCGTCTGTAGCAGGAATCGTATCATCCTGTGGGGGTTCCTGGTTATCTGGCATCGTCGGGGAGTCGCTCGCTGCTCCATCGGGCGGCGGTGGGAAGGAGAAACGTTTCTTGAGTGATATTTAAGTTTGGTTTCTCCTTGCCTATATGGAGGGCTTCTAGGAGGCGCAGACGTCGGGGATCCGTTGTTTGATCTATTATGGTGATATTAGGGATAATATCATTTCTTCTTATCCGTTTGTTATGAGCAGTCCTGGCGTGGTTGAATATGGCTCCTTCTTGGGCGTGGCAGGAGATTCGTTTGGAGAAACGCATGGAGGTCATACCGACGTATTTGCCGAGGCATCCTCGGACGGGGCACGTGTAACGGTAGACCACACTCGTCTTCTTCAAGGGATCCTGCAGGGGCGCCGAAGGATTGTTTCTCATCACCAGGCTGCTCGTCTTCTTCGTTTTATAATATATAATCATCTTAATATTTCTGTCTGGGTCGGCGGGGCTGATGTTTTCCTCTATGATCTTTTTGAGGGCTTGTTCATCCTCCTTATACCTCCGGTGGAAGTGCCCCTTGTAGAAAAGCTTGATGGGCTCTGCAACGTAGGGGCAGGGTTCCCGGTGGTACCAGGCTTCCATACCTTTCCTTATTGACTCATCAACAGCACGATTGGTGTGTCCGTTGTCGACGAGGACCTGGGCGGCGCGCTCCAACTCACTGTGTATGTCATTCCAGGAGGAGCAGTGTGAGGGGGCCCTCCTGACGAAGGCGCTGATGGTGGAGCGCTTATACCTCTCAGGGCACTCACTCTCACCGTTCATGCACATTCCCAGGTTCGTCGGCTTCGTGTACACCCTCGTGCTGAATCCGGAATCTCGCTGTTCGACAAGGACGTCAAGGAAGGGGAGGCGGCGATCTTGGCAATGTTCAATCGTGAACGTGAGGCAGCTGTGGTCATGGAATGCACGTCGCAGCTCCTCTATCTCATCCTGGGAGTCGGCGCAGACGAAGGTGTCATCAATGTAGCGCACATACATCCTCGGTTTCCTGGAAATCTGGAAGACCCTCTCCTCGACGGTACCCATATAATACCAGCACTGACGACGACCCCTGCTTGACCTGGACCTGATATCTTGTTCTAATAAAAGATTCCTTCTGCATTTATAATTTTTGAAAATTCCCAATATGAATATTGGCCAGTTACTCAGAAACATCGCTGAGCCTGAGAAGCGAATTGTAAGGAAAATAGAAAAAACAATATATAAAATCAACTCGCTTAATTCTGCCATCCTTTTTAACAATAATAATAATAATAATAATAATAATGGAGAAATAAATTCACAGTTATGTAAAAGTACATATATCTAAATTTAAAACTTTAAGGATAGCTTTCGGGAATCTGTTCGGTTCCCTTTATCAATAATAATATTAATAATAATGAGAGGAAATCCATAATGACAAAAGCAGAGAAGACATGAATTACTAAGGGTATAAAACACTGACGTTGTAAACAACTAGACACAGATCAATATTACATAGTAATGGGAGCCTTTACTATGCATATACATACACATACCTACAGTGCATCAATATCGCGAAGCCAATACACGATCATTAACCTCCCGTTCATTCTTTAGCTACAGAAGTAACAATTACTAATTCAGTTTGCTACATCCATCGGTGACTCGGACTCATAGGTCCAGAAAAAATTATTAACATGTATGCAGTGGCGGAGTTAAGGGTGGTGGGGGGGACATGGTCACGTGGCCCCCCCACCAGAGGATATGAATAATAGAACATTGTTTTCTTTCCATAATCATTATCAGTAGCAAAAATTTGCTTAGTTAATGGTTATTTCAATAACAACAACAACTGTAAAACAAAAATAACAACAATAGCAACAACTGCAACTGTATATATGTGTGCATACATCTATATTAATTTATATGTACCGTATATGTGTACATGTTACACACACACACACACTATATATATATATATATATATATATATATATATATATATATATATATATATATATTATATATATATATATATATATATGATAATCCAAAGTGCCCCCTCAACAAAAGGTTTCTTGAAGAGCGATTTTATAAAAGGTAGA
>NC_061101.1:30348134-30380634 GCF_015104395.2 Macrobrachium nipponense
TCAGCTTTAAAAATATATATCCAACTGAAAGTTAGGGAATCAAATCATGAATTTATGGTTATTTTATGCGTAGGGAAGGATGAAGGGCTCTTTTTTGAGTCAAATTTTATGCAACTGAAAGGCACGTGTCCGTATACGAATCTTTCCGGAATACCGCCATCATAACGGAATTTGAGTCACCTTCATAATAAAAAAAAAAAAAAAAAAAAAAAACGCTGGCAACGATTAGCATTCATATCAAGCGAAAAGTGTATAAGAAGACCTTGACCACCGACTGACTGACTGACCAGAAGAAACCGCTACACTAAATCACATATACATGACGATCCAAGTTCCGAGAAAGAGGCGGCCTTCAACGACCTGACATTATCTTCATCAGGAAATGAGATCGTTTATTTAATTATTTATTTATTTAACACCTAACACCAATCGACAACAGACGGTGGTGAGGAGCCAAAGGCTGACCTTTTTCTCATTGAGAAATAAAATAGACTCATACGGTAAATAAATAAAAAGATAACTGCAATCTGCCAATTACCATCAAGAGCTTTGCATCATCACTGACCTTTCTGATGACAAGTTTCAACTTCCGCCAGTAGGGCGACCGATACTCTGCAGAACATTAAAGATATCAAAATAAAAATAAAATTAGTATGTGAGGGAGAGAACAACGAAGATATTTGTATTTTAGAATGAGTATGTATATAGTAGTATGTGCGTGTATGATATATATATATGTGTGTGTATATATATATAATATATAAGTATAAAATTATATATATATATATATATATTATACATATAATATGTGTGTGTGTGTGTGTGTGGGTGGTGTGTCTATCAATAGAAGGATCCACGTAATATCCTTGTCTATCCAGAATAATATATTTGTGGAAATATTTTACCAAGATTGAAGCTTTAGTCCATCCTCCTGTGGACTTGAGCACTACTAATGTTTTTAGTTAGCGATCAAGTCCACAGGAGGATGGACGAAAGCTTTAATCTTTGTAAATATTTCCACAAATATATTTTATCTGGACAGACAAGGATATTACTGTGGATCCTCCAATGGATTTCTTAGAAGCACGATACGGTGTTTTTATATTTGCGCGCGCGCGCGACACACACACACACACACACACACACACACACACATATATATATATATATATATATATATATATATATATATATATATATATATATATGCACATCAAACTCACACATTTGTATATAATGCAGACACCCACATATTTTATATTTTAAATGTACATATATAATATATATATATATACATATATATATATATATATATATTCGTATATATATATATATATATATTTTATATATTATATATATATATGAATAACTTGATCACGAAGTATATAAAACGTGATGCTATGTATAAATAAAGGTTTTTTGCCACGAACAAAAAGGAAAAAAATGAAAAAGCGAGATAGCCAAGTACTTCGGTCCTGTTCGGACCCTTTACTCAGTTAAGGGTCCGAACAGGACCGAAAGTACTTGGCTATCTCGCTTTTTTCATTTTTTCCTTCGTGGCAAAAAACCTATATATATATATATATATATATATATATATATATATATATATATATATACATATATATATATATAGCATATATATGTGTTATATATTACTGTGAGAGATTGATTTTTCATACCAGTGACATAAAAATACGCAGTACACACCGTGTTAAAAAAAAATAAATGTAACGTACTGTACATTTCAAATTCTCTGTAGAGGCATAATGCAAGCAAGAAGATAAATTTCTATACAGGTTAAACATGAGCGACGGAAAACTAAAAATAAAGCAGAATTCGAAAAAAAATTCTCGTTTCCAACAGCTAATATGATTCCAAATACTTAGTATACATTGTTCCTAAAAGTCAGCGCAACTCCACATAAACTTTCTTCTATTTACGGTAGTTAGAATAATCACAACTGAAATTCCCCTTGCCAATTGAGATTAAGTAAGTACAACCGCAAATAAAATCCCTCATCTTTCTAACGGTTAGACATTTCCATCTGACAAATCTCTTATTTCGAAAAGATATCACCCCTACAACTCAATTCATCATTCCTAAACCCTAGGCGTCATTCGCGCCAAAGTTCTGTCTGTTTCAAAGATGACTTTCATTAGAACCGAGATTTCTTTCCAATCCAGTGACGGTGGAGGGAGCCAGCGGGAGGCTGCGGCAGATCTGTCCCTACTGCGGGAGCTTTTACAACATCGGAGCCAATACAGACGTCAGGCTGAGGCGAGGAAGAGATATCAGGGTCGAACTGCCCCACATCGTAAGTCTATTTTGATGTTCTTGTTACAAACTTTTTAGAAGAGCCTTAAGTCCAAGGCTCCATAAGGGGATCTCTGTGACATATACTATAGTAGATTCACATTAACCGTGCATTTGATGTCTAGGCCAGTCCCTTATGACGCTCCTCATTGGCTGTTGATAAGCCAATGACAGGGCTGGAAACTCTCAGTCTCTCTCGAGAGTTCACATGGGTATGATCTATGTTCCACCTCTCCTAATGGAACGTCTTTCAAAAGTATCCCTCAGGAGAGGTGGAACACATCCTGCCTATATGAACTCTCTCGAGAGACTGAGAGGTTCCAGCTTTGTCATTGGCTTATCAACAGCCAATCAGGAGCGTCGTAAGGGACTGGCCTAGACATCAAATGTACGGTTGATGTGAATATGCTATAGAACCGAGCTGTAAAAATGATGCATGCCCAATTTACAGATAGCGTAAATGAATACGTGGGAAGGGGGATAATATTTTTTTTTGACAGAAGTAACATACAAAAGAAACGAGAGCTCCAGAAGATTCAAGACTGCTAACGTATGAGAAGCTGTATGGCACGCATTTCAAACAAACTTTAATTGATAGGACTTAACCAATAATAAAGGACCAGGCCGTTATTTGACAAAGCAATAGTTGTTAAATTCACATATTTTCAATAAGCATTTGATGAAAGGTCCAAAAAATGAGGAAGAAATTAAACGGGAATTTGAAACGCCCTGGGACTGAATGGAGAGAGAGAATTACGGAGTATCAATATAAATGTCAACAGCCGTATTTTCAAGAGAAATTGTGAGCTTTCATAAAAAAGTAAACTCATTTTGAGCATTAATAAGAGAGAGATCCTTTCATCTTTGTTTTGATGTGATTAAAGACAAATTTACAAGAGAAAAGATAAGACTTATTGGCCATATCTATAAGTCCCTAGAATAGCAAGGAAATGGAAGGAAATTGCAAAAGCTGTACTGTATAACTGGAGGACAAATAAATGACTAGAAAGGATTATAAGCGGTAAATGTAAAGAGGTAGGCTGACAGTGAACGTTACGTGAATCGATAAAGACAGAGTAATAGATGGATATTCATGATATTACGTGCAAAAACATTCGAAATTGATTACTGCAAGTGACAACGTAATCAATGAAGAACAGTCATCACCCAAGAAGAAAAGAGAAGCGCTAGATATTCTGCAGAATTTGTGCAAAGAATTTCATGAAATAAACCCGTAATATAAACCTGTAATAAGTTTTGAAAAATCAAAGTTTTGTTGTGAATGTAGTATACATTTGTAGATCGACAGAAATGTGCCCAGTATATATTAAAAAAGAAAGAAGGTCAAACTTAAAATACATCTGGTTATATCTTGTATATATTAACAAAGAAAGTATGTAAAACTTAAAACACAAGTGGTTATGTCTTGTATATATTAAAAAAGAAAGTATGTCAAACTTATAACATATGTGGTTATGTCTTGTAGAGAGAATGGGAGATATCCAACTCCTAAAAACAAAATATGGTAGATGGCATCTTGGGCTGAACTATAATTATAGTACTTGGAAGGAAAGTTACTGGGAGTAAATACAGGTAAAAGTGAGAGACAACTTATTTTGAAGGTAAATCCAGTAGTGGCCTCTAGGCGGGGTTAACTTCCTTTTAAAAGCATGAGTCCAAGCTGAAATTATGCAGGAAATATAGATAATCACATTGCATGATAGAATGATTCATGAAACGTATTGAGAGAGAGAGAGAGAGAGAGAGAAACGACTAACATCAAGCTTCGTTTGCCAACAGGATGTCGAGCATCATCGATCTCGACTGGGAGGCCTGGGCAGCTTCATGATCAGTCGCCTGACGGGGCTGGCCTTCAACGACCACCTCAACAACAACACCGGCAGGAACGGCAACAACAATGACAGCGCCACTTCCGGTGACGTCACCGGCAACCACACGGTGAACAGCGGCCTCTTGGCTGCCATCAATGATTCAACAGCCTTCCGCATCGGATCGGGCAGCTCTTTGCCGCCAATAAGGAGACAGGTGAGAATGATTGAACAACCTATGATTATTGCCAATTCCTGTCATCAATTATTGCTGAACTATTTCTACCAGGATGGTTGTGGCCCTTTTTATTTTATTTCTTGCTTTGTCTGATGTTGAGTCATCTTTATAAAAACAAAAGGGGCTTCAAGAGATTTCTTTAAAACAATTTTGAATCAAACAAATATTAAAAACTAATATGGCAGAAGTGCTATGTATAATCCTTGATGACGGGATTCTAAATTGCAGACTGCCTCTCGAGTAAGATCGCAAACAATGGACGAATTACTTCAATCTCTGGAGGTACAAATGCAATACTTGTAGCCGTTACGTGTACATCATTCACAAACAGGCAACCTGTCCATGTAACTTTATGAAGTAGATACACCGTAAGGCTAATGAACACTATTTCAGATTTAAGTCAGTTCATAGTAGAAGTACTGGAGACGTTACTAGCATTCTTGAATCTGTATTGGTGTCAAAGAATTCCTCACCTTCAACGAATGTAACGAAAATTGTGTTACTTATGCACAATAGTTTGATGTTCATGAACAGTTTTCTTTGAAATGCATCGCACTTCACCATAATTGTATTGACAAAAGTAATAATAAATACGAATATTGGTATCCAGTCACAATCATACGGCCAGTTAGACGTTGTCTCAAGATTTTCCATTATAAAATGGTGCCCTAACAAGATACAAAATGGGCTTCTAATGAACTGTCCTTATCTAATCAAAATGGCAAACATGGTGACCAATTCTGAAAAAAATGAAATTGGGGGAGGGGGGGTGGCGGGAACAGCGCAAGAAGAAAAAATAAGAGACAATTTACTAAATACTTCTTTGATAACGCACAATAACCATACAATTTTCTATGCTTTCCTATGGCATTTGGCCCCTTTTAAGAAATTATCCAAAATATGAACTTATGAAATATAGAGAAATTTGAGTGGACAACACATATTAATAGAGAGGAAATCACCTAGTTAGGAAAACTGACCTCTTTCTTCATCACCTTGTCTATTTGCGAGCTAACTACCGGTGCCAACGTCCTTCAGCAATTTTGTATTGTGATTTGTATGTTTCAGCAGTACATTATAAGAAAATTTATTCATTAGGACTGAAGATGAACCCAGAAGAGGGTTCGAAAGATATTGTCAAGTTTATTTTATAAAGTTTTACACGAAATTTTAACATTTATATTATTGTGGACCTTTTGGAACTCAACACATTTTTACCTTAATCCCACAAAGAAAATGACATCAAATAACAAAACATACTCGTATATTAAAACTGCCACATGTCTTGTCTAAAGATTAGAGAGTACCAGTCCTTCAGATGATTCTGAGCATAATCACTCGTACCTCTCTTATTTTAGAAATTAGGTTATTTTGATTCGATGTACACGATTGTCCAAACGCTTTTGGTGTTTATCTTGAAACTTGCATGGAAGTAGAAGCAAAGGTCAAAATACTTTCGAGTACAAGTAGCTTTGCAGAGAACCATTACTGTTAGCACTTTCGAGGTGGGGCGAAAGTACGCCAGTGCTTCTAACATTTTTAGCGACTTCCAGTCATCACTAGCCATCAGTAGTAACAGTAGAAATACCATACGTATTAGGATTTTACTACTACACTACTACTAATGTACCTTGAAACTATTTCTGTATTGTTTTCGTCTTCTATTAATTATCAACTTTATATGTGTGTAAATCTGTAGAATCATCAGGTATTTACCTGACATCTTATTTTCGAGAAGCAGACAAACTACTCAACTCATATCTTGTCAATGAATCTTCCACCTTTCAGTTATCGTTTAGCTAAAATGAATCACTGTTCCTCAAATGAGTCAAAACTTCACATACATATATAACATATGAGTCAAATGTCTTTAAAATAATCTTGCTAAAATGTACTTCTTCAAACACGCCCTGTCTGATCAGACGAGAGCACGTGCACATAGTACTATGCTGACAATGTACTCAACACGAGTTGCTAAAGAAGTAAATTATTTGACCGCAGCTGCTCTTTACATTGCCGGAAAGGGTTCTTAAAATAATTTTGAATAAACGTAACCTGTGAGTACCAAAATCCATTAATCCATTAGCTTATGCAAATCTTCACAAAGCTAAACTTTGTGTAAGGGAATATATGTTCTGGGCTATAAATTCTTACAAAATGTAATGTATTACATCAGCCACTGCTGTAATATAATCATACCTTAGACTTCGATCAATCATGTTTCCACTGAACACCCTTTCGTAACAAAATTCCTACTCCACGGACCCTTCTCCAGGAGGTTGACAGCCGCAGAGGGAGTGTGGCATCCCGCCAAGGCTCAGGGAGTCTCAGATCAGCCAGGAGTGAGGAATCTTTACCCGGCAGCCGAATCGAGAGCGCCCAGTCTAACCAGAGGCCGGTGTACCCAGCAAGGACCACGAGGAGGGAGGACTTTATGTAAGAATCAGAAGCAATGAGCTTCGCTCATCCTACGATTTGCCGTTAACTTTAATTATTTTTCTATTTAACATATTTCTCATATATCAATTTCTAATGATTGCTATGGGTTACTCGACATATCAAGAGCCAGCTGGCTCAAGGTCACCTTAATCAACATCAGTTTTTGTTAATCTAGTAAATATCAAAAGCTAGCTAACGCAAGGTCAGCTTAATTAACAAAGAGCTAGCTGGTGCAGGGTCAGCTTAATCAGTTATTATTTTTGTTAATCCTCGTCCCCCGCACTTACCCAAGACATTAATGCTAAAATCTTTATTCTTTGTTAACCAAAACAAATTTGAGCAATTTTCATGTTTACCAATTCTAAAACTTGGAGCATTTCTTTTAGACATTGTGAAAATAAAGCGTTGGATGCAATGGGAAAACTTAAATACAAATCATCATTTCATATCTACTACACTTGTATTCATACAACCATGTACACTATATCACTGGAAAAAAAAAAATTCAAAGTTACTTTAGGAAGGAAGGGTTTTCAAAAATATACTTTGAAAACAACAAAGCAAAAATCTTAAATTAAATCACCATTTCGTATTGACTTTACATGTAATCATACAACTGTGCACACATAATAACTATGCACGTAATCATCATATGACTGTGTACACATAATTATTATCATTGGAAAAACCCATTTAACTTACGAAAAATGTTTACAAAATAAAACTAAAATAAAAAATCTAAGATTAAACTAGATATCATTGGAACATTTTGCAACACACTGTGCGCACTATTCTCCCAGTCCATAAATGTTAATTTCCTCCCTTCTTTCCAGGCAAGAAGTTCGAAAAGCCAAGGAGTCCAAGAATTTCGGCGACATGAAGAAGTTTTACTTTGACACCTTTGAATCCTACGCCAGCATCTGCGCCACATTCAAGGTAATCCCTGCATTAGTCACTGCGTCATTCTACAGGGAAGATAATAATACTGAGCGTAAAGCTTAATGTATATAATATGCATGCCCTTCTATTTCAGATGAGGAGAAAGTAGTAGAACATTTAAGTTATACAAAAAAAAAAAAGATTGTATCTATTTAAATAATAGTTTTAGAAAAGTCATATGCATTAGTAGGAATGTATTCCATTCCTTTTAAATTCTAAAGAAATGAAAACTCGATCTGTACTGATAATCGTTTCTGTTATTTTTCTTTTGTCATTTAACGAGAAAAATGATAAGTTGTTTGTTATTCTAGGATGAAGTAAAAACATGTACACTTTCGAAAGAAGCAGCATCTGTTGATTTTCATATTTACCAAAAATGCACCAATTTAAAAAGCATCAGGTATTGAAAAGTCCTATATCTTCACTGGTGATGATACATACTCTCATACATACATACATACATACACACACACACACACACAAGCAAACGTACACGATCCCACGCACAAAAATACACACGCACACACTATATCATACTACATATATATATATAATATATATATATAATACTATATAATATATATATATATGTATATCATATAATTATATATATATAATATATATATATATATATATCAGTTTATATAATATATATATATATACTACTATATTTCCAATGCAGCACGAAGGAACACGTACTTGAGAATATCCTTAAATCCACGGTAGAAAGGTAAGTGAAACAGGGACTTGGAACAAGTATTTTCGTAGTACATTTCCAAGTGTGAAACTTGAAAATGTAGAATATACTACGAAAATACTTGTTCCAAGTCCCTGTTTCACTTACCTTTCTACCGTGGATTTAAGGCCACACACACACGCGCACGCACACACACACACACACACACTATATATATATATATATATATATATATATATATATATATATATATATATATATATATATACATAAAATAAGAATTACCTTCTGTATGCCATTTGAGATAAATGCTGTTTAAACTGAGATTTTCAATGACGAACAGTTAAACAAGAATGATATTTTAAAAAGATGACTATTATTCAAGTCACCGATTTAAAAAAAAAACAAAAAAAATCTTTATTAAATATGACATTTTTAAAGGTTAAAAAACAATCGTGCATTCGAGGAAGCAATGAAAAGACATGAATGTCTACAGATTAATTAATTTACATAAAATGTGTATTGATAGCTACATAATAATAATAATAATAATAATAATAATAATAATAATAATAATAATAATAATAATAATAATAATAATATGTGCATATTGAAAGATAATTAATACTAATAATGAAAATAAATAACTATGACAAATATTAATAACACTAGGATCAAACATAAAAATTCAAATTACGACCAACAATTTGAGTTACGTGTGTGACAAAGTCCCTTTCCTACCTTTTTTTCGTACATCTTGCTTTTATGCAGTTCCCCAAAACAGCAGATTTTTTTTCTTTTATCCAAAACTCTAAAACGAACGTTTTCTGATATTGATCAAAATTAACTGTTTGCCATCCTGTTCCCCAGCAGCTGTCACCACACAAAAAAGTATCCGTAACACATCAAGGAAAAGTAAATTCTTTCGTTCTTAGCAACCTATAGTAGACTTGCGACCTATATATTTAAAACCTGAAAACCACCAAAAGACTTTAGGTGACAAATTTCTTGGCCATTTAGGGCTTTTTTTCGCGGCTCTTGAAGCTGCAACACACCCCTGCGTGCTTCAAACGCTATTAGGACCATTACAAAATGCTTTTGTAGAAATAGAGAATTCATTAAGATCTTTCACCTTTTTGTTAAGTTCCTACTAAATGGCTTCAACTGGCTTTAATTCTGCTTAGGTTTCTTGTGAACCGTTTATGATGACATCAAAATCTTCGAGAAGTTTTAATGGCATCGTAGACTTGAGTTTTTGCTTATTAAATTATTCACGCAGTTCGTGAAGTCACATAATGGCTCATGGACAACTTCCAGAGCTGTTGCAGATTTCTTGAAGTTTTTGAAGCTGATAAAAGGCCGTAGGAACATCCCCTAATGCCAAAAAGTCACGGAAATTAGCAGGAGTGCATCTAAACGGAGAAAAATCAAAAGGGTGAGGAAAAGAGTAACCTATTAGAAAAACTAGCAGAAGAGAGGCTAACCATTGCGCAGGAAGGAAAACCCTTCACGCTTTCTTAAGTAGGCTATGCTTATAGTCTTGCATGGCTTCTCTGACAGTAATCTACCTTGAAAATTCCAAAAGGCTAAAGTCAAAGCCAAAAGCACCAGTGAGGAAGCATTTGGCACGAACGATGGATGACTTGAGTTTGCTTTTACCATAGAATTGGGTTTATTCCTAACTGCCTATGTCTATTTTCTTTTCCAGCCTAAACCATAGAACTCTGCATCACTGGGTTAGGGATATCTTAAACTTCAGGAAAAGAATAAATGTATTCAGGTGTTCAATGGGGATCATTACAACCAACGAAAAACTCTAGTAGTACAATAGTTTTAGGAAGATTCAAATACTAACCAACGTCTCAAAAACCTATTGTAACCAACATCTCAAAAACCTATTGAGTCATACAGAACGTATGAGCAGTTTCCAAGTTTATGAGAATAGTCACAATCTATTAAAGATGTGATAAAGTTCAATTAGTTCAGACTATGAATGTGTCAGAAACCATAGGATTATGGTAAAGTTTACAAGTTATTGTTATCTCAGAAAACAATTCCAAAGAGTACTGAAGAACACGTGAATAAATAAGGCTACTAAAAGATCAAACAAATGTCTACATGGAACTTAACGAGTAGCTTAACAATCATCAAATGACTCCATGGGTTTTTTTAAGCATACCAAGAGCCATGGTATCTTCAAGAATACTTCCATATGCTATTGTTTCTTCGAGGAGAATAATTCATAAGTATCCTTGACTTTGCAATCAATTCGTAGTATAGCGAAATTTGCAATGGGCACTCTTAAAATCATTATGGACGAACAAAATTATTGCAACCTGCATGGCGCATTTTATTTCCATCAGATGAAAAACTTAAGATTCTTGAACATTCGACAGCAATCCAATAGGCTGCTTTTGTTACCACGAATATTTACATCTGTTGCATTTAGATTTTTAATAATCAACTTCCATGGCCTCTTGAAGTCCTGAGTAGAATATTAATGGAAAATGTCCACAGCCAAAGGCCCCCCTCCAAATCCAAATAGCGCACTGGGCAAATATGTCTCGTGTTTTACATAAACGAGTCCAAGAAAACTTGCCGAATCCTTATTATAGCCTTTTTTTCACAGAGAAATCCGGACTTCGACGGAGCTCGTGCTGATGACCCAGGACTAAAAACAGAACTTGTCTACACAGTTCACGATTCTGTTAGAGAAATGGTAAGTGCCCAAACGCCCCTGCACGAAAAATTACGCGTAAACATACAAACATAGAGAGTGCGAAGAAATGTATCTGAAAAACCAAGAATTACTAAAAGAGCAGGAAAAGCAATTCAACGCAATACTTCCATGTCATATTTGATAACTACCAAGCCAGAAATTCCCCTAATTTCTTTTGTAACTCGACAGCCTTCGGTGGTGCACAAACATTTCCTCAAGGCAGTGATCAACGCACTGCTGCAAGAACGGCCACACCTCTTCAGCAAAGATCGTGTCAGGGCTCTTTTCATCATTCTTCAGTCTCCAGTGTTCCTTACTCAGTCCTCTTACACCGTCCTAGCTCATGTACTCAGGAACATCACCTCGTTATCCAACGGTGATCACCAACTGCTTGTTAGTTGGTTTAAAACGTGAGTACTGTCGTAGACATAACAATGCTTATTAAAGATGCTAAAAACACCAGGCAAGGTACATTACAACCTACCTTTGTAAGCTAAAGTCCATTCTAAGATTCTTATGCATTTTTTTCTGCTGATGCCACAGGAAATTAAAAAAATAAACAATACAGTTCCAAGTACTCTGATGCATTCAAAAGTGTCCCTACCATGTAGTAAATACACGAAAGTACTTAATATGCTGTCATTTTTTTCAAACATTTCCTTTGGCTTCAGCTGATAATAAAATCACAAGCATATCTGGGATCTTTAAGCATATATCTTAGGAATTTGCTATAGATGGGTACAATTCAAGCATTGCAATTGCTGGGAATAAGACAATCATTCGAATGCAACTATTTCCTTTAACTCTAGCAAAGCCAGCCATAGCTTACTTCCCTAGCAGCCTTGTCGCTAAAAGCTGACTTCCTCTGCAGACTGGAGGTGTCTCGACTGAGAATGATGGTGGGCATCATCATCCAGTTCATCACAGTGAGGCAGTTCCCGCCGCCAGACAGGTCGCTGCCGCCCCTCAGCAAGAGCAAGTGGTGGATCCCAACAGCCACGAAGGTCCTCGCCATCATGTGTAAGTTGAATGGCGACGTCACAGGAGTGTTCCTTACATTTCCTTTAGTTCTTTAGTCACTTTGGAATAATATTCAGGTGTTGATAAGAGTTTGTTTATGATCAGGATTCCATCTTGTTTACAGCTAATTATTCCACTGAGTCTTGAAATTCAATGTTTTATGATAACATTATTATTTCCAATTTGAGCCGTAACAGCTATGGTCGCGAACTCCGGCATTTTATGTGTATGTGCAAAGCCACTCACTGGCTTCAACAGATTTATTCGTAAAAAGATCCCGACGCATTTCCTTCATGTTTCAGACTTATTTTCGTGAGCGATTGCATATTTTCTACGTTTATACATTCACCTAAATAATCTTTATAGTAATTGTAAGATATTATAGTCGTACGAGTCCTGAAATGGAGAAACAACTCTACAGTTATGTATATGCACATATATCTAAAGCTAAATCTGTACAGAAATGAGACTGAAATGGGGAATCCAAGTTCCCCGAAAGCTGAACAGATTTATCTTTAAATATATGTTACATATACATAAAACTGGATTTGTTTCTCCAATCTTTATATTATTATTCCCTTTAAAATAGAATGTAAATGGATCATTTCAAAAAGGAGCATGAAGCTAACCTTTGAAGACCCACCCACAGATGCAAGTAACTCGTCGGCCCAGCCATCTCTGTTGCATTACACGGAATTCTACAACCACGCCTTAGACCACCTGGACCTGATGTCTGAGTACCGCACCTGGCAGGTGCCTGATAAGCCTGATTCTTTCTCCTTCTGTCAGTACCCGTTCATCTTGTCCATCGTCGCCAAACGACACATCCTTACTAAAGTAAGTTCAGCTCTTCGGCAGGACATTCCTCCTTTACTAACAATTCATATTCAATTTTATTTCCCGTAAACGACAGCCATTCCCTTTTTTTTTTTTATTCTAGATGTTTCAAGACGTTCTTAATAACTAAAGAGATTTATTTTTCATTTTGGGGTCAAGATTAATTTCATATTAACTGATTTTAAAACTCAGATTTAAGTACGCATTGTAGAAGTTAGGTTAAGGTACGATGATAATTCACTTTAGAAAACAATATTGAATGCCCCATTAACTGTAAAAATAATCAACAATAATCTTATTATCTAAATTAGGGAAGATTTAACACAAATTTGGGGCGATTGTGGAGATATGAAATTAAAGCTGGTTCTGAATATAAAACTGATTCCTTTAATAATTGCTGCAGCCTTGACATATGAGAAGGACGACCGAAGAAAACAGTACAGATAAAGTTGGAACGGTGGTCGTCTGTTTGACTCTCTTGGATACTGTATCTCTAACACGAATAATATTAGGCTTGTCTTCCACGCATTTCAAGGCCTAAACCTATGTGCTCCCGTCTGTAAAGGTCCAGGTGGAATGCCTAGGTCCTCAATGTGAGAACGATAAAATAACATAAAATTACAGTTGAAAACACAACTGACATGATCATGACCACCCAAGGGAAGCGACACAACTGGCATGATCATTATCATCATGATCATCCAAGGGAAGCGCCAGCCAACATCACACCTAGCAAACCTCACAGCCTGACACCTATGCAACGGATACTACCAATGATTCGATTTCATGAAATTTAGGCTGTGGGGCCAAGTACTGTGGCACTTTTGGCCCTTCGGCTCTTAAGACAGTAAAAAGGAGTTGGGGTTGTTGGACAAAAAGTTAGAAATTTAGAGAAGAATCGAGATGAAATACAATTAATGATCTTTAAAGTAGGCGGGTAGTGCCGTCAGTGGACCTCATGCGGTGAACTGTAGGCATTACTTAAGGTTCTTTGCAGCGAGCCTTCGGCCCCTAGCTGCAACCCCTTTCGTTCCTTTGACTGTACCTCCTTTCATATTCTCTTTCTTCTTACTTTCCACCCTCTCCTACCATTTGATTCATAGTGCAACTGCTTTGAGGTTTTCCTCCTGTTATACCTTTCCAACCCTTGTACTGTCAATTTCCATTTCAGGGCTGAGTGACTCGTAGGTCCCAGTTCGTGGCCTTTGGACTGAATTCTGTATTTAATCAATCATACAAGACTGAAGAAAGGAAGTGGGAGTGAGGTGGGGTAAAAGGCTGAAAAGTGGTGTCTCTAGGGGTCGAGAGGACACTGCTCAACACCCTTCAGTAATGCACATAGTAGTGCACCCACTGATGGCAATAACCCAATCAGATGTTCTTTTCTGCACTACATCATAACAGCTAATACCACCTTTCCTTCTCTCCTTCACAGGACGCCGAACAACAGATGATCCTGACTGCGCGGAGGTCTCTAGTAGCGAAAGTGGCCCGCCATCAACCTCCCCAAATTGATATCTTCTTCCTTAACATCAACGTCAGGAGGAATGTGCTCGTCGAAGACTCTCTCAAGGAGGTGAGGCCACACTACCACAAATATCATGACTTTAGAAGCAGGGATATACAGAGTGCTACCGACGAATTAAGATGCTTTTAATACTTATCCTTACACAAGTGACAAATCCTACCCCTATGTATAATTATTCCTAAAATTATCCCTACTTCATTTTAAATGTTACCTTAAAAAATAAACAAGATTACTTTAAATGTTGTCCTTATAATTAACTATCATAAAGATCGCACATACCAAGATTAAGCACGTCCAAATTAGTTTATTTTCAAGGCCATATCTTTAGTCTATTCAGTTCACACAACTGTGACTTTCATGCAGAACAACACACTTCAATAATAAAAAAATTAATACCTAGATGCAATAACTGTCTTCTTACATCAACTTCAACAGCAACACGTCCAATTGTTTAAAGAGGAAAGAACATAACGCAGAAACGAATTCCTAATTTCTGTGTTCAAATATACAGTACATTTCACTACCTGCCACTACTGTCTCTTTTAATAACTTTTGCTATCAGTGAGAAAATTGATCACACTTCCTTTACCTTACGTCAATGCCCTCACATTCCACAGTTGGCAATTACAAGAGTTCTTTCCTTGATGATACAATCATGCGCACCTGATATCCTACCTCACCTTTTATGGTCTTGTATTTCTGTAATGTTGAACAAATTAATGGCTTCTCTCACTTGTTTAATAATAATAATAATAATACTGCTAAAAACATTACTCAAAGACAGAACAACAAATATGAAAGCAAGGAGCTACAAATTCAAAGGCTTGTATTGATAAACCTTGAACAAGTTTATATTTGAAGTGTTAATGATTTATGATGAATAAATGACTGTGAGCTTAAAAAAAATAAACAAGTAAATAAATAAAATAAGGGTTATTCTTTATTTTGGTGTTGGTGTTTGAGGGGCTTGTTGTGATTTTTGATTAGTAGCTAGATATTATGAATGAGAATATTTTCCTTTTCATGGAAAAAATATTTTATAATGTATTTGTGAAATGAGTTATTGTTATAGATTAAAAACCACTGTTTTGTGCAAACTAAATGTAAATATGGTATTACAACATATGTCATGTTTTGTCGATAAAGAAAAATAATCATATGCACTTGATATTTTTTCGACCGCGTGAAATATTCCACGTTGATTAATGATAGTCATTTTCCCCGAATGCGACCTCAGATCGCGGCCAAGAAGCGCGACTTGAAGAAGAAGTTGAAAGTGACTTTCGAGGGGGAACCGGGTCTCGACATGGGAGGACTCACCAAGGAGTGGTTTCTGCTCCTCATCAAGCAGATCTTCAAGGTACGAAGTCGCCACTCACCGGGTTTCTACACTTACACTAATAAGATCGGAAGCGTTGGTTCGTGAGACAGACTTCAAATATTTCCTTTCCTGAAAATACGAATTCCTAAGATTCCTGTCAATTACAATCTTATTTCCAATCCTGTTCCAAACACTCAGTGTGATTTGCAAATCGACTATCACGTGTACATCAAAATGTAAGTTTGTAACCGGGCAGGAAATAAGACTATAGCAGTAAGGCATCTTTTTCTGCAACGGAAACCGTAATAATTTCCGGGATGTTACATTAAATTGTGTAAATTTAGTTATTTTTACTTTCGGGAAAAAAATATTATAAGTCTTTCTCGTGGGCCAATTTTTCTGTTTGTATTTTGATGTACACATAGAATCATGCCAACAGGTGCAGCAGCAATAATAATAATAATAATAATAATAATAATAATAATAATAATAATAATAATAAAATAAATAATAAAAAAATAATAATAATAATCATGATAATAATAATAATAATTTTCTTGCCTATTGCAGCCCGAGAACAAGATGTTCGTGTATCACCCTTCGAAGCGCCTCTACTGGTTTTCGATGGGGCAACAGGGAAGCCTTAGAGAGTACAACCTCATAGGAGTGTTGATGGGTCTGGCCGTCTACAATTCCATCATCCTCGACGTCCGGTTCCCATCCATATGTTTCAGGTAACTACTGAAGCTTTTCTTTATAACTCAATTTAATTATAATTGAATACACATCCAAAAAATTACATTCTTTCTTGTCTGTTGTTGCATAATTAATGGGTTCTAAATTGATGTCGAATACATAAAACGCACATGAGGGAAATGAATATTCACTTTCTTCGTAAAAAGATAGTTCCTCGTTGGACGAGTGGTTTTCGCGCTCGGCTACCAATCCGGTGGTCCGAAGTTCGATTCTCGGTGCGGCCAACGCGGAACAAGAAGAATTTATTTCTGGTAATAGAAATTCATTTCTCGATTTAATGTGGTTCGGATCCCACAATAAGCTACTGTAGGTCCCGTTGCTAGGTGACCAATTGGTTCCTAGGCACGTAAAAATATCTAATCCTTCGGGCCAGCCCTGGGAGAGCTGTTAATCAGCTCAGTGGTCTGGTTAGACTAAGATATACTTAACTTTTCTTCGTAATAAAATTCTGTAACTCTGACTCCTTTTCAAACATACACACAAACACCAAATATTTACAACGGCCACTTAATATGATGATTTCATTCGTCTTATAGAAACCTTTCTTACTCAAAATACGGTAAGCAATACGACCGACATCTTGCAGTGTCTTAATCAACACGATATTCATCGCTGTCTCTTACAGGAAACTCTTGAGCCCTCCTGTAGTGCCTGCCTATGAACACATAGCAGTGGGAATTGCGAAATTGGTAACCTTGGAGGACCTCAGCGAAATCATGCCCGTAAGTCTGACAGACTTTCATTTGGAGTGATAGGCTCTAAATTGTACAATGCTAGGACATCCGAGTTTAATTTTCAAATGCAATTTACACTTTTATAAATAACATATTTAAGTAAAGGTGTTAATGTGTTGATGTGATACATGATATAATAAACATTTATGTACATATTCTATGCATTCACGAGGTATTTCAAGCAGATGTTAATGATGTACAAAGAACATTTAAAGTTTATAGCCATACTCGTATGTATGTATGTATGTATGTACGCATTGTGTATGAATAATATGACAAATTAATGTGCTTGTAAATATAGAAATGTATTACAATGCTGACGAAAAAAAAACTATATATACACGACAAAACCCTCGAAAGAACCTTGAAAAATAGTTCCCCAATCTGTAACTCAAGAAGAACCCTTATCATTGCAGGAAGTGGCCCACGGTCTCATGGAACTGCTCAAATATGAAGGTGACGTGGAGCAAGACATGTGCCTTAGTTTCCAGGTATGTTTCCTACATATGAATGGCCCTAAATATATAGACTATTATCTTACAAAACCGAGTGATAATATCTAATCATTTTTTTAATTATAATCAAATTAGTCTCCCTCCCTGACGATGCTGGCTGTCCGATGTTTCTACATTGATATCCTGTCTAAGTATATCTGGGATTTACTCAATTGAAGGGGCGTGCCTTAGCTCTTAAAATGCCCTTATTATTATCAACAACATACGCGTTGTAAAACGCAGCAATTTTCCATCATACGGCCCATGTGGGAAGTATCATTTATTGATGTTTAAGCTGTTAATCCCTAAGTACATTTTCCGAGCAAGCAAAAAGTACGTAGGTGATGGCCGAGTTTTACACACAAAGCCAACTTTAAGGATTACTTATAAGAAACGAGATGTCCGAGGTTTTGGTGATTTTAATTTCCATTTGGAAACATCTGACGACTGTGCCATTGGATGATACTTAATGTGACAATAAAATTGATGAAACCCATAGTTAATATAAAATGAAGCGCAATATCACAATAACGGTTATATAAATATGAATAATAATAATAACAATGCGCTACTAATTTCCAAACCTGACGGATGAGTTGCAGTTACATTAGAATCTAAGGTCTATTTCAGTCTGTTACAAGTTGGCTTGGAAAGTTTCAGCTTTCTAGTAGAGTAGACCTAAAGTTATCGAAAACTTTGAGGAGTGAGCTTATCCTATATTTACAAAAAATTGTGCTGAAGGACAAAATTGTGTTTAAAAATAATAAAAAAAAATTCAAAATCACTGGCGTTCAAATCTCACATAATGTTCTCACTCGAGAAAGAAACAAGAATGGGATCAGAGCAAAACTGCAAAGGACTTCAGCATGTTAGTTCAGTACATTCTAAATTAGAAAAGTGTTTTTCTTATATAATTCATACATAAGTTTGGCTATTTCACACAATCCTTCCGCACTTTCTTTCAAAATTTCCAAACTGACTTAGCAATGCGCAAATCAACTAATGACAAAACTTATTTTCCCACTGACGTGTTCCAACAAAAGATTCTTTACCCCTCGAAAATCCCCTGTTTTTGAAGGGAGCATATGATACTATACCAGCTTTTCAAGAAATGATTCGCCTCACAGGTATCCCTGGAAGAATACGGTCAACCGAAAACGTTCAACTTGAAAGAAAACGGGGAAACGTTGCCGGTGACCAACGAAAACAGGGAGGAGTTCGTGCGCCTCTACTTGGACTGGATCCTCAACACGGCGATTTACGAGAAGTTCAGGGCTTTCTACTTGGGTTTCCACACCGTGTGCGCGTCAAATGCCCTCATTGTGAGTACCGAGAACTGCTTGCCGTTTTATTTACCGTATCGGATTACTGAAAAACGGAGATGTTTACCAGTATTTTAATGGATTTATCCGAAGGTGAAACGACACAAGAATTTGACGTGAATACTTACAGTGGACAGTCTTCAGAATAAACTGATCGAGAATCTATATTCCAGTCGCTAATACAATTAAGTATATTCTTTTTTCCACAAGATATGCTCATGGAACATCTGTTTCAGATGCTGAGACCAGAAGAAGTAGAGATGTTGGTATGCGGATCACCGACTCTAGACTTGACTGAACTCCGGAAGGTGGTTGAATACGATGGGTACACGCCTGATCATCCCACTATCAGGTGAGAGAGAGAGAGAGATAAGAGATGAGGAGCGACAGAGAGAGAGAGAGAGGAGAAGAGAGAGATGAGAGAGAGAAGAGAGAGAGAGAGAGAGAGGTAACTAACATCTACCAACTAGCAATGACCCATAGAAAAGACTTGTAGGAAAGAACACACAAATCCCTTGATATTTGGGGGAAAAAATCCGTTCACCTATCACTGCCTATTTATGAAATGTCAAATATGATTCTACATATAAGAAACTATGTTCCACTCTCGTCTATTCACAAGGAATCAATCACTTCTTATATGACATATTAAACTCTTGTTGTTCTGTATTCCTAAGAATTCTGAACATAACAGGTCTACCAAAACTGATGAGTCTAAAATGACCAAAATGACCCCTGACTTGAAATTCAAGCTTCCAAAGAATATTGGTTTCAACCTCACTGCAGACCCCACACTGCAGCAGTAACCGATCATGATACAGAGCCACTGGTTTTTCATCGCACTGGGGGAGACTGAAACCCGAGACGTCTGAGTGGGATTCCACGACACTAACCACTACAATTTCACTATAATTTCCTACATTTGCAGGTGGTTCTGGGAGGTGCTGCAGGAGATGTCGTTGGGGCAGCAGAAGCAGTTCCTGCTCTTCACGACAGGAAGCGACCGCATCCCCGTCGGGGGCATGGCCGAGATGGTCTTCAAGATCTCTTGCTGGCACGGGCAGACCCACATGCTGCCCCAGGCCCACACCTGCTTCAATCAACTGGTGCTGCCTCCTTACGGCGACAAACAGACGCTCAAGAATAAGCTTTTCATAGCCATAGCCAACGCCGAGGGATTCGGGCTGGAATAGGAAAAGACATTCTGGAATTGCCAAAGGGAAATTCAGGACTTTAACTCATGATCAGCTTCCTACTGGAATGTTGAATGATCATCAACGGGCTCTCCTTTGCTCTTACGTTCCGGCTTCGGACTAAAGCAAAGTGAACTTTGGAAGTGAAACATTACCAGACGCTTGCTGCAGGACGTGAGTATAAGGATAAGGAACAGACCAAGATCCTTGAAACAAAAGTGGTTACAAACGTACAAGAAACAGATACTGGTTTCTTAATAGAATATACCTGATACTATGAAGGTTTCTCAATAGAATAAACCTGAAACAATGAAATACTACATGATACCCCTGTGATTTGGAAATGACGATACTATTGATCCTTAAAGGGATACAATAAATAAATTATGAATATGAAAATCATCGAGCAAAAAACTCCAATTGGTATCCGTCCTTAATAGTTTTATAACGTCTGTGATGATAATGTTGAGATATTAGAAATTCTACACACACACACACACACACACACACAAAAGCAGGCACATCTGTATTCCAAAATGAAAGTTGTTCTAATTATCTTGAGGTGACAGGGAATTCATACCAGAAAATTTCACTTCGATTCTTGAAGGAAACAGCATGGGGAAAGTGCTATACTTTTCGGAAAAAAAGGGAAATTCGTTGGGATAGTAACGCAATCAGTTCTTGAAGGAAACTACATCGATGGCGTAACGAATTGTAAAGGAAAATTAATTATTTTTTAATATTTCTATTACTTTTGTCGAGCTTATATCCTTTATCACTTGATCAGTTGACATGAGAAATCATGGGCACATTGGCATCTGCTCTAAACAGAAAAGTTAAAGCAGGTTTTCCTTTAACGAGGCTTTCCAGTTGTTTCAGAAGTATGACTCGTAACAAAGGTGTTTACTTAAAATTATGTAGATACATTAATTCAATAAAAAGGCCTTAAAGAGCAGCTCCATATTGAAACCCATTAGACATACAAGCATACACGTTCTTAGAAGGCTGACAGTTTCTTACAAATTGAAATGAATACTTTGAAATGGAAATGGTATAATGACAACGTCATTTTCAAAGATGATAATCTATACATTCCACTGAATCATCAGTAGCTACCTTTAGTAAGCCGACCAGATTTCACGAGTTTCAAATGTATCGAAAGTACATTTAAAAGATAGAAGCTCATGATTTCATATAGGTACTCAATATGAGGATAAAGGTCGTCCAGTGCTTTTAAAGATCTCTTGAATTTTCCAGCATAACTTCATACAATTTCCTCGTTATGATCATCACTTCTGCTCAACTTCGTTGAATAATGTTTAGCCTCATAAGTTTAAATTTTTGTCAGTTCCAAGAATATAGTTTTATTTGTTACGCCATCGACCAAAAACTCTTGACACCCCTTCAATAAGAAGAAAGTAATCTCTCTTCATCAACTGCTATCTTTTTATTTTCTCCAATCAACTTAGTTACTCATACCTCCACTGTAAACCATTCTGATGGTGGCCTTTTCTTGAGAGGATATGACCCATTTATATTTGGGGTATTCCCGGCTTTACTTTTTTTTTTTTTTTAAGGATTTCCATAACCTCTTTTCACTCTTGCCAAGTACCTGACAAATGATCAGAATCATCTAGCAACATTTAAATACATAACTATATATCATTTACCAAGTTGCCATGAGAGAGAAGATTATGGAAAGTGCCTATCCTTCGTTGTTGAAGTTATAAACTGAAGGTCCCTTCGTCATATTTTCATACCTTCCAAGATATTTACTGAAGTCCACATTTTCACTCCAAATCAAATGCAACTACAAACGGAACTTGAACAGTCCGACCAACTATTTCAAAACTTCTTATGTGCGGTAAATTTTAACTTTTTTTATATAAAATTACAGCCAATGAGGTGTTCTAAACATTTTTCCAGATGCACGAATTACTTTCAAAGTTGCCTACCAAGAAATACGTTTATTTTCTATTGAATTAACATCGTCTAATTGCGACGAGTACATACACAGTAACATCATAATATCTTTCTCTGAATAAAGCGTGAGCAGCGTCTTGATGTAAATATTAGCTGATATTCCATCTATTTATTGATGGCTCAACTGCGAGTAAAGGACAAAGAGAAAATAATAAAAGGAGCTGAAAAGAGGGCAACAGAGCCCTTGCCCCTACACGGCCAATTGCGAAGCTTTCTCCTGGCCTGTTTTTGTTTTGGGATGATTCGGTATAAACTAGAAAAGCAACGTTTAATAGTCCAGGAAAAAGCCTATTCCAATAATCACTTTTTTATGAATTAACATTAGAATTTATTAAACTAGGATTTATAAAATTAGAATGTACAAAATCAGAATTTATAACATTTCTAAATTTTGAAACGTTCTAAATTAGGGTTGGGCAAACCAAGGCGGTTCCTACTGAGGTTATCAAATTTGGTATCATGGAAACATTGTCCCAAAATAAAAATTAGGCAGGAAATGAAATCGATGGTGCTGAACACTTCAAAAGTCCAAGCGCCGCCTGTTGCGAGATATGTGAGCTTGTTGATGGGGGCGAAATCAAGAATACTTTGCTGGCGGTGATGCTTTGAACAAACGATGAATGAACTGCATGAACCATTTGAATTTTCACACACTATTCATTTTTGGACAATGAACGAGTCATATGTTTTCTTAAATCTAAAGCCAAGGAATATTTTGCCTTATTTGGCGAGTCATGAGTGAATTGCTTAATACCAAATCTACGAGTGAAATTATACACTGAGATCATTCGTCTCATGATTGACGATACATATCTGGTTATGAATGCAGAATTGATGTCAGTGAAATTTTGAATGAAAGCATTACATAGTGATTTGTGACTTAATTATTCATGTGGTATATTCTGAATTAGGATTCCACCCGCAATCCGCTATCATTAATTAAATTTGAAGCCTACGACATGAATGATTCATTTTGAAAAATGCATGACAATCACTCACTTGGAGTTTTGCAAAAATTATTCTTCCCCGAGAGATTTGTTCGGAAAATGTATGAACATAATTTGCTTGGTGTTTTACTGATTTATGATTTATTCAAGTATTTCATTTTAGCAGATGTATGATTATATTATTAGTCATCTAAACATTTTATCACTGAATAGTTAAGTCACTCATGAATAAGTGAGATGAATACCACACAACTGTGAGTGGGAATGAGCATGGCAATAAAATGCTACTCTCAGCCACAAGGGAAACACAATTTAACTGTGATATATAAATTCAAAGTGTCCTCGTATTTTATTATACACTTTTCATCGATGTTTTCAAGCCACAAAATGTGTGTTGCAGCAAATTTCCAGGAAGTAGCGTGTGTACATTATGTAAATAAAACGTGTACAATATGACAATGATAATTTTACATGATTCGAATTGATCAGTGAGGAAAAGGTGTTGCGTTTATATAAAGCAACATGGGTGTTCTGTTCGATCACTGTGCACCTGTCGTGTACATAAAGGTTTGTAACGTACACCTCATCCCAAGCATGTTTTGTACAGATCATTTCAAAGGTGTACCTGGGAGGAGCAGCACCACTGTCAAGATTTGTTGTGCAACTGTTTGTTATGACTCAAAATGTTTATCAATAAATTCTTTCAAGAAAAAATAAACGTGAGTTTCAATATCCAATCTCATTTCCTGTCTCAGATTTTTAGCAACGAGAAAACCACTAGTTTTATTGAAAGATGTTACACGACAATACGTCGTGAAGTAAAAGAGCCTGGCTACTTGTCTCCTTCTTGACTCTGGCAGCGAGCAAGAACTGTAAATGATTTCCCTCCTCTCCTTTGCCTCTTTTTCTCATGTCTCTTTTTCAGTCTCTTGCAAGTAGTACATACACGAATACATAAACACACTTCAAGAACTATAAGTATGAATATTTTCATAAATGGAATAAATTCCTGGAACATACATTTATACATGAAAATATACACACACTTCAAGAACAGTATGCATGAATATTTTCACGCATAAACAGAATTCCTTGGCCATGCATTTATACATGAATATATACACATACTTCCAGAACTATTAGTATGAATATTTTCATGCATAAATTGAATTCATTATGCATGCTTGAATACATGCCCACACTTGAATAACAGTATGCATGAATGATCTCATGCATAAATTGAATTCATTATATAAACATACATACATGTATGAATACATACACGCACTTCAAGAACTATAAGTATGAATATTTTCATGCGTAAATTTAATTCTTTGACCATACATTCATACATGAATCCATACTACACGCCCTTCAAGATCTATAAACTAATTTCTATAGAAATAAATAATTATATGTATAAGATTCTTTAAATAACTGAACAACTGAGGAGGTACCAGACAATGGTCACCAAATTGCTCGATTCGATAAGCGGTTTTAAAATCATATTGCAGTGATATTTCCCTCAAATAGATTCAGAGTTTAATCAAAATAATTTCTTTATAGGAGAAGTTGTGATCTGCTCATTCAACTTGAAGACGCAAATGCTTCACTGAAAAGGAATGTGAAGAACTAAGAGCAATTAGAGAGCAATCTGCAAAAAAAAAAAAGTGATACTAATATAAAATTGAGAAGCTATGGCAAATGACAAAGATCAGTATAATCTAAGTAATTTATCTTTAATCAAAATCATATCATCAAGGGTTGGGGAAAAAAGGGAAAATGAGATTTTTTATGCTTCAATATAGTAAAGGTTGAATTCACGTATGCTTGTATTTCACATTATGTTTGTATGTCTCCGAGGAATAACCAATGGGAAATCCAGCTGAGTCCTCCACATGACGTCATACAGTCCTTGAAGACTTGCAGCTCTTCGCCCGAAGATATGAAGCAGCTCCGAATCCTTCGTGCTCAAGGATGCAAATGAGCCCCCAATCCAGTCTCCAGGGATCGGAGTTAGATCTCGGAGAAGTCGATCCTGGAAACGCTCCGGTTCGGGGGATCCCGCCACCGAAGACCTGGTGGCTTGAAAAAAAACTAAGCATAAGGAAAATCGTCTGTATCTGTGTCATTAGTCAAAATGATTTTCCAGTGTGTAATCAACGCATTCGGAGCTTTTGTCGCTGCTTTCATGCTGCTACTTAGGATCGTGTTTGTGGGTGGCATCAACTGGAGGACGTCTCTCGAGACCGAATTCCTTTGCTGCGATGTCGCTCAACAAACCCTTATGGAGTTCAGGAAAGAAAACAGAATGCGCCGCATTCTGCATTTCATTCTGAACTTTATTGGACTTTCTAGTATGATTGGATACGAGGAGCCTTCTCTGTCTGCCTGCAATGGACCCTTGCAAGCCTTGGTGAGGAACACTCTTCAAGGTGAGCAAGGAACATCCCCAGCTGAGGAGATTCTTCGTAGAGTGGATGAACTTGTATTTTTGCCAAAAATGTTCCTGTTTCTTACAACCGTTGCTATTACAATGCTCTTCTTCAAAGGGACGAAGAAGATTGCTGGAACAACTGAAGAGACCTTGATAACTGATATGGAAGATATGGAAGAGGACATAGACTGGATAGAAGAGGACGAAGAGGACTTGACTGATAGAACGGTAGATGACATAAGAGAACTGGAAGAGGACAACAAAGAATTGGAAGAGGCCAGGAGAGAACTGGAAGAAGAGGCCAGTAGAGAACTGAAAGAAGAGGCCAGTAAAGAACTGGAAGAGGCCAGAATAGAACTCGAGGAAGAAGAAGAACTGAAAGGAGATACTTTGGAACTTTCTGTTCCAGAATTCACAAATGAAACCAGTTCCAGGGATCTCAAATCTGAAAACTGCCAAGCAGAGGGCATCGATGAGGTCCCCCTGGAGGAGCCACGAAAGGAAGAAGAAAACGTCCCCCCGAAACTGAAAAAGGAAGTGAAATTCGTTAAAGGAGACTTATATGAATTCCTATTATCGAAGACTGAAAAACGTATTTTACGCAAAATAAGAAGAGAGGTTAGGGAATTCACCCAATTCTACAACGTTCGACTCGTCCTTCCCGAGGACGACACCGAAGAAGTTGCCTATTTGGAAGGCGATGGAAATCGTATAGAAATGGCATTCCTGCACATCCAAGAAATCCTCGAGGAACACGAGAGGGAAGGATATAATATCGATGATGACGACCTCGATATTGAAGAACTGGCTCCCCCTTCTGAGGAATTGGTGCACGAGCCTGAAAGTGGATTGAATTTTGCTGCCATCCTCAAGAAGGGTCCTCAAGAGAAAGAGAAAGAGAGGAAGCAGACTTTCTTCATTGTGCAACGCAGAACGTTCCCCATCATGGAGGAATGGCTCGAAGAGGACGACCAAGATGAAGATATGGAATTTGAAAGTGACTTAGAAACTCTCGAGGAAGATGACTGGGAGTTTGAACTTGAAGAAGAAAGGCACAAAATTATTGTTGGCATATCGCTTCGCGAGGCTCCCGAAGAGGACGGCCAGGGAGGTATGCGAAGCAGACGTTTGCTGAAATCTGTGCCCCGACGGCAAAACATTCTTCTTCCTCATCATGAAGAAAACGAAGAAGCTGAAGAGGAAAAAGTTCCTCTTCAGGAAAAAACAGAAGAGCCTGCAAAGGAGGAGGAATCAGAAGAACTTACTCTAGTTCGAGAAGAGGAAGAGGAAAAAGGTCCTGTAGAAGAGATAGTGGAGGACCAAACTCGAATTCTAGAGAAGGTCGAGGAACAAGAGAAAATGCCCTATCTCACCCTGAAGGAAGCAGTAGAAGAAAATGTTCCTCAGGAAGAAAAGAAGGAAAACGTTCCTCCTCCTCCTCCTCCGGAAGAAACAGCCAATGGACCAGAAGGAATGGAAGCGAAGATACAGGAAGAATCAGAAAAGATGTCCTTTGTTAACATAGCAAAGATTCTTCCTAAGCCAAAAAGTGCCGGCCCCGCTGAAAACTCTGTGACAAATCCAATTGGCCCAATTGAAAACACTGGAGCAACTCGACCTGCAAATGGAACAAATTGGAAAACGACACGACCCAGAAGATGTGGACCTCTCAAACAGTGTGGAGGAAAAACCTTCTCCTTCCACTGTGAGAACGACCTGGACATGGGACAGATCATTGGCAAAGGAGGGAAATTTGCCAAGTTGGCCAGGCAAGACCACGGGGTCGTCATGAACGTCCAGAACGATGGTTCGAGAATTGTTCAGCTCAAAGGACCAAAGAAGAATGTTGAAAAGGTCTACAATGAAATCAGATTCCGAGTGGACAAGGTTTTCAACATTAGTGAGCTGACTCAGGTATCAAAAGGGCTTTTTGCAGTAGGAAAAGAAGATTTCGTGATGACTGTTGATCAGGAATTCAGAGAGGCCATATTGGGACCACAAAAGCTAACCTTGCAGAAACTCATCAGGGAACAGAATGTGGCCATCTACCTCCCTGACCAAGATGATCAGCGGAACTACATCAGTATCTTCGGCCCACTCAAACAAGCCCAGGAAGCTGAAAGAGTCATATCTAAAATGATTGATGACATCCAGAACTTTTCAGCAGAAAACGACCTGAAACTTGTGGGCTTAGATTGGTACCAGTTCGACTTAGGAATTGAGGGCAGACGTCTCCTTCTTGCCCTCAACGGACAAGGGGCCAGGGAAGCCAGAAACCTCTTCAAAGTGACACTGATTCTTCCTAAAGAAGAAGACGATAGGGAAATCGGCTTTTTAGGAGGAGACCTGAACCAAGTTAAAAAGGCGTATGACCACCTTCGTCTCCTCCTCGAAGAAGTCAGTGTAAGAAGTTGTGACATCACAACTGAAGGACTGACCAGAATTGGGGTTGGCCAATACCGTCTGGAAGTGGAAGCCAAAAACAAAGGACTTCTAGTCGGCCCCAAAGGAGATAATCTGAGGAAAATCGAGAAATACAACAACGTCAAGATCATCGTCCACAAGAAAACAGATGGCTTTGTCACTATACAAGGTCAATTAAAGGATGCTGAGGACGCTTGTCTCGACATAAGAGAAGCCATGACTCCCAAAGGAAAGGACAAAACAAGCCAGCAAGGAGGAAGGAACTTCCCACAGGAGGAAGTCGTCCCAGGGTTAACCAGGATAGAAGATCGCCTCTACGGAATCCTCCTAGACAGGGAGGAACGAGCCATGGTCATCGGCCGAGGAGGACAGAACATCAAAAGATTGGTTAACGAATACAAAATCGTCTTCCAAGGCCCCAAGGTGGACGAAACCTCTAACAACTGCACCGTAAGAGGGAACGAAAAGGACGTCGTTGGTTTCTTTAACGAGGTCCAGGAAATCGTCGCTGCCAAAGGCCAGAAAAGGAAATTCGACGGGGGACAGAGGACCAAACGAACAGTAACTTTGGGCGATTTCTTCTGAAGCGAAGGACGAACTCTATAGTAGGAAAGGATTTGATGAAGAGCGTTGTATTTGGCACCAGTGTAAGAAACAGGAATTAGCGTGAAAGTGTTGTGATTGCAGAAAAATAGAAAAGGTGGATAGTAATATCCCCGCCAAAAAAAATATAAAACACAAAAGCCCTAAAAAATATAAATTAGAAAAATAAAAAAAATATTAGTGTTAAGGTAATTAGTATTTAAGTGATTTAGTATAAGTTTTGTGATTAAGGAAAAAATAGAAAAGGTGGATAGTAATATCCCCACCAAAAAAATATAAAACAAAAAACCCCTAAAAATTATAAAATATAAAAAAAGTTATTAGTGTTAAGTGAATTAGTTATTAAGTGATTTAGTAAAAGTTCTGTAATTATGGAAAAATAGAAAAGGTGGATAGTGATATCCCCGCCAAAAAAAATATAAAACACAAAATCCCTAACAAATATAAAATGGAATAATAAAATAAAAAATTTTTAGTGTTAAGTGAATTAGTGTTAAGTTTTGTGATTATGAAAAATAGAAACGGTGGATAGTAAAATCCCACCAAAAAAATATAAAAATAAAAAATCCCTAAAAAACATAAAAAAAAACAAAAAAAACAATTAGTGTTAGTTTGTAAGGAAAATCATTTTACTTTTAATTTTGTGATTTTAAAAATAAAAAACATTTATTTTATGTGAAATGGGATTTTGTGTTTGTGCTAATTTGTGCGAGTGACTGTCTCCAGATCCCGAGTACAGGATCTGGAAAATATTAAGCCAAAAATATTGTGTGATATGGAGTTCCTTAAACCTTGGGAATAACTTCCACCCAGGGAGAATTATAATTTGAAAGTGCCTCCCCCCAGGCACTTGATGATTCTTATAATTCCCCCGAAGTGTTAGTTCTCCCCAAGATATAAGGAATTCGTTTTCACTCGGTATCGGTGGCTTGATATGTGATACAAAAACAAAAGTATCTTGAGTATGTGACTTACAATTCACACACAAATATTAAGTTGCAAAGTTCGCTCGATATCGATTTTCCGAAACCTTGGGAATAACTTCCATCCAAGGGGAATTGTAATAGTTAAGTGTCTTCCACCAGACACTTTAACTATGCAAGTGTCTCCCCCCAGGCACCTAACTAGGCAAGTGTCTCCCCCCAGGCACTTAACTAGGCAAGTGTCTCTCCCCAGGCACTTAACTAGGCAAGTGTCTCTCCCCAGGCACTTGACAGCAATTCCCCTTGAGTGTCAGTTCTTCCTAAGGTCTAGAATTCTTTATCGGGCACAAATTTGTAGCTTAATGTGTAAAACAAAAATAAAAGTCACGTGTGCATGTGACGTAAAATTCACACACACACACACGCACACACAAACATTAAGCCACAAACATCGTTCCATATCGAGTTCCCTCAATACCTCGGGAATCACTTTCTCACCCAAAGGGGAATTATTATTCCCAAGTGCTTTCCCCCAAGCACTTGATTATAATTCCCCTTTGGGTGAGAGTGATTCCGGAGGTATAGGGAGCTCGATATCGAACGATGTTTGTGGCTTAATGTTTGTGTGTGCGTGCGTGTGTGTGAATTTTGTCACATACACGTGTGTATGTGTATTAACATATGCACACATATATATATATGTGTATACATGTGTGAAAATACATACGTATGTATGTATATACTATATATATTGTGTGTGTACATGTATTTATATACACGTTATATATACGTATATATAACAGATATACATGTATATGTGTAGTATTTACATACACATATCTAACATATACATGCTTATATGTATATTTACAGACATGCATGCAGGTATATATGTGTTTGTCTGTATTTACACACATGTGTGTGTAAATACAGAAATAAAAGTCACGTGTGCATGTGACATAAAATTCACACACACACACACACGCACGCACGCACGCACGCACAAACATTAAGCCACAAACATCGTTCCATATCGAGTTCGCCCAATACCTCGGGAATCACTTTCTCACCCAAAGGGGAATTATTATTCCCAAGTGCTTTCCTCCAAGCACTTGATTATAATTTCCCTTGGGTGAGTGATTCCCGAGGTATTGGGCGAACTCGATATGGAACGATGTTTGTGGCTTAATGTTTGGTTTGTGTGTGCGTGCGTGTGTGTGTGTGTGTGTGAATTTTATGTCACATGCACACATCACTTTTATTTTCGTATGACGCGAGTGGCTGTGACTTGAAATTGACACACATATATATGTGTGCATGTGTGTAAATAGACACATATATAATGTACTAGTATGAGGTAATAAAAATATGTAATTATAAATAATATTAAATATATATAGATATATAATACAATATATAAATATAAGTAAATATATAAATATAAATATCTATATAAAATATAATATATAATACATATGTAGATGTATACCATGTATATATGTATATATAGATATATATATATATAATATATATATATATATATATATATATATATATATATATAATATATACATCTTGGCATGTATAATGTATATATATATAAAATATATATGTATGTAATATATATATATATATATATATATATATATATATATACAATATACATACTTGCATGTTTGGGCCAACATCCGTAGAGAAGGCAGGCAATATGGGCGATAACACATGCCAGATTTTGGAAACTTACAAATTATGGCTATATGTAATTTTTTAAATACTAACGCAAAATGCAAGATGCAGATACTTTCACAATGTAACAAATTCATATTCAATAAAAAAAAACTAGAAAGAAAGAGGCACAACAAAAATATCAATAATAGCACAGAGATTAAGACAGAAAAAATTGATAGGAGAGAGAGAGAGAAAGAGATAGAGAGTTTATGGGTACGTGGTAGCCAAAAAGACGTAACTAGCGAATAATTTTTTCATTATGTATTGTCTGACGGTTGTATTGGCGATGTGAGGTTCCAGCAACGAAAATGCGCTGTGAATTGAATAGTCTTTTACCTTTCCAATTGTGATTATTCTTAATGTAGAATGCCATGGCCATGAAAACTACTAATTCACAAACAATATTATGGTGTGGACACTTTTTAAATTAACATAATAGCCTATACCAAAGGTTTAAGGATGACGCTGCCCATACCTATGGTACGAGTTATACCTTTAATAGGAGGTGACTTGGGACACGCACAAATGACTGATTTGTTCCACACTGTTACGACCCTTGTTGGGCCGGGGTGCAAGTTCTTTTGCACAAGAATAGAGAGGACAGTGATCTTACCAAGTATCCAGATAAATTCAGTCAGCGGAGACAAAAACACAGGAAAACTCAACAATATTTATTACAAACAAAGCAAAAGAATAATAAAGTCAGCCTTGTGACTATACAGGACACAACTTAGTCCTTACTACTCCCTTAGGAGTTCCTAAACACTAACACTAAACCCTAGACAGAAAATAGAGAAATATACTGCATAAATTAGCAAAATGGGCCCAACATCACCATAAATATAAATCAATACCTATAACTAAACAGAGAGGAAAGAAGTAAGAGACCAACAGGGGGAGAAAACTTAATTCTCCTACCTACAAATATAAACTAAATCTATACAATATCAAACATTAATTGGTATATAATAACCACAAGAAATAACGAAAATTATAGCATCACTCGTGACAAGATATACACAAAGACTGGCATATATATATATAAATATAATGTGGCAATAAGAAATGCCAAC
>NC_061101.1:30385634-30393134 GCF_015104395.2 Macrobrachium nipponense
ACAACAGTGGTTCTCATTCTTCAAAACTGCCTGTTTCACAAACATGGCGCTCTGCCATTTCTTATTTGTCTCACTCCCCTTTCCAAACACCTCCCACCCACCTATTACCATCAAATTCCTATCTCGCCCTTTCTTTGTATGTAGAGTATCTAAGTGTCTGTTAATCTACAACACTGCCCTTAATCACCGTAATTTATTTTATTCACTTCCTGTTTTTTTTTTTTAAGCCTTCCACAATAATTGTGCCTCGATCTTACCTATCCCCGTCGTCTGCCTTTGGGCACTCCTTGTTTACATCCTTCCCCGAGCATTTAATCCAATTAAATGTCCTACGTAGGAGTTTGGTACGTGCATAAACTTGTCAGTATCTCCTGTCGCATCTTTTTTTTTAAATATCTATACGGGATAAGGTTAGTTGGGAAATACTTGCTTGATATCATCGATTCCTTTAAAAGGAAAGGAGGAAAGGACTTTTGGGCTTTGTTCGTAGTTTTTTTATTATTATTATTTATTTCTTTGAAGCTCTGAAGCATTAACATGAGAAAATGTCTCCTAACCCTACTCTCCAGCTCGTAGTTTTTTTCTTTTAGTAGTCTTATTTCTGTAAAACTACAAAATATCATCATGAGAAAATGTCTCGTATCCCTACATTCTGCAGCAGACGTTTCTCAATTTCCCGGGAAGCAAATTATCTAAAGTGTCATATACAGTCCAAGAAGATTCAAACGCTATCCATTTAACAGAAAAATCCACTTTAGTCACTAACATACATTATGTGCCTTTGCTTAAGCACTATAAATGAAACTGTGAAAATGGATAATATTCTTTTCCCGTTCAAGATACAGATGATTAAAAACTGAGTAAGAGAATGAATCGCATACGATAATTGAAGAAGCAAAATCCCGCCAATAAAAATAACTTGGGCGTAATAGCAACTACATGCTAACACCTCTCTTTTGACCCAAGAGTGAAAAGTGACTCCAAGATCAGGACTTAGGCGGTTTAGGGCATGGGTATGAGACGGGAAGATGCCCTCAGAGAGGCGACAAAAATAACAGGTGCGAAGCCGCTCTTCTTGCCTGTGAAATCGATACAACGCACCAAGCACACACAGGCACACCTGAAGGTCAACTCGCACACCTGCACGTCACACCTGTGAATAGCGCCAGTGCCCGGGGGAGTGCCGCTATTGTGGAAGGGCCGCTTTCGATAAGTGATCCACAAGGGTGATACCTGCGCTATTACTGCAGCCAAAGGTGCGGCGGGTCGTATTCTTAACGACTTTGAGCACAATGAAAATGTCTTCCTCCCCTGGACTAACAAATCTTCTGTATTGTTTGTTCTATCTTTCTCGCTGAAGATATTCACACCTTTCTCGAAGCCTTTCATCCCCAGGACTGTCACAGTACTTAAGGAAAGGGCACTCCCTAGAAGGAGAGGAAACGAGAGAGACCGATTGACTGACTGATTTATTTACGTAATCTGGCGTCGCAGACTTGAACATATTCAGTTTTTATAAATATTCGTTCAAATCAATCAGTGACTTATTATAGATAACTAAACGTTTTTTTTTTCAGGTGTCTTCGTCGAAGTATACTATAGCAGAACACAGGATATTTACGGATTTGTAAAATATCAGGAATAATTAAATACTAAAGAACCAAAAGGACCTTTTGGAAAGCAGAGCGAAAGGAGTTTTAGGTTAATACAATTCCAGTACATTAAGAATTAGGCTAGAATTAACATGATAATTAATTCAATCGTTTCCAGGCTTTTCTGTCAACCTTGTCGCAGTCAGAAATTAAGGATTAGACACCAAAAACGCAAAATATATTTAGAAGACGAAAGCAAATTTTTTCCAAACAAAATACTTAAAATAAGATAACATTACATTTAGCGTTTCGACCAAACAGAAGCACTACATATAGATTTTAAGCATAACATGAACTACTTATACAATGTTCAACCACCTTAACATGTTTTAAAGATGAATGCATATCCGCATCCTAGCCTACTCCCGTACCATACCGTACCGTACCGTACCGTACCGTACCGTCCCGTCCCGTCCCGTCCTCTCTCTCTCTCATGTGTATATATATATATATATATATATATAATATATATATTGTAATAACTTGATCACGAAGTATATAAAACGTGATGCTATGTATAAATAAAGGTTTTTCTGCCACGAAGGAAAAAAATGAAAAGCGAGTTAGCCGAGTACTTTCGGTCCTATTCGTGGCAAAAAAAACCTTTATTTATTTATATATATATATATATATATATATATATATATATATATATATAAATATATGTGTGTGTGTGTGTGTGTGTGTAAATATAGATATTTATATATATACACAGAGAGAGAGAGAGAGTGTTCTTAAGCCCATTTAATTCTAATAGTATATGCCATAAGTGACTTTTCAAATCAATTTTCCTTTGCACGCGCACACAGACACAAAAACACATATACTACATATGTATTTAAGAGAATTTGTAAAAATAGAATTTCACGATTCATTCATTTATGTTTTTCTCAACGGCAAAAGCGATACGCAGTGACGTTGGAAAGTCCGTCAATGGTTTATCTGTGCACACACAGCAGCGTCATTATTTCTTCCCTACACACAAACTCTTTCGATAAATTGCGGAGGTTTGGCATCAGTTAAACCTCTTTTATTGGACATAAACGAACATCGTGTCTCCAGGTCACATCTCAGATGGATCAGGTACAAACATGAACATCACAATGAATCTGGTCGCAATGTTTATATGAGAATTCAGCATGCATATTGCTCAAGTTTTCTACACACATTAAATTGCCAAGAAAATGTCGGAAATGACCTAAGAGAGTTGTAATGAATATTAATCTGTTTATGCGATGTCGCTATGATATATATATATATACTAGCTAATAAAGACTGCTTTGTTAGGGATAACTTTAAAGTTAGTACATACATAAATATAAAGCGTTTTATACTAATATATAATATATATATATATATATACTAAATATATATAATATATTATTATTATATATATATAAATATATATATATATATAATATATATATATATATATATATATATACATGTGTGTGTGTGTGTGATGTGTGTGTGTGTGTGTATGTGTGTGTGTGTGTGTGTGTGTGTGTGTGTGTGTGTGTGTGTGTGTGTGTGTAGGTAGAGTTATGGATAATCAACATGAAGGCGTCTGTGCTTGTTTTTGGTAACGGTAAAGAAATATTTACACATACGTTATGTATTCCAATAATGCAAACTGATATGTTTAGACGTACACTATCACGCACATACCAATACCAAAATAATTATGACAAAAGAGTTGATGAAAAATGGAAGATCCAAACTTGAAAAAAAAAAAAAAAACCCAACGAGAGACAACACTGGTGGAAAATACATAAAAGTTGGGTGAAGGGAGTGGGCGTGGCCACGATTATCGCATTAGCTACACCCATTCACTGGAGGATTTCCCGCCCACATATCCACCCATTATTCTGCCTATTGAAGGCTTCACAGAGGACTGGCTTCGCTTGAATTCCTTAATATACTTTTCGCCTCTTTCCTTACTTGAGGGGTTATTGATGTCAGTCTTCCATTACTTGTTTGTTTATCTTATTTATTAAATATTTATTTTAACGTATTTTACATTGGCACCTGATGTTAATTACATTTATTCTGTTTAATGATTCCCATTATTAGCCTAATATGTTCAACTCTATTATTTCTCGTTTGTTTTTCCTAATAACTAATAATAATAATAATAATAATAATAATAATAATAATAATAATAATAATAATAATAACAACAACAAAGGGAATTGTGATTGTGATATGATATTCACATACTAAGTCTGGGCAAAAATAAAAATTCTGAAGATCCACATTCTCAACGTAAAGAAAGAGAGAACGTCCACACGAGAGGAAAATCTTAGAAGAAGAAGAAGAAGAAGAAGAAGAAGAAGAAGAAGGGGAGTAGAAGACGAAGAAAGAGGAGTAGAAGAAATGAGAAAAGAAGAAGGACGAAAAGAAAGCATTTAAAGGAGGAGTAGGAGGAGGAAGAGGAGGAGGAGGTAACAGCGGCACCAAGCAAACAAGCCCTTTCGCACAAGCACCAAGGGACGTGACTCCTGCGCTTGTTTCTTGGATTCCAGGTGGAAATAGGGGGGCCGGGGCGAGGGGGGGGTGGGGGGCAGAGGGCACTTATTACATTTCGAATAACAACTTGATCTTTAAAGCGAGCACGCCCAGACAATTAAGGCTAGAGAGAGAGAGAGAGAGAGAGAGAGAGAGAGAGAGAGAGAGAGAGAGGTGACGTTTCTGATATCACAAAAATGAAAGCAAAATTTATTGTGTTCTTGATATAGAAAAGCTGAGAGCAAAATTCACTGTGTTTTGGTATAACAACAACGAAAGCAAAGTTGATTGCGTTTCTGATAAAGCAAAAGTGAAAGCAGGTTTGATCGCGTTTTTTATATAACAAAGATGAAAGCGAAACGAATAACATAATAGTATATACACAGAGAATGACAGCGACATAAGTAACACAATTCAATGAGAGAGAGAGAGAGAGAGAGAGAGAGAGAGAGAGAGAGAGAGAGAGAGTATCATAAAGTTGAAAGCAAAATTGACTTGCTTTCATCTTCATATAAAAAGTATAACAAAGATGGAAGCAAAACTGAAAATATACATAATATATGTGCCTAGAGAATGAGAGCTACGTAACGCAATTTTGAGAGAGAGAGAGAGAGAGAGAGAGAGAGAGAGAGAGAGAGAGAGTTGTGAAAGTCAATTTCCCAACCCCACCCAGCTACGGTAACACAAAGCGAAAGAGATAAGGCACTTTTATTCGTCTCATTATCTGGGCAAACGTGCCAGATCAGCGGGTACCGAGGGAGTCCGAGAATGCCCACATCCCCACAAAAGCCCCTTTCCCTCCATAGTGCGCGAATAATGACTCCCTCAGTCTTGTTTACTTTCGTCTCTCGTTGGTTTATTTTTCTCCGGGGCGGTTAGGTCGCCCATGGAGAGCTGTAGAGACAGACCTACATTCTTGGGTTGGAAATCAGAGCAAAATTCTTTCCTCAAATCTGCGTAAAATGTTTACCCAAAATCATTGTCAATTTCCCCTAAAATAGACAAGGTAAAATTCTTCCCTAAAATCACGGTAAACATTTTTCGCTGAAAACGGTAACATTTTTCCCCTAAAATCAGGGTAAAGTTTTCCCCTAAAATCAGGTTAAAATTCTTCCCTAAAATCAGTGAAAATTTTTTATCCAAAATCAGTGCAAAATTCTTCCCTAAACTCGGGGTAAACATTTTCCCTAAAAACAGGTCTGAAATTTTCCCCTAAAATCAGTGTAAAATTTTAATCTAAAATCAGCGGCAATGTTTTCCCTAAATTCAGTGTTGGTAATGTTTTCCCTAAAATCAGTGTAAAATTTTAACTTAACATTTCTGTTAACATTTTTCAGAAAATCAGAGAAAATTTTTCCCTTAAAATCAGGGTACAATAATTCCCTATAATCATGATTATTTTTTTCCTTAGGATCAGGGTAAAATATTTCCCTAAATTCAATGTGAAATTCTTCCCTAAAATCAGGGTAAAAGTTTTCTCTACTAATACCAAATCTGGTTCAGTCTTATGTCAAATAGTTATATTACCAAACGTTCACTTTCTTTGTACCGCCATTTTAATTTAATGGAAGCAATCCAAATCAGTCCCTTATCTCATTATTATTTTGAGAGATGTCACAATCAAAGCTATGCATGTCTCAAAAATTATGGTGCTTTCCAGTCATTCAGTACAAAGTTACATATGTAGAGTAGTTCACCATAACTATACATATATATATATATATATATATATATATATATATATATATATATATATATATATTATATATATATATATTATATATATATATATTATATATATATATATATATATATATATATATATATATATATATATATATATATATACACACACACACACACACACACGTTATACTGGTTCAGTTACAGCAAAAATCTGGCTAGTGAAACAGTAATCACGAATATGAAAGCAAGACAAATGTTTAAATGACACAATTTAAAATATATTTGGAATAATTCTCATGATTGGTGTTCGTCTTAAATTTTGTCGCAAAGCAAATATCAAGGTGCAACACTTTAGCGAAAACATAGCTCATCGGCTCAGGAAACTTTTAAGCTGATACATGATATATGACGGTTCCGTTCCGTACATCCTGACTAAAATCATTGCTCAAATTATATAATTTATTTTATGTGAATATTGTTGCAGACACTATCTTTTTTGTATGAGCTGACAAATAGTTATTTTTTTTTCAAAATTAGACATGTTGGTGAATTGAATAACTTTTGGATTCACATGTAATTAATTAGTTGTTTTAATAAATAAAAAGGTGTATAGGTCATACCTCTTCATATTTACATTCAAGTGACACAAACAAATAATGAAATGTTTACAGCTAATAGACAGAAAAACTGATCAGATATTCATTTATAAATGTATGCATTCAGTCTTATCTGTTGCAGTTAAATAATAACTACTAATGATACTGTTCAAATCGTGCACATAATCCTAAGGAACAACAAACAATAAAGAGACCATTGGTTGTAAAAAGAAAGTAAGGGCGACCGAACTACAATAGACCGAAATACAGATAGAAAAGTCTAAATACATAAACAAAAATTCCAAATACATAAAAATAATGAAAAAAGAGCAGATCCGAAACAAAAAATATAATAATAAACAAAATAGAAAAAATAAAATAAGATAACAAAGTCGATTAGTCGCTGCCCCTCAAAGTAGCATTAAGGCCGCATTGAAAATTATGAGTTTCAAAATCCATAACAGCTGCAAACAAACTGCTCCTTTACATTGATCTTCGCGTTCTCGAATCAAAATATACTCACAAACCTACGACAACCTCATTTATATCTGGCAAGGAGGAATTTACTTCATTTTAAACTCATTAGCCTAACGTCTGCGTGAAGTTGGAGTTAGAAGTTAAGCGCGCTCCGATTCACAGGCGGATATTATCCACAACTATTCACTTCAGTGGTTTTTCAGTTATTCGTTGCATATACAAAGGTGTGTGCGTGTGGGGGGAGGGCGGAGGGGTGGGGCAAGATTTGAATGTATGATACATTGTCGATACGACTCTACTTTATGGCAGCAAAATGTAATATTGAAAGTTGAAAAAAAAAATGAACTGGTGCGCAGTGTATGCGGCGAAAGAATAACTTGAAGATGTATAAAGGTTACTGAATGCGAAAGGATGTATATTACGGTGCTTTGAGATGGTCTGCTCAAGTGGAGAGAAGGGAGGCTGTTGTAACGAATTAAAAAACCCCAGAGTCAGAAGGAAAGAGAAGAGGAAGACCTTGAAAGCGCTGAACAGATCGATTGAAGCAGGTATTGGAAAGGAAGTTCCCGGTATCTATGAAG
>NC_061101.1:30395634-30460634 GCF_015104395.2 Macrobrachium nipponense
TGTCCGGTCCTGGGAAACGAACCCAGGTCCAATAATCACAAAGAGGTCGGCAACGTGACCTCTTTGTGATTATTGGACCTGGGTTCGTTCCCCAGGGCCGGACATCACAATTTCTTCTTCCTATTTCTTTGAACTTATAACTTCAGGCTTTGTAGTGACAAGCGTATCCAAAAAAGAGCAAAGAATTCAAGAAGTTAAGAGGGCGCTTTGGTTATTACAATTTCATATATATATATATATATATATATATATATATATATATATATTATATATATATATATATATCGAGCTACAATGTCCTTTAATATCTAATTCGCTCTAACCTCGGAATTAATATATTTTTCATATATGCTTAACCGAAGGGGAATTTTTTTCTCGATAATAGATTTGCCTGGACCAGGGCGCGAACCTATGGATCCTTTCAAACCCAGGAACGTCAGTGAAGCTTTTCCTACTACACCTCTCGCGGTGGTGTAGTAGGAAAAGCTTCACTGACGTTCCTGGGTTTGAAAGGTCCATCCTAGGTTCGCGCCCTGGTCCAGGCAAATCTATTATCGAGAAAAAATTCCCTTCGGTTAAGCATATATGAAAATATATTAATTCCGAGGTAGAGCGAATTAGATATTAAAGGACATTGTAGCTCGATATATGTATATGAATCACGGAAATGTGATATGACTTATATATATAGTATATATATATATATATATATATAGTCCATACATACATACATAAACTACCATTAATATATATATAAAGTTTTTAAAAATTACTTCTTAAGTATTTTGTTGATCTAATCATAAATTTATGCATAACAACGCCGAAACAAAATCGAATTCGTGCAATGTTTCACGAGAGGAGCAAAAAATCACGAGAGAGAGAGAGAGAGAGAGAGAGAGAGAGAGAGAGAGAGGGGGGGGGGGGGCACCTTGATGGGATCTTAAGGGCTGACTTAGGACCACGAGAGCGGTCGTCGATACCTAGGTCGATACAAGCACAACAAGGCTATAATATTATAGTAGATCCGCTTAAAGGGCTCCCACCTCGCATATCCCCTTTCGACCTCCCCAGCAACGAGGAGCCAGGAAGCGACGCGAACTGCTCCTAGCGCTCCTCCGCGAATGTTAATAAACGCCTTACGAGAGAGAGAGAGAGACTTCTCTGAAGAAGCCGTCGCACCCGAAAGCTGATTACCGCCATCGGAACACACATCGGCATGAACGTCCTCGTCATGTCGTCCATTCACATGAATGTTTAAACGAGCTCTTTTCAGAGAAAAAAGAGAAAGAGAGAGAGAAAGAGAGAGAGAGGACGTCGAAGCGAAAGCGGCTTAGGGCCTTTCGTCTCAGCGGCCGGAGAGAGTGTCGCTCTCGAAAGACGTCTGTGCCGAGAGAGGATGAGCCGGTCGAGCTGTGACTCCGATACCTTCGCCGGGATTACATCTTCAAAGACCCAAAACCTCCCGATGAGTCTCTCTCTCTCTCTCTCTCTCTCTCTCTCTCTCTCTCTCTCTCTCGTACCTCACAATCACGCTGCTCTCTTCATTTGCAGATGATTTTCCTTCATTCATTTCTTTCCTCGGTCTCTATGGGCACATGTTCATCTTGAACACAAACTGTGTGCATTCAAACGAGTTTAGTCATGCACGCATACAAGCGCTCACGCTTAAACAAGCATTAGTGCATTTCACATATATCACATATATGCACATAAGGAAAGCTCTTGAATAAAGCTCCCCCATACATAACTACTTCTCTTAAGAGATATGCTAAGTAGATTACATCCTTCGAATTTATGGTCAGTTATAGAAAATAATACTCTCTCTCTCTCTCTCTCTCTCTCTCTCTCTCTCTCTCTCTCTCCATTGAATTTCCTTCCTTCCTCCTTCCCTTCTCTCTCTCTCTCTCTCTCTCTCTCTCTCTCTCTCTCTCTCTCTCTCTCTCAACCGTAAGTACTGGACGTCTTTGAGTATATAGTTTCTCAATACCTCACGGGGGATCTTGACTGGGAAGACTTTCAGGATATTCTCCCCTTGCAGGATATCAGAAAATGACGAGGATAACAGGGATAACAGTATACTTTGAAATCTTTTGAGAGAGAGAGAGAGAGAGAGTTGAGTTGAATAAAAAATTTAGGCCAAAGGCCAAGCACTGGGACCTATGAGGTCATTCAACGCTGAACTAGAAATTAACAGTAAAAGGTTTGAAAGATGTAACAGGAGGAAAACCTCAAAGCAGTTGCACTATGAATCAAGTGTTAGGAGAGGTGGAAAGTAAGATGAAGAAAGAGTATACGAAAGGCGGTACAGTAAAAGGAATGAAAGGGGTTGCAGCTAGGGGCCGAAGGCACGCTGCAAAGAACCTTAAAGTAATGCCTACAGTGCACCGCATGAGGTCCACTGGCGAAACTACTCCTCTTCCAGAGAGAGAGAGAGAGAGAGAGAGAGAGACAGACAGCAGAATTCATTGTTTTACAAGAGAACTTACTGACATTCTCGAGAGGAAAGTCAAAAGTTCCAAAAGAAGAGAAAATCTTTTAAATGCTAAATACAATATCCTCTTCTTTCTTCAAACTCGTCCATTAAAACTTCATAAATATATCATAAAGCTGTTCAATACGTTAATAAGATTACGTGATTGTACATGAAAGCGAAAGCCTATCAAACAGCTACTTAAACGAAGGCCATATAAAAATCCCCTGACATCGGAGAACCCACACCTGACAGGTGGCACAATCGGCCTCACCATTACGATAGAAATTCCACTCCTGGTGGTTTCAAGCTATCGCCCAGGCGGTTTCTGAGCAAGAGCCCGTTTCGGCATAAGGCAAACTTTACCTTACAAAACACTGGCTGAAAAGTTAGCAAATTATAAGGATGCGTCCTTACGACAGTAATACATATAAAAAACACACGTCTGAAAACTATCGCATGTAAATTACATGGAAGTTAACGACCCTAAGTGGAGAAGGATCCTTTGCCAAATGCTAGAGAAGCACATGAAGCTGTGGTTAGGACTCTTAATAAGTCACTGAATTGGAGTATTGGAGTATAAAATTTAGGCCAAAGGACAAGCGCTAAGCCCTATGAGGTCATTCAACACTGAAAGGGAGATTGAGAATAAAGGAGTTTCAAAAGGTTTAACAGGAGGAAAACCTATAGTAGTTGCCCTATGATAACACAATTGTTTGAGAGAGTGGAAAGGAAGATGGAAGAAAGAGAATATGAATGGAGGTACAGCAAAAGGAATGAAAGGGAAGGAAAGTCACTGACTTGTATATTTGGTCTGTCTGTGTTGTGTGCAATAAGGGGCTGACGAGAGTTTATGACGTTCCTTAAGTCTGGTCACATAACCAAGCTTTTCCAATACATAGCATTTTCTGTACAGCGTATAACACTGTATGAGCCGCAGCCCATGAAATTTTCTGCCACGGCCCAGTGGTGGCCTGTCCATAGCGATCACGGGTAACTTTAACTTCAAATTAAATAAAAATCGCCAAGGTTAGAGGGCTGCACTTTGGCATGTTTGATGGTTGGAGGGTGGATGATCAACATACCAATTTGCAGACCTCTAGACTCAGTAGTTTTCAAGTTCTGAGGTCGGACAGAAAAAGTGCGGACGGACAGACAAATAGCCATCTCGATAGTCCTCTTTTACAGAAAACTAAAACTGTATCATTCAGGTTCTTCTGACCGTCAGCTCTGTCATTCATTAAACTACTCAACATTCCTCAGTTCACGACTTCGGCAAATGACGTGACAACGTTAGAAACTCATATGTAAAACACTTTTCATGATCATTTAAACACCCATGAATAAAACATTTTTTCTGAGAAAGCATCAGACTGTCCGACTGAGGACAAAGTGGCGTGCGCCTAAATTTCACCAGATATTTAACCCCATTTCTCAACGCTTCATCCTCTAATGTTATTTGGTAGATACTTTTATCAAGTAAGCACTGAGCGATTCATTGTTTCATTAAAAAAAAAAAAAAAAAATCGCCTTTTTATACATTATATACTTCAAATTCTGATGACCATCGTCGTTGTGACGTCAAAACTTAAGAAATCATTTCATTAACCTCAGCTTTGGGAAAGCCTCAGTCTTGAACGTCCTCGAAACGCCAGGAAAAAGTACTTCATACTAAAAGCTTGCAGAGAAGCCTGTCACATAAAACAGGCTTAGAGGTTATCCTAACATTCAGATTCCTTTTCTGTTCAGAAAGAGGGCGGGCGCTGCTGAGTCAGCGAAACCCTTTGCAAAACTCATCAGGGCATCACGACAACCAAATGGTTTAATGTCCAACTAATGTTGCGTCTGACTCTCCTCACCATGAAGTATGATAGCCGATAAGTGCCTTTAGATTTATCAATATCGCCTGATTTTCTTCGAAAAGAGGTCGCCCACCCAAATGCTTCAATATGAAATCATATCATTCAACCTTCTTATGAACATTAAATTACAAATAATAATGATGATTAAAAGGAAGATGACGAAGAGCCAAACAGAAATCTTTCTCTTCATTCAACCTCCTTTAAATAAAATAATTGCACTTACAGCGGAAAAAAAAGGCTCATTGCAAAATTAACACAAAGGCCTTAAAATGAACGAAATTTGAAATTTTCGTTAATATCCGAACCTAAAGGATTCACAAATAATTTATATATTTTATGCAAGAGCCCCAATTACAATTGTTAGATAAAATGTTAATCGAAAAGTAGAGTACTACTGGAGACGTACCGATAAAAATGACAATGTTGCCAATAAATACTCAATGCTCGACTTAAGGATTTCTTATCCTACGTATCTTTAGAAGTATTTATTTAGAATTCATTTATTTGCTACTTACTTTTATATCATCATAAAAGTTACATAAATATATACAAATCATTAAGTAGTCAATATAGAAGGATTAATCATATACAATATTGAAGTATAATTCTTTATGACATACATCATTACAGTATAATTCTTTAGAGACAAGAGGTCTAAAGCCAAGATGCGCAATACAGAGACGAAATACGCTCTTGTCTCATCATAAAATGTTTCATTATAATATCCCAGGACTGTCAAAGAATGCGACCCTTATATTTAAAATTCGGCCAATTATATTTTTTATATTGACGGAGAGCACACATCTTAACAGTCAGTCATTTCATCATTGTCAAAGTGAATCGCCTGACTACTTTCTATCTCTCTATTCTGCTAAAGGTTTGGGTTTATGCCTCTATAGTAACCGAGGCAGTTCCACGTCGACTGAAAAGTCGCTGGTAAGTACTGTAGGGCGTTCGAGTTTCCAGGGTACTGGATCATTTTTCAATTACAATTCCCCCCATCGTTGATATCCCCGAAATAGAGCTAATTGGATATTAACCATAAATATTTGCAGCTTCATGTCTGTCCATATATAATGTCACGGTGGGATGTACACAAAAGTGTTTAGTGAGTGAGTGGAGATGATGAGTGATGGTGTGGTGGTGTGTGGTTGTGTGTGTGTGTGTGTGTGTGTGTGTGTGTGTTGATTGGTTCCACGTACAGACGCCATTTTCTTATGGAAATGATCTCTATGGTTACAGTATCCCGATTTCTGGTTCTGATGACGTCACAGTTCCTAGTGTGCATATCACCAAAGTAAAATTTTGACCTACATATACAAGACGACTTGAACTTTATTACATCGAAACAAATTCATTTTGAAAAGTTGAACGTGTTAACCAATTTACAACTAGCATATTTGTATTTATAGTTGGGAGTAAATGATGGACATGCATAAAATTTCTCACATATATGTTATACACATCACAATATGCATGCATTTAAGTATACTTATGTATTGTGTGTGTTTATACATGAACATGAAAATAAATAAAAAGAACAATCGCAAAATTTTAATAACAACTAAGAACGAAAAAATTTGAGCAAATATGGAAAAAATGAAATATGAAGATAATTACACATGAATTAAACGTAAATTAATGATGCAGGCAATTCCGCACCTTACATATCTACAAGTGCATCCCCCCCCCTCCTCTCTCTCTCTCTCTCTCTCTCTCTCTCTCTCTCTCTCTCTCTCTCTCTCTGCATATCTGAAGTTCCAGTGGATAAGTAGGAATCACTTTTCCCAGAGAGAGAGAGAGAGAGAGAGAGAGAGAGAGAGAGAGAGAGAGAGTTGTAGTTGTGGTATCCTGCGCCTCCCACCCAAAATCCTAGTGGGCTAAGAGGATCACAGGACCCATTACGAAGGTTTAGGCTTCAACCGGAGATAATAACTTGTGTTGGATCTATAACAGTTTTTCTCGAGATTCTTCGTAGCCCTCGAAACCCTCTCTCTCTCTCTCTCTCTCTCTCTCTCTCTCTCTCTCTCTCTGTGTACATATATAATCCATGAATGCATCCAGAGTATCAACATATTCATATACAAAAAAAACCCGCGCGATATATAATAATCTATATATATATATATATATATATATATATATATATATATATATATATATATATATATATATATATATGTATCTATGGGATGTATGTATGTAGTGTGTGAATTTGTGATTGCTATAATATCCTCTTATATCTTCTCGATATCTCCACACTCCTGGATACCATTCACACTGAATCAGAAATGAAGAGCATTCCTCTCAACACTGTAGAGACACGCATGACCCAAAAGAGTGAAGAAAACATTGCGGTTTTATAATTCATATAATAAAACTTAGCACCGTATTTACACACACACATACACACACAATATATATATATATATATATATATATATATATATATATATATATATATATATATATATATATATATATATATATATATATATATATATATATATATATATATGCCTTATGGAATTCTTAACTTCTTCCTTTCATAAAGGATTTAGACATGTCCTCTACACTGAAAAACTGAAAATGTATTCTGAAAATTATCATATTTCTATTTCTACTTAATATTTCTACATACAAAAAAACAAACTGACCAGGTTTTCGTTATAAATAGAGACGGACGAGAGTGAAACAACTTTATCTGTAGGACGGCAATTCGGAAAGCGTTAGATGAGAAACGAGGTTCGTGAGGAGAAAGCATAAGTTGGGGAGGAACAGAGTTGAATGCAACAGCCACAGCCACAAAGGGATACTACATAAAAAGTAAAACTAATTTAGCTCCCGTTCTACAAAACTAAATTTCTTGGTCATTAGCCTAACTCTCTAATGTACGCCGCTGTACCACGTTTGTTCTCTCCTTAAAACTTTAGAATTATGTATACTCGTATCTTTCAAAGTTACATCTTACCCCTAAACTATGCGTAACGTATTCGATGTGTCAAAATTTCAAGCATTCCTTACTAACGATCGACTGATTTAGTTTTATAAACTTGTGTCTCCTCTACGATCTTTTAGTGGAAAATGCCTTGAAATGTTTCCTACAACAAACTCAGGAAAATGTTGGCTTTGAATTATGGAATTATGATACAGTTTTTATAGCTGACAGTCTAACTGACGTTTTTTATTTATCTACAGACAACATGAAGAAGAACCTATTTCTAAATCTACCACGCTCCGTCTGGAACCTATTTGTGTTTTTTGTTTAATATACTTACACCAGTGATATGTCACTCCTGAAATATCCTTAATATACAGTTACATATATACACGAAGAAACATAATGAAACCTATATAATGAATACAAATGTGTATATGAGAGTACAAGTTAACTAATTTATTTTTTCTCGGAATCCTAACCATTTTAGGACATTTCCTATCACATACATCAAAGACTTCGTAATCTTAAAATGCTTTTCAAATACAAAGTCAAGCTCATAAACGTATGAATGTGCCTATCTATACCAGTCAATATTCAATGACTTTTTCCTGTATTTTCAGTTAATCTGGCAATTTCATTTGTTAATGGTTCTATCCGAAACTTCTTACTCCTTTAGTGCTTTCCAATTATAACACAACACACCACACACACACACACACACACACACCCATTTATGCATGAAATACGTGATGGAATTTATGCAAATACAAGTCTGAGTGAATTACCAATAACCTTATTGTTCCCTTGTAATCCTAATCATCCTCCTCGAATCCTCTTTTTCCACACCTCCTCCTCCTCCAAAAATGTTTCCTTTATCCCTCTCACGAACTATAGTGTCCATCCTACACGTCAATGCCTCTGGTTCGTTCCTCCTCCTCCTCCTCCTCCTCCTCCTCCTCCTCCTCATTTGCCTTCCTTCAAAAACCCATTACATTCCGATCCCCCGATCTCCGACCTACGCACGTCCGCCTCTGCCCGAATTTTCGCTTCTCTTCTGTCAAGTCGCCGCCGCCGCCACTTCTCCCTGCGAGTGCCTCTCCAAGGGAACCTGACTAAGACCCTGACCACCTCGATTATTTTATGGTGCTGGATACAGCCTGAGCCTTGCGGCTTGACATGGGCGCCACTTCACATTTACACTGCGCTCGACTTATGTGAAGGAGTGCTTTGGACACCTAACTTTGAAGGCAACTCTCATTTCCAGGTTTCGTGGAACAGATCTGGAAATTCAGAGTAGAAATTCTTTTAGGTCTGGTCTGTAAATGAATATCGCGTTTCGGTGAACCTCGACATATTTCTAGGAAAAAACTTAATTCCAGCTGTTCATGGAACCAATCTGGAAACTCAACGCTGAGCTACTATTAAGACTGGTCTGTAAATGAAAATCTTGCCTTGATGTACCCCAAATGAAATTCTCAAGAGTCATGAATTCCATATGTTCTTGGAACATATCTGGAAATTCAGCGCACACCTACTGTTACATTTGGTCTGTACATGAACATAAATAGTCCTGATGTACCTTAAAGAAAAAAAAAATACTCAAGAGATCTTAATTCCACCCTATCACGTAACAGATGTGGATATTCAAGGTTTGGTTTACATATATGGGAAAAAAATAAAGTTCCTAGTGTGATCCTGGAAATTTATTGGTATGTGCTTTAATAGCATTTAATTTGTAGATAGATATACATCAGCATTTAATTTGTAGATAAATATACATCAGCATTTAATTTGTAGATAAATATACATCAGCATTTAATTTGTAGATAAATATACATCACAGAAGAATTATGAAAAACTATTGATAAGGTTCTCCTGGCAAAAAAAATCTACCCACGAACGTTTCCAATTATCAAAGGTTAATCCTACTCGTTCTTCAAAGTATATATGGTAATGAATAACTTAACCCTTGAAAAAATTAGACTCTAAGCTTTTTACCTTCTATAATCGGTGTGTGGGTGTGTGAGTGTGTGTGTGTGTGTGTGTGTGTGAGAGAGAGAGAGAGAGAGAGAGAGAGAGAGAGAGAGAGAGAGAGTTAAAAGGTAAATTTCATTTTACATAATACTTTACTGATTTTTACTTCTAATCTTGTGTGTTTTCTGTTTCTTCTTTATTTCCGAAAAGGACGATCCTTGAATCAAAAAATTCTTTCCACTTCAGGCCAATCTTGCTATTTCTTCACGATCGCCCAAAATAACGATAAAACTTTCGACAGTATATCGGGATGGAAAGAAAGTAAGGCCCAAGAAAGCCGCAAACTCACAATCCTACAGCTGTAACAGTTTCCATTAATCATGAATTCCACTTTCCTACAGAATTCAAATGATTCTTCCGAGTTCTTTTCCAATGACTGCATAATGCTTCAGTCCGGTGACTTGAAATGTAGGAAATTAAGCTTTTATGTCTTATGTTTACATATGTCTTGAGTCCTGATATAATTTCTGAGTACTCTTACTTCAGGAGTGGGAGAAATATTTGAATGAACTAAGGGTTTACTTGTGTTCATCATTCCAAATACAAAGAAAGGAAATGCTACCCGAGAGAGAGAGAGAGAGAGAGAGAGAGAGAGAGAGAGAGAGAGAGAGAATTTATGAGTCTAAAATTCTAAATTCGATTGCAATATCAATTCTATTTGGTTGTGACAGTATATAGGAACGAATTAAATAAGCTGAAATATTAACATACCTACTAAACATTTTTATCATAACTTTCGATACTATTCATTGACAACAACTATCAAGGATCAATTAAAATATAAAAAATATATAATATTTTTCTCTGTTTTTACTATACACATAAAACGCAAGCAATTAACTGGAAACAGCAAGTCAATGTAAAAACGCATTTCTACATAGAAGTGCTTTTATCATTTACAATTTCACTACGACTTAAGTACAGCAATCACGGATGAACTTTCCCTTAAAAATGACTAGCAATACCCGACTTTCGAATACTAAACTTTCAGTTTCTTAACCTATAAATTACACTTTCTCTGTTCTGTTTTCACACGTGAGGATTCCGTTCTTTGCAAGCTTGCTTTTCCAAGTCTTAAAGAATAAAAACGTATGTACACATGTGGTACAGAGATTTCATACAAAGCGACTCAACTGATATTCCTTATTTGTTTGGGCTATCTGAGCATAAGTCACAAGTATAAGTATGTACTACACAAGTATGTATATATACACACACCGTGCACGTATGACACCAAAGGCATTCAAAGCGAGGGATCAAAATATAAAGGGGAAAAAAAGAGAGAAAAAAAAGAGCAACATCGTCGCCATAAAGAAATGTGAAAACGTTTGAGAAGGACGACGTGAGCGAGTGAGGACCCTCGTTGAGCGCAGAAATAAAAAGAAGAGAAATCCTGTTCAAGATGAGGATCGGCTGGAAGTTTGCGGCCGGCTAAGACGACAAAATCCAGACGAATGGCCGTCCTCCTCCGGTCAGGGGATGGCGGGACGAGTGGATGAGGGGGCCAGAGAGCCAGCTATTGAAGCCAAGGTCCCCAGAGTAACAACCCGACGGGGCTCTATAGCTCCTTCCCTCGGCCAACTCGTCCCGCCCCTGAAAAGCACCAGACCTGGATGGGGCCCGAGTTGTGATCCGATGGTGACCCTAAACCAAGCTCTAAATGCAATAATCACCCCATCCCTTCCCCGGTCCCTCGCCCCCCACCCCCCACCCCCACCCCCCCCCTTGCATTCAACATCTATCCCCTTCCTGTATGCCTCCCCTCCTCTTATGCCCCCTTGGATAGGTTAGACTATCCCATAATCCTTCCCTCCCCCCACCCTCTGACAAACACACACACACACACACACACATCAAGGACCACACAGGTCGATCGCACTTATTCCCCATTTTTCTTCGATCATTCACAGATTTCCTTTAAGGCGAGTTGGGAAGGTCTTCAGGCTGAAGATCTTAAGATATAAAAATGGGTTTGGATACCAAGGAGGCAAGGAAGGGGGGAGGTGTAGGTAGGTAGGTAGGTACGTAGCTCCTTGGTACACACACACACACAAGCTTGGACATTACGTCACCTAACGAAGATGGAACGGGGCAGATGTTAAGGAGGATCAAACTTATCCTTCCCTGTAGCTTAAAACAAGATGATAAAAAGCTCAGGACACAAAGCAGCGGCCTCTTCGACAACCTGTTCACACTTGTACCTGGACATGACTGATGAAAAACCCCAGCACCTTACTTACACTAGACTTGTTACTTTCTGTCTTTTGGAAGGTCTGCATCCTAGTCTTTATACAGAATTCACTTAAAAAAAAAAAGGGGGGGGGGGGCGGTTAATGTCGCACGTGACTACGAACATGGTAATTAGTCGATTTCTATTATTATTATTATTATTATTATTATTATTATTATTATTATTATTATTACTGTTGTTGTTGTTGTTGACAATTGAAAGACACAGTAGTGTAAAAAATATATTTTTTGTACAAGGTTAAAAATGATTACGAGAGAAATTTTGGATACTGTTCCGTACCCCTCTTCAGTCCTACTGACGGTAAAACAATGGAGGGAGTGTTACGACAGTCTCTCCTTGTCATTTTTAACCTTGTAAAAAATATATTTAAAACACTACAGTAGCTTTCAATTGATAATATTATAGTCTCGTTACAGCGGTTCCTTGGTTCATTATCATTATTACTAACCAAACCGTTAAAAAGCTCCAAACACGATTCCTCTCTAGAATGTTCAGGGCTCGGGTTCCAGTAGAACAATGAAAAGCAACATTCATCCATTGTACAAGTATTTCGCAAACACTGGTTCTTCTCAACATTTATCCAAATTCTATACCGACCGTTCTTGGAATTTTAACACTTCTTACCTGCATTTAGGATTCCAAACCTGCAGATCGGCACGAGAAGGGAACCATTCTCTATAAAATATGGAATTAGAGCCCTTATCAAATATAAACAAAATACCAAATGAGAAACAACCGTTCACACAAATTAATCTAAGGACTCATTCCTGTATATACTATACATTTCTTAAAACAAATGTTAGGCTACTAACATAAACTGAGCCATGCATATATATATATATATATATATATATATATATATATATATATATATATATGATATATAATATCCTCATCACGTCATTTCTTCTCACTCATTAAAATAAGTGGAAAAAAAAAACGGGGTGAAGGTCCTGACCAGTTTCGGCTTTACTTCCAAGCCATTGACAAAGCCTGCTACTAATCTTGCTTTACCTATTATGTCATCCGTTTTCTCATCTCGCAATTAATGAGGATATTTATGGATATATTTTGTATATATATACATATTATATACATATATATATATTCAAAATACAAGTCATAGGTTAAATATACAATTTACGCTTTCTAATTGCTTAGTTGTTTTTTAGAACCCTTTTCAAGTGATGATTTCCCCTGATTATCATTAAAATCGCCACTTAAAACGGATTAAGAATTGAGCGAAGTTTCAGCTTATCGCATCAATAATATATTATATATATATATATATATATATATATATATATATATATATATATATATATATCATACATATATATATATATATATATATATATATATATATATATATATATATATATGTATATAATGTCATGAATTGCAAGATAAGAGGTGATATAATAATGGGTAAAGCAAGATTAGTAGCAGGGATCGAGCAAAATACTGACAAAGAAGATTTATTATGTCTATGGAAGCCAGGGTTGGACTTAATGGACGCACTGTTGAGCCACCCCATCTTCATTTGTTTGTATGGTGTTTTTAAGTTGCGTGGAACCATTGGTTATTCAGTAACGGGACCAACGGTTTCACGTGACTTCCGAACCACGCCGAGAGTGAACTTCTATCACCAGAAATTCACATCTCTCACAACTCAATGGAATGCCCGAGAATCGAACTCGCGGCCACCAAGGTGACAGGTCAAGACCAGACCGATCACGCCACTGAGGCGCTTCACCCCTCCTTCATGGAAATGAATTGCGGATGCTGAACGCCGTGAAAGAAGAAGAAAAAGTCTGAAGCCGTTGAGATAAACTTTGTAGGAGCATAGTATATGAGGCGTAAGTATACTGAACGGGTAACAATCTAAACATTTACCAGGGGTTAGTATCTTACATCTCTACTGTTTTGTGTGTGCCTGTTCCTACATTCCCTCATAAATACAATTTGCTTTATGAAATAACGACGACATAAAATCCTTCCATCTAAACATGGCATGAGGCGCCGCACCTATATTGAGTCATATATGATGTGTTTGAAACAGCGCTTCCCTACCCTTCTGAAGTTTACCGTGGCTTCTAGCGATAGTAAATTTGACGCAATTTTCCACGCATGGAGTGAATAAGTATCGTGTTGACACTTCCTTAAGCATTCCGTTCCCTGTCCCTAGTTTCAAGTCCCACTGTCCAATGCCTGAAAGGCAACTGCCTTTGCAATCTCGATTCGTCCACAGTCAACGAAAAGAATTTGGTTTAAATCTTCACAGCACTATCCATCATGTTCTCAGCTTGCTTTTTGTCCTTTACCGAACTTAACTTCTTCAAATTCAATTATCTGCAGACAATCCCAGAGGCATAAAACCACAGACACTTCTGCATTTTCATTTATCACAGAATACTGAGCAGGAAAGTTACAAAGGTTTCCACCGACCTTACATCACAAAGTAGCTTTTAATTACACGGGATGAATTAAAATCAGCAGAAGCCTCAGCCTGACTCTCATCACCTTCCTCCTCTTCTAATTCCGGATCCTCCTGAATGGCAACGAAAACACACACACACACATGCACACACATATACGCACACACAAATCAGTTTGCTGGCCCTCTTGATAAACCAACCGAATATACGTAACAATTCAAAATCATGTAAAACTTATATTGACAGCAAGGATTTTTCCATCCCAGGTCAAGCGCAGAACAATGACTTAACCATCTTAGAATCCATAATAATAAAAAAGACTGTAGGCTACCGTCGTTAAATGCCCAATCATCTTCTGTAAAACTGTTTATAGCCTAATTTAGGCAAGTGGTTTTCCTCACTCAGTTTTTATTTATTTTTATTCGTCTCGCACTTTCTTTCATATCGGTAAGTCGCTTTAAGATTTTAGCGAAATCCTTTTACTTACAATATGTTTGTCTTTGAATGCGGTGCTTAGTTTTAAATGTTTTTACTTCATAAAGAGATGCTGCCATTGCATATAACCATATATTATTTTTAAGTTATTAATGTTCGCAAATTATATTTTATAGCCTTGAAAATGCGCCTTGGAATTCGTCGCGAAAGGCCGGCATTGAAAATAAACTGTTAAAGGATGAGCATGCCTTTCCCTAGTACTTCTTTCACGGGGTGTGTGTGTGTGTATTATTATCATTATATATATAAAATAAAAAAATAAAAAAATATAAATATATCTATATATATATATATATATATATATATATATATATATATATATATATATTCAACAAAATTTTATCCAAATAATGGGTGGATTAAAAAAAAAATACCACGGTAATGGTCACCGCCAAATTCACACTTCTATTGCTGCACCGCACCCTTGGATGAACAGTTACTCTCTAAACATGATATTTCCCAAATTATCTTCACATCTCTGTAACGGAGGCTTATCAGTGACACTTAAAACCCCAACACACACACAAAAAGCTATTCACGTTTGTGTTCCAAACACCGTGAGAGCTTTTTAATTTTCCTTGTAGTGCTATTTCCAAGAATTTTCAATTTCCATAAGATATCGGAAACGTGGACGGCTAATTGCTAGCTCTGTTCCCCAGAATTTCCAATTAAAACAAGGATTCTTCAATGTGATATAAGATTCTCTAAGCAACGGCTCTAACAACGGCTAAGTTACAACAGCCTTGTTACCTACTAAACCTCAAAGACTAGACAGATTAAAAAAAGATCACGTAAAACTTGTCGATGTTTTCATAATCAATCTCTCTCTCTCTCTCTCTCTCTCTCTCTCTCTCTCTCTCTCTCTCTCTCAAAACATTAGGAACGGGAACGTTGCCCATTATTCACTCCAGAAAAATAAAAACGGAGAGAGAAACAGTCTCCGATACGAGAGGGGGAAACAAGAGAACCCCAAAGAAGTCGTAGCCATTCTTTCATTCAATTTTTATCCTTTCTTTTTATGTTTCCGTCCCATTACCTCTCCACAAGTTGAAAATTCAGGAAGTTGTATTCAATATGGAAACTTCCCTTTTTTTTCTTTATGTCACATTCCTCTTTACGTGTACGACCAAGTTTACAATTCAAACAGACCGGCTCCTTCCTTATCATCCCCCAAAGAACATAAATAATGTCGTCCATTTGCTGGTATTCTCTCTCTCTCTCTCTCTCTCTCTCTCTCTCTCTCTCTCTCTCTCTCTTCGTTGTAAGCGAAGTCTTTTAACAGGGCTGCTGGCTTTACGCTCTGTTGGTGTTCTATGCTGATATCAAGGGAGGGGGACATGGTTCCTGACGCCATGCCATTGTGTTGAAGTGCGTGCGCGCGTGCGTGTGTGCGAGTACGCATGTGAATAAGAGTGTCGGCATAAGTATATCTGTAATGTATGGTCTTGGTGGGAGTATACAGAGTTCCTGCTGGTATGCTGATCAGAAATGGATCTCGTCTGTCTCTTCGTGATCCAATACCGGGGCGGGCCTCTGGGACCCCATAGGTGACCTATGCTAGAAAGGTCTACACGAAAAAATCAAGTACAATACATTAAAATTCTTTCCCTCCCCACGGAAAAAAATTACCCCTCCAACCACCCCCCCCCCCCCCGAAAAAAAAAAAAAAAAAATCCAGAAAAAAAAATCACTATAGATCACTCAGTGTGGATACCACTTAACAATCAGAACTGGTTTGTTGCAGATATGATCAAACGAAAGGCTATCCCCATATCAGCATACAAAGAGCGCGTTCACACTGCAGTAAAACATGGCATAACGCACGTCGGCAACTAATCGCACACACATCAATGACCAGTTTAACAAAAGTTGAGGACTCAAATTGTAGTCCAAACTAGTGCATAGTTTTATTATCCAGCATTTGCTAAATGTTCTTTCTCCATTTACAATCGCTGAGTGTTTTTTCTGCTTGAACGATATCCATCTGATATTCACTGCTCAAAGGAAAAGGCCGCCCTTTTGATTGACGTGTTTGACAACAAGCATAGCAATGAGCGACTCATTATGTCTCATTGCGTTTTCCATTGATTAAAATGGTATACCTGGTTGAGCTTTTCTGTCTGGTGACATTAAGAACCTTTTACTTGACCTTGATGGTCAAGAAGCTGTGGACTCGAACTGTATTTTTCGTCTTTTGTGGAAACTGCAGATTACCCAACTCCTGATCTGTCCGACATCTTTTGTAAGTTAGCTAGAAGCGGTTCCGTCCGCACATGTTGGATAACTCGTAATATTAACTCATTAGCTAAATACTGGAGTGGTAGTTGTCTCCCTACCAAGTACTGACCATAATTCTCATATCATCGACAGTTTCTGAGTGTCTGCTGGCAAAGCGTCTGAACGCCTATTCTGAAAGTAATCCTCCGTTCCATACATAGGTTGTAGCCTGACTTTGGAAAGGCCCTGGGTGTGTGAAAAGCACTTCTTTTAGTTTCCACCGTCGTACAGAAAATGTCAATCATAAGCAGAAACAACAAGCAACTAAACTCTAGACACACAGGCCAGAGAAGAAGGGAGCGCTCGGTAGTCAAACGAGGACGACAAAGAAGCTTTCTGGGAAAAATAGACCAGTTTGGGTCCAGTGTCTGGAAGTGTGTAGTGATTAGTGTTGCAGAATTGAGAACTGCTATTATGGCACGAAACTCTCTTTCTCTTCAACTCTTCAATACACTCAGCAACGTATCACTTTGACCATAACTTTCCAACACCCTCTCCAGAGCTTCGCTGTCAGATGCGTCATGCTTTTTCAATTTTTCCCTATTATTTGGAACTACTTATATAACTACTTCATAATAAACAACTGAGCTACACACCCACATTATTCTTTCCGATCAATCATTCTGCTAAATGATCAACTATGCCTTTCACGCAGCACTTTTGTGGTGAGGGTATGAAAAATGATGATAAGAGTCGTGTATGAAATTCCTACTACACACAATTACTACCTTTCTTACAGTCGCTCCTATCCTCTTAATTTTAAAAGCTAGATCAATCAATCATTTCACCCATTCCTTGGGAACCTTTCCCTAAACCATATATATATATATAATATAATATATATATATATATATATATATTATATATACTATAATATAATTATATATATATATATATATATATATATCTATATATATATACTCTATTATAGATGATAATGTATAGATATATATAATATATAGACTATATATAGATATATCATATATAGTATATCTATATATATATATATATATATATATATATGTATATATATATAGTATATATATAGATATATTATATATATATATTGTAGATATATAATATATATTATAAATAGATATATTATATATATATATATATATGTATATATATATATATCTATTTATATATATTATATATATATTAGATATATATATATATATGTATATATATCTTAGAAATTCTGACCAGCCGCTCACTCACACCACCACCACCGCACCCAACCATTTCACCTCTAAATCTGTCAACTTCGGGTATCTGTCGACTCTTCGGCCTTTTAAATTCCCTCGTACATTTCCATAAGCATCCCCATAAGAATCATAAGACATTCCTCTCTTGGAACAGTCATCGCTGACTCTCTCTCGTCATTCCAAGGTTTAAGAAATCCTCAAAACATTCGCTCTGAAGACCCGTGACCGGAAATTTCTTGACAGATCAACTGCTTTGCAACTTTTATGATGAGATCCATTTGTTCTTTAGATGTTTTGTACAAATCATACATACACTTATAGACATAAAATTAACACACACACACACACATATATACACACACACACACACACACACACACATATATATATATATATACACACACACACACACACATATACATGTGTATAAAATTAACGAGAGAGAGAGAGAGAGAGAGAGAGAGAGAGAGAGAGAGAGAGAGAGAGAGAAAGGAACTTTTATCTTTTACTAAAGCGAAATCAACCTATATAGTAATATAACTATTAACTAAGAGGAGCGAGTGGGAGAATTCTGTTTCTGTATAAAAGAACCTTTCCATCTTAGCAAAGCGGGAAATAAAGAAACCTCTGGAAGACCGTATACGTCGAGAATATGGGAAAGCGGTCACGCAAATCAATCAAGCGACCTTACCACCCCATCTCTCGCGTCAATAACGGGATAAGGGATGCTGGAAAGCATCCGAGGGGGAAGAAGCGTGAAGACTAGTAGAAAGGAAGATTAGGATCAAGGAAGCACAGATAAGCGGCTTGAAAGGATAGAGCCACCCGATATCCTCTGATTATCCCTGCTGCTAAAATAGGATCTTAACTCCTTCAGGGAAGTCAATTCTGTTTCGACAATCCTCTTCCGGTCTCTCACGGTTGATATGACCTGCTTCCGGGATCGGGAGTGAATTGAGGTGGAAATTGAGTTGATAAAGACAGTAATCTCCGGCGTGAGATGACCTGAATCCGTCAAAGACCAACTTCTCACATTTCCTCTGTGAGCAAATGATGCTTCTAATTAGCTGCTAACCGTTTCCTTTTTTTCTTTTACAATTAAGCTGGAGAAATCTGTTCGAGCTTTTGTTTTCCCAATCCCTGTCAATTCCCACTTCTTTTTATTCAGTGCCCCTTGTTTTCATCATTCACTCCGACCTGGCGTACCGTTGCTTATTCGAACGGCCTTCACTTATAGCGATAAGTGGAGGAAAATCACAAACGTCCATTAACAGAAGCAGCATGGATGGAAATGAGGATTCCAGATTCTACACACTAAGAACCCGAACAGACTTAAGAACAATTTACGTCCATTATTTTACCAGTAACGTACAATGAAAAATGAATTAAATAAACGTGATTTTTTTCAATCTGTTGATTTTGTGAAATGAAGAAAAATGTAGTCATTCGTCAGGTACAGGGAGGGCGGTTGGAGAGGAATAAACGAAGACTTGAACTTGAAGAGGAATAAACGAAGACTTGAACTTGAAGAGGAATAAACGAAGACTTGAACTATGTGAAATCAAACGAAATACGATCCAAAACTGATCAACAAGAAGGGAAAAAAGTATCAAGAAGTAATAGTTGTTTGAGATTAAGCTGGCCTTATGCCAGCACGGGCTCTTCCTCATAGAACAGCCCGTAGGAGTAGACGTAGTAGAAGGGGAAGGTAAGTGCATGAGAAATGAAATGGGCAACATGCCTTGGGGTTCGAATATCAGAGACAATGGGTCAAAGTGAGGCTCGAGACCCGTCGGTGTAGGAGGATGATGATTTCAGTACCAATGGAGGAGGACCACTGGGAAGGGACAGGAAGAGAGGCGACATCAAACACTGGAATTCTTACTGACTGACTGACAGATGACTATTAACCTTAATATATTGACACCATTCATAGTGTGCTTGAATTCACAACGGACACGCAAAGCAAGCAAAGGGCTCCAGAAAATCCCGAGCCAGTTACCACAGAACAGTAAGGCCATATGTCACAAATAATATATGCGCCGAAGTGTTTTCAGAGCAATCGAGTTTTCTGTACGAAACTCTTAGCCGTCGCCCATGAAACTTTCAGCCACGGCCCCGGTGGTTGCCTGTGTTGTTGGCACCTACATCAATGCTAGACGCAAGATCACGGCTCACTTTAACCTTAAATAAAATAAAAACTACTGAGGCTACAGGGCTGCCATTTGGTATCACACCAATTTGCAGCCCTCTAGCCTCAGTAGTTTTTAAGATCTGAGGGTGGAGAGAAAAATAGCAGACGGACAGACGAGAAGAAAATAACCATGGATAGACAAAGTTAAGCATATCTTGGTTTAACCAGACCTCTGAGCTGATACACAGCTCTCCTTGGGCTGCCCCGAAGGATTAGATACTTTTACGTTGCTATGATCCAATGGGTTACCTAGCAACGGGACCTACAGCTTATTGTGGGATCCGAAACACATTATATCGAGACGAGAAATGAACTCCTCTGATTCCACCTTGGCAGAGCGGGGAATTGAACTTAGGACTACCGAAACGTTAGGCGAGCATGTTAACCGCTCGTCCAACGAGGAACAACCCCCCACCCCCCCCACCCCACAAAAAAAAAAAAAAAAAAAAAAAAACGTACAAACTGATAAGGAAATCAAATGAGTTCGGGTACCAGTTATCATTATCATTCGGAAGACCAATCCTATTCATATGGAACAAGCCCACGGGGGCCACAGACTTGGAATTCAACCTTCCAAAGAATAGGATGTTCATTAGGTAGCACTAATAGAAGGCAAAAAGAAATACAGAAAGAAGAAATCACTTATTAGAAAAAAAATAATGATCTAATTAATAAATGCATCTTCGCTTGAACTGTTCAGGTTCCAATCGCACGAAATCCTCTGTAGGGAGACCGTTCCACAGTCCAACGGTGTGAGGAATAAAGGACCTCTGGAACCTCAGGAAACCAAAATGACCATCTAGGATAAAAAAATAAAAAAAATAAAAAATAAAAAAAAAATAAATCTAAATAAAGTTTCCACTCAGTTTACGCTCACAATATGAATATTGAATTGCGGCAATTAACTAAACGATAAAGAATTAGACAGTTAATGAGTTTTTACATACTTCGAACTCTACGTCCTCTAGATATTCACCCTCCGTTACTCTTCTCACGTCATGATATGAAGAAGTCAACTGAGTACTCATGTGGCAATATAAATCTAAAGCTTAAAAGTAACTTAGTTAAAGTCAGAGGTCAATAGGTGCGTATGCTGATGTTCATGGTGACGTCACGAACAAGCTAGGGGTGATAAGGAATAACTGATGTTGTAATCAACCCGTATTGAGTCATTCAAAAATCCCACTCACTGAGGTCAAGTTGGCATTTCATCAGCGCCATAATGAAGGCTCATGCAAATATGGGAATGACTATGAATACAAACATCGAGAAAATTTAGAGACGATATGAGCCTTCACGAACTTGTTCACTTATTGAACTATCTCTCTCTCTCTCTCTCTCTCTCTCTCTCTCTCTCTCTCTCTCTCTCTCTCTCTCTCTCTCTGTTAAGATACCCTGTTCACGTGAATAGTAGTGTGTGCAAAGTGAAATATGCTAAATTAAGCGAAGCCAGTCATATTCTCAACTGTATTGCACTAAAGCTGACCTTAGCCAATTCCAATCCTGTGTCGTACAGTTTGCTGAATTCTGATTTCAGGCTGAAGGTTTACCTACGTGAATGGATTACTTGTTGTACTGAGAAGTAATTAATAATTCCAGGATGCGCGCTCACGTGAAATTACATAGCTACAGACGCTAACATCTGGATTTTTTTTTCTTTTGCCGTTATCGCGGTTTCCTGTAAACTGGAATACGAAGAGGCATATATGTCTTTCCTCTGGGTTGCTTCACTTTTTCCCTTTATTCCTATGCGAGGGTGGTTACCCCCTTTATTCATAGAGACCGACATTACAATTACTTTTGTATCATACTAGTTAGTGGGGCCCGGTACCCGGGCGGTGAGGCCGGCTGCCACGGCCCCAGACGATGTGACTACTCTAAAGTAACAGTTATCTAACACCGGTGTTTTTTTTTTTTTTTTTTTTTTTTTTTTTTTTTTTTTTTTTTTGCCGAGCTAACGCTCGAACTTTTTATTTCGTTTTCTTGTTATTTCCTATGTTGTTGTACCTGCCCTACTTGTCAGAACGAACATAAGAATTCACAACTCAATGTTTACCGTAAACTACCAACCGAGCGGTAGTTTTCGCGGATGTAATTTTCACCCGTATCTTACCATATTCAGCAACGATTTGAAAATGGCTTCTTGGTCTTGTTAGTTAGGTAGTCACTGAGTAGGGAAACCCTCTCTACTTCGCCCCTCTTTAACCCCTAATGCTAATAAATTGGTCCATCAGCTGTTAGGCATTTACATGGGACTCCGCACCGGTGAAAAGTGCTTACAGACAACAAACAGACCAAAGTACTGTTTTTTAAAGTAAGATACAAAGGCTCAGGAGACCGGTATCCGACTGCATTAAACTGGTACAATTCCGATGGGAACACGGAGTACTATAAAAGAAAAAATAAGTAAGTGACATAGAATGTTGGCAAAGGAAGCGATAAGTCTCCTCTTGAAAGATGAGAGATCACAGAAATCGGGAAGACTGCAGATGACAGAATCACAAAGCTGGGATCATGTCCCAGGGCAATACTAACGAAGATGTAGGGCAGAGAGTGGTCCCTCAGTTTAAGAGCATAAACAAATAAGTTATCCAGTGCAGCAGTTTCAGATAGGTACTATTCCAATTACTGAACTGTTGCTTGAACTCACTACCAGATTACCTGGAGGTAGAATGAATGAATTCCCTACTACATTACCGGGAAGTAGACTGAAGATGAGTTCAGATTGCCGGGAGGTAGGATGAAATCGCTACTATATTACCGGAAAGTAGGATGAAATCAATTTCAGATCAGTGGAAAGTAGGATGATATCGCTTCCAGATTACCAAGGAGGCAGGATGTTGTTGATTCCAGATCACCAATAGGTAGGATGAAAGTAATTTTAGATCACTGGAAAGTAGGATGATATCACTTCCAGATTACCAAGAGGTAGGACGAAATGAGGCCCAGGCTATGCAGGATGGTAATATGAAATCGATTTCCAAATTACACAGAGAAGTCAACTTTGAAGGGGGATGGTTTTTTCAAGTTTTTACTAAGGCGTGAGAATTGCCTTTGGAAGGTATAGTAACAATTCTATTATCGTACTGAGGTAATACTGAACAATTCTTATTATTCATCCTTATTTGTGTATAAAATTATTTGGATCAAACCTTAACACATAGAATGGGTTAGTGCCAAATTTAGGGCAAATAACATGTATTGTGTGGCATTTGTTTACATCGCAGTTTTGCTGAGAAGAGGGATTATTTCAGGCTGTATAACACATGATTTACTTCAAGATGATTATTAACCAGTTCTGCACATTCTGTCGAGTTTAATTCTGCGAACCTTTCTCTGATGTTGCCTTCATTCCTGCAAGAGGCTTACTGCCAATGTACACTTTTCGTTTCTTTATAATTTCGTGTTTTATCTAACTTAATATACAGCACATATATATAGTATATAATTTAAAATTATTTTAATGTTTTATTTAACATGATAAAATATTGGCAAAAACAAGTAGCATATCAAATGATACACTTGCTTTATTACCTGTAATTTTGCTACCAGCTACAATGACTTTCTGTTCAGCGATGTAGGAAAAACTGCCAAAATCTGAAGAGACACATACGTAAGAATATGTAAAGCCAGCGATACATACCAAAGTATCAAGCGTAAAGAAGAAATATATGCCGGCATCTCGGTTATTTAAAAAAAATATGTCAACATCATCTTTTAAAAATGAAACCATAAGCTAAAAAATTTGTGGCACCATCAAAAGCCATAAGAGATACGTGTGCCAATTCACCTTGGCAAAAGATATGCGCCGACACCCAAAGCCTACAAAATGCACCGCTATCACAGGCTAAAAAAATAAATGATCAAACGGCAGCTTCAAAGGACAGGCAAGTCATCGATCTCACCAAAGAGCTTTCATTTGCCCTAGGCCCGAACTCGTGCTTGAAGGCTCTTCCCTAAATGATATTGTGGACTATCAAATTTCTAGTGCTCTCAGGATATACATTAACGTTACCGCATAGCCGCTCCTTTCATACTGCATTTTCAAGGCTAATTCTATCACTATGAGGTTGTATATTTTCTCTGAGATATTTCATTTTAGCAAGACCGCTGACATTAATCAGGCTTTAGATTTTTCACCAAGAAAAGATACAGGTGATGTGTACATACAATTAGCGGTCTAAGGAAACACGTTCCCGACATGTACTTGCTTAAGGTGTGTACTACGAATTGATAGCATGCTCAACACTCAAGGAAAACTCCACTCCTCTTATAACAAGAAGTATAATTTTCTTTTAGCAATTTATTTTTCCTTAAAAGAAATTATTGCACTTCTCTTTAAGAAATGCAACCTTCAACAAAAACAACAAAAATGAATTTCAATGAACCATAATATTTTGTATGTAACAAATGTGACCTATTTAGAAACGTGTCATCACAAGTGCACGAGTTTGGAGAACGAATTCTCGTCAAGAAAGGACTCTTTCCGGAGTCTATATTGAACTACGTCATCGACTTTGCAGATTCTTGACTAAGGATTTCTCAGAGACCACTGGTCCGAGACTCATGAGCGCACGCTAATACATACATACATATATATATATATATATATAATATATATATATATATATATATATATATATATATATATATATATAGATATATATATATATATATATATATAATATATATATATATTATATAGATATAGATATAATAATTTTACAACACACACACACACACATATATATATATATATATATATATATATATATATATATATATATATATATGTATATATACATATAATATTTCTTGCAGGTTAAAAGTCTCTCACCTTCAGTTCGAAAACAACTAATAAAGACTTGCTGACGCACGAGATCAAAACAAGCCTGGAAGGCATTATTCTCCATTGAGCAAGGCCTTCGGCAACGACACCGATTTCCGCCCAAATCAAGGTCGGTCACTGCAAGAAAAGCGAGCACTGGTGGGCTTCCTTCCTTAACTACAAGGGTTATTAAACGATTCTGGAAATAGAAAAGAATGACACATTCCCCCATTTTCGAACAAACGGTAAATCCAGCAAGTGGGTTTCTGCTTCAGGGAAACCTATCATAAGCACACGTCGGTGATGCATTGAAGCTAAATGGCCGTGTGTTTATATGTTTTACCGTGGTGTGGAGGCACCCTAATAAAGCACCATGTTTATAGTACATTAGGCAGGGAAGCCGCTCCATGCCCGCTCCACGGAGATGACACGGAGAACCATACCACTAACAAGAAAATATTAATTTCCCTAACAGAAACACAAACTAACTAATTAAATAGATACAAGAATCAAATCCTTGAGATATATACTGTACTGTATTGCAAGGGTTCTCAGGATTCGATCCATTAATGGTGCGGTTTGGAGTTACATCGTCTGTGCTGAAGTCTCGAAAACGTTATATACTGATTCAGTAATTACTGGCAACTGATGAAGCGATTTATGAAACTCGTGCTGCTTTATTATTAGTTAATAGTTTGTCATGATCTTAGGAAATGAATGGTCATAACAAAATAAACATAAAGAGAGAGAAAGAGATGCGTTTGTCTATTTGACCACAGTAATGGAGGCGAACTCCCTACGCATATGTCATTAAGTCTTACCCACAAAAAATAATAAATCCTCGGTATAATGACATAGGGATGACTAAATTCTCGAATTTCCTTTAGATGACATAACTACCGACATTTATTACCGAGAAAGTTAGAACAACCGCACTTAATAACAAGAGTTGTACCAATGGGTTGTCTCAACTACTAGCACGGAAAAAAAAACAAGATACCTGCCCCCTAACCCAAGGTCCAAAGAGAGCCTCAAACCAAATCCCCGAAGACGAACGTATATCGGAGCCAAGTAGCAACTCATGGGACAATTTAAATTGTAAATGAACCATTGAAACGACGCCTTTTGTGCCGTAAAAGAACATACAAGATTTTGTTCTTTTATCCTGATAATATCGTAGTTTCGATTCAAGATATACGAAGCCCTCCGACCCCAAGTAAAGCACATGCTTTGACGTCTTCGCAAAGGATAACAGGAAATAAATAGATGGTCACTCAAGTAGCAACTTCAAAGACACTGTGGGAATAGAAATGAGGAGCTAATTTTTTATAACAATGACCACAAGAACAAAAACGACATTCTCCATGTTAATGCAGACCAAGTAACCACATATGGCACAAATGCCATCTAATGAAATTTGGGATAGGCGTTGACTGAAATACAAATGGTGAAACTCTTTGGCATCTCCATCAGGTGTCATAATGCAAACATCCGTATACAAAGATATACTTTACTCTAATCGACCTACAGTAAGAATATTGAGAGAGAGATTAAGGTGCAATAAATTATAAATGAAAATAACTCATGTATACACACACAAAAGTTCTGAGAGAGAGAGAGAGAGAGAGAGAGAGAGAGAGAGAGAGAGAGAGAGAGAGTAGATTAAGGTGCTATATCATAAATGAAAATAACTCATGTATACACACACTAAAGTTCTGAGAGAGAGAGAGAGAGAGAGAGAGAGAGAGAGAGGTTATAAATTATAAATGAAAATAACTCATGTATACACACACAAAAGTTCTGAGAGAGAGAGACGAGAGAGAGAGAGAAAGAGGTTATAAATTATAAAATGAAAATAACTCATGTATAACACCACAAAAGTTCTGAGAGAGAGAGAGAGGAGAGAAAGAAGAGAGGAAGAGAAGAGAGAGAGAGAGAGACGTTGCAACTGGAAGTCACTGACGCTTAAATACATTACAAAAATCATCTCTCCCAACAATAGATATACGTAGGTTACAACTCACACAAAACAATTAAAATGAATGGCAATATGAAAAATTTAACGTAAAAAAATGGAAGATTAAAATTTATGAATTACATTTTGCGATGAAGACCACAGCTTCAGTATACGTGAATTATATTAGATCTATAAAAAGTGTCCTCTCCTTAAACTCTGAAAAAATGGTAATGACCCTCCTCATACCGGCAATCAAAAGTAAAGAGGTCCCTCAAGTCTCCAAGAATGGCAAATGGCGGACAGAGTATCTTAGAACTGACTATTCCATGATTGGTTTCACTCCAGTAGGGTGAAGATTACCTCTTCGAGGCCCTCCCGTTTGGATGGTGTACCAATTGGCTAATTAATGAATAATCACATTTAGCAGTTTTTCTTCTATTCATCTCTCTCTCTCTCTCTCTCTCTCTCTCTCTCCTCTCTCTCTCTCTCTCTAACACAGATGTACCTGGCATTCGCCGACTACAAACTAGACATCTAATTCTTAGCTTAGATTATCAGAGGCAAGTTGGATTGTATGTTTTTTATTTTATTTTATTTTTATTTTTTTTGGTTCCACTAATTTGGTTGAAACACGCAACACTGCATTCCTGGTTTGTGAGCTGACAACGTCACTAACACTAAGCCACATAACGAGAGAGAGAGAGAGAGAGAGAGAGAGAGAGAGAGAGAGAGAGAGAGAGAGAGAGAGTCATCCGTAAGTTTTCTTTAGGACAAATAAAACATTTAAGTGATGACAATCTACAAGCTATCTGGGAAATTAGAGCAAGACTGAGATTAATTACGTAGGAATATGTATGACAATGCCTGCCACCCCCCGCCCCACAACCCACCTCCCACAAAAAAGCTATTAATGGATCTTAAATAAAATGCTGAAGGAATATACATGACAATGTCCGCCACCTCCCCACCCCCCCACAAGCTTAATATTAATGGATTTGAAATAAAATTCTTTCAGTTAATATCGTACGAGTATATAACTTCCGCATATCAAGGCTCTAAAGCGAGAGATCCCGCAGCTTTCGGTCGCTATAAATCAAATTCCACACATTTTTAAGGTACAAGCTACCTAATGAATCAAATAGACATCTAAGAGAAAAAAAGTACAGTAAAATACCAGTAACATTAAAACGATGATTACATCAGCTTAACAAAAAATAACTTCAGGTAAAAAAAAAAAACTGGGGTAACTTGAAATAACATGGAGTGCAAGTAGCACCAGAGGTTCAAAAATAAAAGGTTTGTTATTGAAAGCCATACGAGTCAAACTCATGAACGTGCCTATCAAAGTATAAATGTGTGTTGCAGCTAGCTGCTAAACGAACCCGGGCTAATGGTAACACGGGTTTGACTTACCAGTAAAATCAATCATCCATGTTTTGATAACAACAGACAATGTGGCTCAGAGATTTTACGTTGCACGTTGAAAAATTATAAAAAGTAAAAGCCAACAGCATTGTTTCATAGCCACTGCAGTTGCTGGTGTTACTTATATTTGCATAGTTTCAGTGCTTGCCTACAAGTGTATTTTTTTTATATAACTTATCCCCTTTTCATGATCTCTCACAAAACCCAACTTCACACTTCCTTTCGGGTCATAGATTCTTACTGCACATAAATATTGTTTTAATTCTTCAACCCTTCCTTAAGTTGTCTAAACTATGTTGTATTTGAAAGAATTACGATTAAAACCGTACTTTTACCTCGAAGCCCGAGCAGAGTACCTCGAGACAAGCTAGTTTCGTCTTTACACACTCACTCACGCACAATATATACATATATATATATATATATATATATATATATATCTATATATATTATATAATGATATAGATAGATAGATAAGATAGATAGATAGATAGATAGTATAGATAGATGGATAGATAGTTAGCTATATCAGACAAACAAGTTAAAATACATATCACATAAGTAACAAAATAAAAAGATTTCACATTTGAAAAATCTCTAAATATTTTATGGATTTTTAAAATGCAAAATATTGTTTATATATATATATATATATATATATATATATATATATATATATATATATATATATATATATATATATATATATATATATATATATATACATACATATATATATATATATACATACATATATATATATATATATATATATATATATATATATATATATATATATATATATATATATATATATATATATATATATATATATATATATATATATATATATATATATATATATATATATATATATATATATATATATATATATATGCGTTTACCGTAAGTCGTCTGTGAATTGTCCATAAGTATATGGCAATCAGTTATGCTTACGTACATAGTATGGAGTCAGATATAATCATACTAAAGCATCGATGGGCACTACTCTTCTTTTTAGGTTGGATATGATCCACCAACTTCCCCCTTAAGAACAAAGAATGACAAAAGCGGAAACCCAATGTTTGGCTTCTCCGCAATACCTCGCCTCTTTAACATAAGAGAAAAGAAGGAGAATGGAAGTGTCAAAGGAAGTCAACGAACGCCCCATAGAGGTGTCAGATCGTCCTGGACGCAGTCAGATTAAACACGGGAGTCCTTTCAGCCGCGGGCTATGGGTGGCGCCAGTGGCGAGTGGCAGACGGTGCCACGGTGTCCCGCAAATCGATTACAAATGACGCGATGCCCTCCGCAGGACGCGACTGATATCGGCGTTCGAGATGGACTCGCCTCCGGAGATTAGTGGATTCTTTAGGGATTCGAGGCGACCGGGCAACAATAGGCGGGAGGCTTTTTCAATGTTCGTCTACGGCATTCCGGGAGACCTGTGCGCAGTTGTCTTATGGCATTGTTGTAATCTACTGTTTCCTTCTGTTGTAGGACTGCGTGATATCTGAAACCAGTTCAGTGAGGACTGATTTAGGTTTAATAATAATAATAATAATAATAATAATAATAATAATAATATTCAAGCTGATCTTGTTTGTCCTTCCACGGGTGACAGTAGGGGAGACATGACACAGCCACCCACCCCCTGCAAACCGGTTTGTTCACCCTGGGTGAGACGGTTTAGGTCAGGGGAACGGGAGGGTAGGGAGAGATATTCACCTTCCTCCTACATACCTTTTTGTCCGCCCCGGGTGGGCGCTGGGTAGGTAGGGGATACAGCAACCCAGGGTTCCACCGTGCGCAGCAACAAACTCGTAATAATAATAATGGCAGATCAGATGCTACTAACCTCGCCTGCAGATGCAGCTGGAAGAATTACATAACAAGAGGAAGACAAGTGTTGTTCAAAAAAGATAGAGACAATTCGGCCGACCAATAATCGTATAATATCAAATGAACGTGTTACGTTTGTACATGTTGGTAAAATACCAGAGACGTTCAAAACATAAACCAAATTTCTCTAACACAAAGGTAAAGCTTCCACACACACACACACACACATACACAGTTAGAAACAGACCTTATACCTATATATTCTCCGTCTCTCTTTTTCTCTCCATTTCTTCAAGTTTTACACCCCACATAACCCATTCACATAGAATCCAAACCAACTTGCGAACAACTTTCACCCAAAAGGAATTACATACAATGTCCTCCTAGCACGCCAGGAACCGCACCTAGTATGCCCTATGCGGTTTGGAAGTAGGTGTCATCGCTTACCCAATTACCAACCCAAAAAGCATAGGTTCGAATCCAGTTTAGGGTAGGACTCGTCATATATCTATCACCCGCTTTGGAAGTAAGTTATTCCCATGATAAACAAGAGTTAAATATTAGAGGGCTATTTTTGGTTAATATTTGAAAAAAAGCATCACACTATATATTTATGTTAAATATATATATATATATATATATATATATATATATATATACATATATATGTGTGTGTGTGTGTGTGTATGTATGTGTTGTGTTTATGCGTAATAGAAAAATACAGTTATTTAATTCACTGGCAATAGTATGTGGCCATATGCTGAAATTACCATTATCATTAACTATGAAAGCGATTGTCATGAGAACATCGAAATAAAAGCGAATGTCGGAAGGGCGATTTTGACCGCAAGACGGGGGTTTGGGGGGGGGGGGGGGGGGAGGGGGGGGCTGTTATTGGAGTAAAGGGGAAATGAGAGATATTAATGCAGGGAGCCACTTGTCAGATGGCACGTGTTACTTTGGGGAGGCCACATCCGATCCGATTCTGACACTTGACTGACTCCCGGAAGCGTCAACGATGGCGCACCAATTGACGTCTTCTCTGGGAAGGGACCTGTGGTCTGGGGGAACAAGGCCAGAGCCATCTATCGGTGACCGCGATGACTAAAACTTGTGTATCTTGTAGGAGTTGTGAAGCAAGGGAGTCATGTCATATATACTCCATGTTTTTGTTCTCGTTCCTACGAGCTCGTGTTTGCTTAAGGACGCCTAAATCTGGCAACAAAAACGACTGCAAAGTTCTCCGAATACAATTTTCGAAAAGTTATTCAAATTTCAGAGAAATGTTTGCTCTAACTATGAGATACGTAAAACGTTCAGATTAACAGTGCGGTACGATGGTTAAAATAACTTTACCTTGGTTACAACGTGGACAGTCCTAATCTTTTTTTTTTACCTTGGGTTAAAATATCTAATTTCTTGAAGCCTTTAGCCCTTCTCTATCTCTCTGAAAAAATATAATGCTAAACTCTCTCTCTCTCTCTCTCTCCTGTAAAGACGAAATTAAGTTTCTTTATAGTTCCCATTCGGACTATCTCTGAAAGAATCATGACAACTATTTCTCTCACACACCAACTCTCGCTCTCTCTACTGTAACTATTGATTAGAAATTATTTATCATCCCTTCTCATTCTCTACACTGTGAAATATGGCAAACATTCTTTGTCGTTCTCTTTCTCTTTTCTCTGAAAGACTAATGAAAACTCTCTCCTCTCTCTCGTCTCTCTCTCTCTCTCTCTCTCTCTCTCTCTCTCTCTCTCTCCTCCTCCTCCCGAAATAATTATGCTCTTTTTGGCCTTAGTAAAAAATAGTGGAATCAATTTTCTGTTGCCTATATAACACACACACACACACACACACACACGTATATATATATATATATATATATATATATATATATATATATATATATATATATATATATATATATACATATAATCCCCCATAAATCTTTCTGCAGCATCAAACAGCTGAAATTATAAACACATTCCCGAACAATGACTCCAAGTCACGAACTGAGATACTAAAAAAATTTCACACAAACTGAAGAGAAAAATAAATTCAAACTCGCCCATGATAAAAAAAAAACTTACGTCAGCGATGGCTAACGTCTAAACAAGGAAAAGAAAAACTAATGGCTCTGATAACTTTTCCCGTGACACCTGTAACATCTGTGACTCTCGCAGACTTCAAGGTATTATCTGCTGAACTCATAAAAAAAAAAAGAAAAAAAATGTATCCGTAGTTCCTCCCATTTTCATAAAAAAACATCACCACCCTTAATATCATTACAATACCCATGTTAGTATTAAAAAAATTAACACCAGTATCAGAACTATCAGTATCAGAATTTGCCAGTATCAGTAGTATCACCAAATAGTAAATATACCAAATAGTAAATATCAGTACTCGCCCAATATTAGCACTCGCCAGTATCACCAAGACTAGTACTCGCCCATCCACAAGTATTAAGTATCAGAATTAGTAGTATCACCAGTATTAAGTATCAGAATTATCAACTAACAGTACTCGCTAGTATCATCAAAATTGCTATCATCAAATTCACCAAAAATTGGTGTCACCACCCATAAAATCATTAGCACTTTCCCCAAAAATTATTAACACCATTAACTCTGACAGAATCACCAAAAATATCTCAAGTAATGATAATAATCCTCCATAGTAATTCTCCTTAAAATAATCCCCCGTGATAATAATTCTCTGTAAATATTTCCATAAGGGCATTAATATTGCCATTCCCCAAAAATTATTAACACCACTCATCACTTCCCTGTATCATCACGAATCATCACCAATCACCACCACTCAGCAACACCGGGCATCACCAATTGACAACACCAGTCATCACCAATCGCCACCACTTTAAAATAATCTCCACTTCCCAAACAAATCTCCATTTGTAAAATAATCTCTGAATCCCCAGTCATAATTATGCCCTCTAACATTGCATTGCGTAAAAGCTTTCTCCAAAGCACAAGGAAAACTTGCACCACATTCATATGCATTTCATTTCCATTATCTCATTCAAGAGAAGGAAAAAAATCTTTCTAAAAGAAACCCTACGGGCATCTCACATCATCACCCAGTAGTTATCAGCTGATTCCATGGCATTGAAATTTCTTATTCAAGGCCAAACTCGCCCCCAATACCCCAACACACACAAAAAAAAAAAAAAAAAGTTTACCCCTCCCGTCAAGCATTCCCCCAGGAAAGACACTACAACCCTCCCCTGACACTACCCCTTGGTCGTTCAGCAGAAATTGCGCTGACTGTGTAAGAACGAGCGGCGCTCACTCCCAGAGGCAAAGAATGCAATTCAAGCAACAGTATCGCATGTATGAAAACCATTCACATACACACACGTATGTATTAAAACAAAGACGAATACGTCTCTTCTAAACATGCGCTAAGATAAAACTTATCCCTTTCTGCTACTTTGAGAGAAATATATTGTAATCTGAACTGCCTCTTTAAAATTGTTCACACACCAGGGCCTCAAAAAAAACACATCGTAACACTTATGCCTTCAATGGAGAGAAAACTCGACCACAAAACCGAGCGAGAGAAAAAAAAAAACATGCCAATACACATATTTGAATGACTCGGTATTACGAGCAAGAAAACACCTGGCAGCGCGCACTCAGAAGTCTCACTGATCAACCGACACCCTCGATGTATCTCACCCTGGGCAAAATGCTGAGCCTAGTTCAATTTTCCCCTCCCATTACCACAGCCAACGGATGAATATTTCTCTACCCCTTATCACCCATTAACTGAAATTTAACATATTTCCACAACCAGACACTCTGAAAACAGCATTTTATAGCTGATACTAATCTTACAAAAGGCCCTTTTAGTTCAAACACCGCTTGCCACCAACTAATAACGGGGCCACCGCCTCCGTTATTCACTTTGGTAGCGAAAGCCATAGCGGCAGGCAAACTGGTTTGGTAACACTTTCTCTCTCTCTCTCTCTCGACTGGCAACCGCTCTCTCTCTCTCTCTCTCCCGATATACCTCCCCTCCATTTAATTAGGTCATCAAATCAGAGTTGGAACTACAAAAATATACCTTTATTTAAAAGCAAAGTATTAATTGAATAACTCAGATTCTTACAGGATGATTAAATGGAATGATAACTCAAAGTTCAGATAACTCAGATAACCCCCAGTAATTAACAGTCTATTCAGTAATTAGTCACACCATTCATCCAAAGAATAATTCCCATTCTCCAATTAGAGTTCCCCCTACCGGAACATAGTTCCCTCCACTAGAACCACCTGTTTAAAAGAACAGGAGGAACAAACTATAAGCATACACATTTGTAAATACAAAATCAAAGATTAAATGAAATAGAACATCTTTACAAAATATCAAAGATACAGTCAAGCCACACCTTTGGCTAAAACAGATATAAATACACTCATCCATCTACCAGCCCAGAGTATCCAAGCACTTTTCACAAAACAGAAAAAACGTTGGCAGAGCCATCACAGCTCTTTCTCTCCCCGTAAGAGACTCTATGGTTCTGGCTAATTACATGCTATTATGAACGGACATAGCTCGTACGGATGCACGAATTCACACTCATCGTACACGCCCTGAAACCACTCGTAACTGGTTTCAAAGTCACCTCTAACGAACACCCATAACAACAGTCGATCGTTGACCTGCTTAGGTAAGGATCTTAATGTCACACCATCCAACAAGACATATCAGCATTCCTAAGCTGTGATGTTCTGTCTCCAAGGGAAGCTAAAAACGATGTCAAAGCACGTGACATACAACAATGTCTCATGCATATCATATTATCAGTCTTTATATGTTACATATATATATATATATATATATATATATATATATATATATATATATATATAATATATATATATATATATATATATATATATATATATATATATATATATATATATATATATATATGCATACATACATACATATGAGAAAAATGAGAGAGAGACCACAGGAGGGAATAAGTACGAGAAGTGGAAGAAAAACAAGAATTAATGAGAGAGAATAAAGGACAAATGTGATAAAACGAATAAAATAAGGACAATGAGAGAGAGAGGGAATATGAGGGAAATAAAGGAAGAAGAGAGAGAGAACATAGATATATTATTTATTCATACATATATAAAATACATATATATTAAAGAAATTATAAGATAAAAATTTGTTAAGACAAATTTTACAGGAGAACAAGCGAAGGACTGAGGACTAATAGTAGGAAAATGTGTGTTTGTGAGAGGGACATTACCTTACAGACCTTACATCTTGTTCGGGTTGCCCCAGGTCCCTCAGTGTGAGGCACCTCTAATGTCTACCAGAGAGTTGCTAGTGCATCTTCCGGTATATTTTGCATCTTCCAATCTTGGATGGTCTGGGATGCAGCTTAGATATTTGTTGAGCTTATTCTTAAACACATCTACGCTCACTCCTGATATATTCCTCAGATGAGCTGGCAAACGGCACTGAAAATAGATGCTGCTTGTCGATGCTGTGCGTAATGGATTAATGTCCTGTGTGCTTTCCTTATTTTTTCCTAGTATTGTTGTGGGCACTATTAATCTACCTTTGCTTGCTCTTTCTGATATTTTTAGCTCCATGATGTTTTCGGCAATTTCTTCTATCTGTTTCCATGCCCTGAATTATCATGTCAGTGGGTTTTCTCTTTTTCCCTTTCTAGACTATATATTTAAAAAAAATTATTGTAGTCTTTCCCAGTAGTCAAGGTCCTTAACTTCTTCTATTCTAGCTGTAAAGGATCTTTGTACACTCTCTATTTGTGCAATATCCTTTTGATAGTGTGGGTACCATATCATATTGCAATATTCAAGTGGACTGCGAACATATGTTTTATAAAGCATAATCATGTGTTCAGCTTTTCTTGTTTTGAAGTGCCGTAACAACATTCCCATTTTTGCTTTACATTTTGCCAATAGAATTGCTATTTGATCATTGGATAACATGTTCCTATTCAACATCACATCGAGGTCTTTAACTGCTCCCTTATCTGTGTTTGTCTCATTATTAGGTCCCCTATATGCATATAGCTTTCCTTCTCTGTCTCCATAGTTTATTGATTCAAATTTATCAGAGTTAAATCCCATCCTATTTACCTCTGCCCAATCATATACTCTGTTAAGGTCTCTTTGTAGCGCGTTCCTATCTTCATCACAAGTAATTTCTCTACTTATTCTTGTGTCATCAGCGAAACTACATCATACCGAGTCCTTAACATTACTGTCTATGTCTGCAATCATAATAACAAACAGTAATGCAGCTAACACCATACCTTGTGGCACACCGGATATTACCTTAGCTTCATCCGATTTCTCATTGTTTGCAATAACTATCTGCTTTCTGTTGTGTAAAAATTCTTTTAACCATCTTCCTACTTCATCCACTATATTATGTTTTCTAATTTTCTTTGCTAATATATTATGATTTACCTTGTCAAAAGCTTTTGCAAAGTCTAGATAAACCACATCTGTTTCATTTACGCTTTTCATATTTTGTATATGTTCTCACGGTGAACTAACAGTTGGGTTTGTGTACTTTTTCCGGGTACAAAACCATGTTGTCCTATATTAAACAAATTATTTTTTATTAAATGTTTCATAATAATTTTCTTCATTACCCCTCTCATACACTTTCATAATATGTGATGTTAGACTCACAGGCCTATAATTACTTGCCTCTAGTCTATCCACTTTTGAAAGTAGGGGTATAATATACTATCTGTGCTCATCATAATCTTGCCTGTATCTACACTTTGTCTTAATAATATTGCAAGTGGCTTTGCGATAGAATGACTACTTTCTTCCAACAAAAAATAGCATTGGGACACCATCAGGCCCTTGCTGCAGCTCCATTTTTAATTTCATTAATAGCCCTGCAGAACAATATCAGCTTCATTATATATATGTTTGCTAAATATTCGCTTTATTTTTCCATTTTCATCCCTTACTTCTATATCATTATCTTCATTATCAATTCTAAGTGTGAATTCTCTCTTATATCGTTCTGCCAATATGTTGCATATTTCCTTTTTTTTCATTCGTTAATATCTCTTCAATTCTTAGAGGGCCTATTTTATTCTTCTTTTATTCATCTTTTCGCATACGAACGAGAGAGAGAAGAGAGAGAGAGAGAGGAGAGAGAGAGAGAGAGACTAAAAAAAGCACCGCATCAACATCTGACCGAATGCACCGAGTTCCGAGAGATGGCCCCTTGGGTTACTTAAACCGGAAGGTTTGTTGTACTATATTCAAGGGAGTAGGGATGTGGGGGGAGGGGGTCTGTGTAATCTATCTTGAGGGAGGGGGGAAGGGTGGAACAAAACAGCACAGTAGCATCCATTGTCACCGCAGGAGACGGCGGGAAAAGGTGAAGGATGGCGCGGAAAATCACTTTTAGGTGCGGCCGCCTCCACAATGGCTATGTCTGGACACAGACACTTCGATATCCTGTGTATCCCCTCCCGCTGGATCACTACAGAGTGGGGGGGGGGGGGGGGGGGGGGGGAGTTTGGGGGGAGAACCGTAATGAATCTGTGCCTATTGTGATAAGGCCCATTCAAATGGTTTGTTATTTAATATCTAATGCTATGGACCACTAATATAGTTTAATATCGAATTCACTACACTTTGGGAATATTTCGCATCCAAACGGAAATATTACTGACAAGTATATATCATTTGTATTTCATTTATCTACGATTATAAACACACGCACTCACAAACTATAGTATATGTGTATATACTTCATATATATACATACATATATATATATATAATATAAAAAATATATAGATATATATTATATATATATATATATATATATATATATATATATATATATATATATATATATGTGTGTGTGTGTGTGTGTGTGTGTATGTGGTAAATATAAATCATAATACACAGACACACACACACACACCACACACACACATATATATAAATAAATATAATATATATATATATATATATATATATATATATATATATATATATACGTGTGTGTACTGTTTCTTGTCACGTATCTATAAACATAAAATTTGAAAGTCGTGTCTCTCCTTTTATCTTATCTGAACTGTACTTGAAGTCTGCGGAAATTAGTGTCATCTGAAATCATTTAACGAAAGATAGTGAATTAAACACTAAAAACTGGTGACAATAAAAAACTCTTAGTTCTCCTGCAGCTGGAACCCATTCATTCAAAAGCCTCCCATCAACTGGAGTCCCCTAAGCAGATTTTATTTACTACACCGTAAACAAAACATTGCTTGGAATCAATCAACACATCTCAGATTTCAACAGCATTTCTCACGATATTTAATTTTAATGTTATTTTAGCTACTAAAGGTGTCCCGCTCGTCAACAAGGTTGCTTTAAAAACCTGTTATGACTTTCCCTCAACTCGAACTAGATGCAAAATAAGCTAAATATTTAACATTTTTGGATTATATACCTTCGCTCCCAGAATAGCAGTTTCCCTGAGGTGTAATGAATATGGAGCTGGGAAAAGACCCCACAGTTTCCTTAAGAAGTGATATATATGGAACTAGGAAAAGACCTCAGTTTCCCTAAGAATTAATAAATATGGAACTGGGTAAAGACCCCACAGTTAACTTTAAAAATATTTCTCATCTTTGGATTACATACCTTCGCTCCCCGAATAGCAGCCTTCCAAAACATGTCTTCGTGCAAATCCCCACTGTTTCTGAAAGCAAGAGAGAAACATCAATTTCAAATTGAAACATTCATTAGACCTTAGACCTTAATATCGATGTCAATTATTTTCTGAATTGACGCAAAACATCTGAGACCATGAAAGCTTAAATAATACCACAATTAAGTTTGCTGAAGAATGAGAGTATCATTTTCTATTCAATTTTTGATATTTTGACTGACAAGCCAAACACGACGTTACTTTCGGCCATTCAGCGCTAAGACAGTGAAAATAAGGGTTGGAGGGGTTGAACAGCAAGATCAAGACATCCAGAAAATAAAGATGAACTACGAGGATTTAAATATAGAATGGGAAAAGACCCCAGTTTCCTTAAGAAGTAATAAATATGGAACTGAGAAAAGACCACAGTTTACCTAAGAAATAATAAATATGAAACTGGGAAAAGACCCCAGTTTCCCTAAGAAGTAATGAACATGGAACTGGGGAAAGACCCCACAGTTTTCCTAAGAAGTAATAGTCAGGCAGGTTGAACAGGAGGACTGAAGAACGAGAGCAGAAATGGTGATAAGTAAAGGCTTATAGTAAAGAATGACATAATGAAGGTTAAAGAGGTATGAAACCATATTATTTATTATAAAGCTAAACACGGAAAATTCATCGTTCTTAATTACAAATTCAGCGTCAAACAGTGAAACCATAAAAAATATTGTAAATTAATTGAAATTTTTGTGCAATGGGTCTGCGATTATCAACAGGCTACTTTACGTGACGTTACGTTTTGTTCCTTGTGTCTTGATTTTTCCGGTTATGTAAATCTTTACAGATTCTTTTTTTAGTTATTTACAGATGTCTTTTAACATACATCTGCACACCCGATTCCTTTTAACATACTAGTATTCCACTATGTGAAACAAATTCCTCTAGTTAATTTCCTTTTGCTTTGTGTTTTAAGGGAGTAGGTAACCTTTTAAATAACCAGAAATATTTATGAAGCATTTTTGACGCCAAGGTAAGACTCGATTCAACATCTTAGTGTTTTGACGCGCGACAAGCGTATCCCAAAATATAATGAAAAAAAAAAAAATTCATTTGAGTCATCCAACTGAGGGTAAGCATCTCTATGCTTCATACATAATTATGCAGAACGACTGCACTATGGTCCAATCTTCAGGGCATAAGTTGCCTCATCAAGGTTTAGTAGTGTCGTCACGACCTATCACCCCCTTTTTTTTTTACCGTAGTGTGCATGATAGCGTATACGAAACTATATTAATTCCGAGGTTGAGCGAATTAGATATTAAAGGACATTTGTAACTCGATGTATGTATATGAATCACGGTAATGTGATATGACATAATATATATATATATATATATACTATATATATATATATATATATATATATATTATATATATATATATATAATATATATTGCATATATACATATGTGTAGATATACGCGTATACATATTATATATATGTATGCATATTGCCATATATACATATAGATATCAATAATGTATATATATATATATATATATATATATATTATATATATATATATATATATATATATATAAGCATACTATAAGCGTATGTAAAATTTTATAATTCTATCTGCGCTATATAGTACACTTATTCATTTATGACAAGCATCTATGTAAACTCTTACATTAGTATATACTGTACTTGCGCGCGCGTGCGCACACACACATTATATATGTATATATATTTACATATATATAATATATGAGTGTATAATATAATATATATATATATATATATATATATATATTATATATATATATATATATATATATAAATATATATATATATATATATATATATATATATATATATATAATGCGTATGTATTAAATACTTACATTTCCACGCCTACATTCAGGACTGTGAAAGATTTATAGTACCGGAATTGTGAGCCCTTTCTTACTCATGACGTTTTGGCAAACAGCATGGAGAAAGTAGGCCACAGATTGAACCAATATTCTTAAGATGGCATCAGTTGCTACAAAGCATGGAACAGTGGGAGCCTCTCACGGTGATTACAATATTGGCCACTATGAATAATTTTGTGACGATAGACAAACAAATGTCAGATATACTTAAATTTCCAGCGTCTCACACTTCTCTAAATGAGTATTATTTTCATGACCTTAATAAGTTTGTAATATGAAATTATTTATGTTTTCTCGCCTAGATACAAAAAGGAGTTTGAGATTTAAAATAAATGTTAACCTAATATATTATTCCAGTTAAACATTTTCCTAAGTGGACTTCTTATGTACTGGAAAAATTGGTATAATAATTGCCCGTATTTTTCCCAACTTACAGCAATGCAGAAAAGTTGTTCACTTTAAACTTTTTATTCTTTTGTGCATATTTATTATTTTCCCAGCGATAAAACTACATAAACTAGTTAAAAAGTCGAACGAAAACTTCAAAACGAGGCAAAATAATCGACCAAGAGGAACGACCCCTAGTAAACAGACATGGACAGGGGGGCGGGGGAGGGGGCAGGGGCAGGGGCAGGGGCAGGGGGAGAAGTGCAACAATGTAAACTCGGGGCAGCGGTGTTGCACAGTCATACTCTCCTATATACACTAACACGTTCACGCCACCCCGGCCAACTCTAATACGTCACCATAATTGCTGCTTAAATACTGCGGGGTGTAATGTAGATTCGCTTGAGGGGCAAACAAAAGACCCTTCCTTTTCTTTCACTATCTCGTCTTGACAGATCAGGACGCCCTGACACCATCTTTTTTTTTTCTCTTCTTCTCTCCTTTTTTTAAAGTTTCTGCTACACTGGAGATGTCATGTTCACTTCCAAACGCGTACCTAGGCATCGATGCTAGCAATGTTTTTATTTCTTTACAATTATACAATGTTTTTTCTTTTATTTTATACTCGCTTTTTAAGCCTCTACCTCATTTTTCTTACATGAATATTTGTAATACAAATTACTAACTACACTTATGTTTGAACAACGTTGACCAAGATATATAACCAATGAATTTTCTTAATCGTAGTGTGCAGATTTTAGTAAAACAAGCCGCTATGGCTCTCAGATACATTTTCCCTGTTGCTCTTTCTGCCAATAATCGAGAAGACACGCAAGATTAACTCCTGTTTTTAGAGCTTCGTCTGGTACAAGTAGGGACTGAGTGTTGACAGGGAAAACGTGCTTCGATACTAATCGTGTTTGCGTCTATCTCCTCTTCGTAGGATATCGGTTGCAATGCTTGCTGGTGTCCTACCATGCAGTCGACAATGGTGGCAGTAGTAGACGGCCGAGTATTATTATTATTCTGTTAAAAAGAATGTCTGTGTTTAGCGAAGTAATTCTATACGATATCTTTCTATTCTTTCTATGAATCGCTTTCTGGCTCAGCAATACTACTTAACAACTGGCCAATATTCATATTGGCTGAGCCAGAAAAGCGATTAATAAGAATAGAAAAGCTATCATATAAAATTATTTCGCTAAACACAAGCATTCTTTTTAAGAGAATGTGTTTTAAAAAGGGTCTTCTTCCAAGATATTATTATTATTATTATTATTATTATTATTATTATTATTATTATTATTATTATTATTATTATTATTATTTCAGCTGTTTCAACGGCATATACACGTAAAACAGTATCTTGATTCACTTTGTTGTATACTCTCATAGATGACTGCCTGTGCGCTGTCGACACGTCAGAGGAAATAAACCTAAGACAACTGAAATCTTTATATGTCCTTAGGAAACCTGATACACCAGCTACATGCTGTTGAGAAAAAGATAAGAAGAAGAATTGAGAACATTCTATATGAATTAAATGCCGTTGAAACAGCTATATATAATATTCAATGCTACTGCCCTCAGAGAAGGCCTCCTCCTCCTCCTCCTCATTATTATTATTATTATTATTATTATTATTATTATTATTATTATTATTATTATTATTCAGAAGATGAAACCTATTCATATGGAAGAAGAGCACAGGGGCCACGGACTTGAATTTCAAGCTTCCAAAGAATATGGTGTTCATTAATAAGTAAGACGAGGTAAAGGGAAATACAGATAGAAGACGCCACTCATTAAAAAAGAAAGAAAAAAATCTAATAAGTTGACAAATAGGAAAAAACGTATTAGGATAGTAATGCATTGCACCTTCGCTTGACCTTTAGCAGTAAGAGTAGTAGTATTTATAAGAAGTGGGTTATCTTTTAAATGCAATTCTTGTTGTTGTCTCATGTAATGAAAAAAATAGTAGTAGTATTAACAGCCAATGCACAATGTAAAGCATGATAGCAGACGTAGTAGAGAAGAAATAGTAAAATCAGTCGCAGTATAGTGGTAATAATGATAGTAATGAGGGCACTGCCTTTTCGTTACATATATAATGACAATAACCTCGTCAATACAATCCTTTATTCTCGTTTTCTACGCGCACTTTTCTCATACCCAGATGCATTCCACTGCCCTGCCCACACTTTTTCCCCATTTCTTCATCCCTCCTTCCTTATTTTTATCATCTCCTCAACCTGAAACTCCTCCGTTCCTCCTCCTCCTCACCTCCTGCTCTTCTTGCCTCTGTCAACTGCGGAGATTCCAGAATAATACATATATACGGGGCAACTGTTGGTTTTGCCTCTCGCTGGCCTCCGGTTTTGAGGGCGAAAACCTGTCGTTTTGGGATTCTTCTTATGTACACAACAAATGTTATTGTTCCTTTTGTTCCTCGGTTAGCACCGGCTACTCAGGAAAATGTGTATTGACCCTTTCCTTCTAAGGGAGACAGCTGGTGGTCTGCAAGGGGTTGCCCCCTTGCTGGAGATCTCTAGGTTGCTCTAATATCATTATTAGAAATGCAAATGCGCATTATTCTAAATCGCATTAAAATAGCAGGACGGCAAAAAAAGGCGATAGATCTTCTTCAACTGAAGTCAAAAGGAAAATTATCTGATTTCCGAAACACCCTACTTTTAATACAACAATAATTGCTATTACTGTATTCATCGGACGCTGAATGTCATCCCAAAACGGCTTATATGAAAATGAACACGCGGACAGAAAAATAGCAAATTCTTGCAAAAAAAACAAAAAAAAAAAAAAAAATCCCTTGGTATGTCTGGTTAATGTTAGGAAAATATCACACTACTGGAAGACAAAATTTACATAAGCCCGAGTCGTAACTTAAGATATTTTTACGATTGCCTGAAACTGGTGTGCATACCGCGCTCAATGGTCCTTAAATCTGATTTATTGGTAAATTTTCATATAGCATATATTTACTAAAGGAAATAAGCTTGAGTTTAATATTCATAGGTGAAAAATATTTACGTAAAACTCTGACCAAGACGCGTAAATAAAAATCTGCAACAAAACAGAAAAATTTTGGAGTAACCCAAAAACATGCACCAGGAACCAGCAAGACAAAATAAAGAAGTCACTTTAGAGAAGCGGTAGAAGTTGCTGCTTCATCAGATCATCATATAACCAATGACTTGGCTCATTTTTACCATTAGTTTCATAATTCCAAAATAGAGACGATCTCCCCATAAGATATCTATTCATTAAATTGGGCTTTTGGAATGCTAGCATAAAAAAAAAAGATGTGACTTCAACTGGCACTTTAGCTCATATTTAAGATTAATGAAAAGGGCCTAATGACCAAGATATAAAGAAACAAGGTAGAGAAAAGAAAAATAACGATGTTCAAACACAAAAACCTTTTACTACAAGAAATGTGATGACGATTACTTATAACGACGACAGGCATTATAATACACAGTATTCTTTATTACGACGGAAACTGTCCAGATAATCATATTCAAGCTAGAACGTCCGAAGAGACTGACGAATTAAGATTTAAACAACATATATGTAGATGAATATATACAAAAATGAACAGGAATGAGTCAGAAGGTCCTTGAAAGTAATTTTAAGCCCCTCTTGAACTTCGGACCTTCAGCTTGAACACTGCCAGGAAGACTGAGTTGCAGTTTTACAGGAAGACTGAGTTAGTTTTACAGGAAGACTGAGTTGCAGTTTTACAGGAAGACTGAGTTGCTGTTTTACAGGAAGACTGAGTTACAGTTTTACAGGAAGACTGAGTTGCAGTTTTACAGGAAGACTGAGTTGCAGTTTTACAGTGCATGTAACAAAAGGCCTTTCGTACAGTAGTGTGCGGTTTACAAAAACAGAGATCCAGAATATCTAACATTAATGAATGGATGGAAGAATAACAAGCACTCTGCGGGTAATTCTTAGCTATGTGTATGTATGTCCCCTAACGACACCTTAACTAAATTCTTTGAAAGAACATTCTAACCAGTTAAATACGGATTACACCATTATTGTTTTGGCATAGGTGTTCACATCGAAGATTTTCTTCCACATGATGTGTTTGGTAGTAAAGTTTGAAAATTAGAAATAAACAAGGAAATCAAAATGACAAAAAGACAGATGATCTCCTTTCATGCACATCTATGCATGATGCCCCAACTCTGTAGCCAGATTGAGTGAAACCCATTCCACCAAAGTACGAGGAGTTGCAATGAAAAGCTGTGTGACAGACATGCTGTATGTCAATTCTATGCACAATGGCCTACATTCTGTATTGAGTTTGGACTGATGTCTCATTTACCATGAAACGCTAAGCTATAATGACAAAGGGCAGAAAATGTTCCCTTCAAGCACAATTATGCAAGATATCCTACCTTTGTAGCAAGTTTGACTTAAATCACATCAACCATGCAGGAGGATATGAAATAACAATACAAGCGTAATACACACTTAATGCTGATAGACATACGGACAGACATACAAACTTTCCCTTCTAAGCTATTTATGCATGGTGGGCAACTTTTGTAACAAGCCTTAATAAAATCACCGACCGTACACCATGCACAGGTCGGCACGATGTTTTGATGACAAAGTAAGAATGACAGACATACTGACAAACATGAGGAGGAAGAAGAGTTATCTTTCAAGCAGACCCACCTCTGTACCAAATTGAATAAAATCGCTTCCACCAAGAAGTAGTAGTTGTAATGCCAGGGTAATTAAGAAACACAAAATAGCAGATCTCACTTTATGTACATCTAAGCATGACGGTCTAACTTTGTCAATCTCGACAGGAAATTCCTTTAACCACGTAGGAGGAGCTGCGATGGTAAGGTAAGTGTTACAGACACAATGACGGACAGACGAGACAATAAACTGGTGCGAAAAACTACAGTCCCTCTGGCAACTTGTGTGTAGGGAACTAATAACATGAAAGCTCTGAGGAACCCCATACTTTCACAAACTCAAAATACTGTAGGCAAATGTTATCACTCAGATCCGGATTATTTTCTGGATCAGAATGAAATATTTCCGGACGGCTTTTTCCATAAAAAATTTGGTTAAATTTTCCATCAAAACATCGGAATTTTCCTTGCATGATCTAGCAAATGGATAACAGTTTGGCTTCCCAATACAAATGAAAATGAAACAAAAATGTATTTTCAATTTAAAAACTCCTATTTGGTCCACACTTAGGATGTCTTATCTTGTAAGGCTTAAAAAAAAAAAAAGTCACCCATAATGTTTTTGAACACCGATTTTCGGATCAATGTCAAAATATAATCACCTCAACCTGAGTCAATAGCCATGTTTTCCTACAACCTAAGTCAATAGCCATGTTTTCCTACTTCTTAAAATTTATTACATGACAATAATTGAACCTTCGTTCAGAATTCACATAATATTCAGATGCTAAACAGAAACCAGCTATAGTAGATTCACATCAACCGTACATTTGACGTCTAGGCCAGTCCCTTACGACGCTCCTGATTGGCTGTTGATGAGCCAATGACAGGGCTGGAAACTCTCAGTCTCTCTCGAGAGTTCACATAGGCAGGATGTATGTGTCACCTCTCCTGAAAGACGTACCCCTCAGGAAAGATGGCACATACATGCTGCCTATGTGAACTCTCGAGAGAGACTGAGAGTTTCCAGCCCTGTCATTGGCTTATCAACAGCCAATCAGGAGCGTCGTAAGGGACTGGCCTACACGTTAAATGCACGGGTGATGTGAATATACTTTAGTATGTAAGTAACCCATATAATCTTCTGTAAAAAGGCCGGTTTTCTGTAATTAACAAATGATAAGTGAATAAATGAATCAAGAAATTTAGGCTACAAAACCCAGCCTGGAGCACTTTCAACTATTCAGTACTTAAAGACAGTGTAAGTAGGGATTTGGAGTTGATGAACAGTAATATACGGTTATCTAGGAAACAGTATTTAACAGTCAAAAAGAAAACTCAGCAGTTCGCTGAGTAGAAGTATAGAGGTTGGGTAGCAAGACAGAAGAAAGGAAGCAGGGACGGATGTGCAACAAGACTGAAAAGAGGGCACAGCTAAGGGCTGAAGGGACGCTGCAAACACTTCTCCGCACTGCCTACAGTGCACCGTGCAAGATGCGCTAACGGCAATACCCCTCTAGAAAAGCCATGTCCCTTTCGAGGAATTTCGGTTGTAGGGATAGTTGAATAAAGGTATCAAGAAAACCAGACTGATATTATGGTTGATACTATAAAATCGGTGCTCTGTTTATTTACGGAATTCCACTGGAGTCGGTTATTGACTTTCCGAGATCCTTCATTTATATCTGGACCGCATTCTACCTCCAATTCCAATCACCTTTTCCTTGGCCCATAATTCACCTCACCTCTCAAGATCTTTTAAGATAAATCGAAAAAATTTTTACCAGGTTTCCAGAAAACACTTAACGACGAGAAAAAAATTCAAACTTCTGGATCCTGGATGGATCCATATCCGACTGGATACTTCCCATAATGTGCACTGTTATGATTCAGCTTTGCCGTGGAAAAACAAGCCTTCTTATACGTATGTGGACAAACTAAGAGGGACTGCAAAAGCGAGAAACATAATATGACAAGATACGTGATAAGATCCTTATATTACATATCCATGCAGCATCTTTTTTTAGTTTTCTGTAAAAGAAAACTATTGTGACGGCTTTGTCTGTCCGTCAGCAATTATTCAGCCGTCCTCAGATCTTAAAAATTACTGAGGCTAGAGGGCTGCAAATAGATATGTTGATCATCCACTCTCCAATAATCAAACATACCAAATTGAAGCCCTTTAGCCTCAGTAGTTTTGATTTGATTAAAGCTGAAGTTAGCCATATTCGTGCGTTTGGAGTTTCATGGCCCGTGGCTGAGAGTTTAATACATCATTATACGCTGTACAGAAAACTCGATTGCGCCAAAAAAAAAACCGCTCATTTTTTAATTTTTTTTTTAATTTGCTTCTAATTCCAACTGGATGTTGATAACAAACTGCAAAAAAAAAAAACCCCCCAAAAAAAAAAAAAAAAAAAAAAAAAAAAAAAAAAAAAAAAAAATCCGAAATGAGACAGTGAAGGAAATAAACAAAATGGTTTAAAGGAAATTAGGTTCCAGATGAACTTACCAACTGAGTGAGAAGGATGATGACGTCTGATGGAGGCAAATAAACCAAATATCGTAAATTTCTTAGACAAGCTTTATCTGTAGGTAAATGGCAGGAGCAGCAGCATGTCAAAGGATTACTGACGTGACGGCAAATTATAAAGAAAAAGTAAAAAATGTGACGGAGAAATGCTGCATGAAACTCTCAGCCACGGCCCATGAAATCTCAGCGTTGCCAGACGCAAGATCATGGCCAACTTCAACTTTAATGAAATAAAAACTACTAAGACTAGAGGGCTGCAATTTGCTATTGTTGATGATTAGAGGGTTGACGATCAACACAGGATTTGCAGCCCTCTAGCCTCAGTAGTTTTTGAGATCTGAGGGTGGACAAAATAATTGCTGTCAGAAAAATGTGGACGGACAGACAAAGCCATCTCAGTAGTGTTCTTTTTCAGAAAGCTAAAAGTAGATCTTTGTAGTGAGCTTTTAAAAGTTGAGAAATTGCCATAACTAACAGTTTGAGGAGGAGAAACAGGCAGATGTATCTCCAACATCTATGCCAATGATAGAGAAATCATATAAACTGGGAAAAAACTTTGATTAATGGCTTATAACAAGCTTTTCTGTCCTTTTCCATCATTAAATTCATGAGAAGGGCGAATAGCAAATGCAAATTAACATTTCCTTGTAGCATCCCACTCCTTACTGCAAATTTACCTGACCAAATTCCTTCAATATAATTTTGCAACTGCTTCATTCATTCATCAAGAAATTCAGAAAGCTTTGCACAGCGATGTTAGACCATCAACAATATATTGGCCTGTGGATACTGTCAAATGCGGTCTCATGATAAACAAAACATATTAGGCTTGTTGTACAACTCCAACCTTTCCTAAAAACCGATTGTTTATTTCTAAGAATTTTATCAATTTCTTTCTCATGAAACTGATGATGAGCAGAGAGAATATTTTTATTAACACTTTAGGTCTTTTGCCTAAAGAGATGTCAAACTACAAAGCAGCTGGTGCTAATAAATGGAATTCAGAGCCCATACCCAGGTGGTATTACCCAGATGCCCCAGTTGGCCATGGTGCTCATTAAGATGCATGGGCACAACTCCCTGAAGTGGTTATAAAACATTACGCAGCAAGATAATTATATAATAATAATGACATATCACATCCTCATTAACTTCCCATGGGTGGGTGATTCATAATAACAGTTTTAAACCCCCTTTGGTTGTAGCATCATATATATATATATATATATATATATATATATAATATATATATATACATATATATATAATATATATATATATATATATATATTATATATATATGTATATATATATATATAAATATATATATATATATATATATATATAGATTATAATCACTTTAGCACGTAATTCATTTATCATTTATGTGATATATATATATATATATATATATAATATATATATATATATAGATATATATTCAACAGGCGGAGGTTTCTCTAAACCCAATATATATATATATATATATATATACTATATATATATATATATATATATATATATATATATATATATACATACACGCCGAGTAAACAAAGCTCGGGGGAGTGCTAATTTGCATTTGAAGCTCGAAAACTGGGAGAATAAAGACAGAGGCAATCAGAACGATTTACCAGACGATTTACACAGAGACTGCTCTGTTTGCACGCCGTCACCCAGCAGCAGCAGCAGCACCAAACAACCCCCCCCCCCCCCCCCCACTCCCCACACCCACCCCGACTCCCCAAATCAAACTGCCCCTGCCTGATGCTGGTCGGTGGCCAATGATTCCTCTTCTCCTCCTTTCCGTCTTCCATCCAGACTCCAGCAGCGGACTGCCCTCAGGGTGAAATATGCTGAATACTTATGGAGATTATTTGTTCTGCTTTGTTTTCTAATATCAGTCAACTGGGAGAGAGAAAGAGTGTGTGTGTGTGTGTGTGTGTGTGTGTAAAGATTTTTTCAAGTTTGGGATTAGTTAACATAACAGATCGATGCATAAAAATCAGTTTGTCTATTTCTCAGACTACATAAATCTGTGATGTACTTACGCAGACATTTACCTCAGAAAACGAAGACACGTCTATATATATATAATCATATTCTCTCTCCTTCTCTTTCTAAATTGGGCAAACATATAATTCTGCTTTTCCTAACGATATGAGAGAGAGAGAGAGAGAGAGAGAGAGAGAGAGAGAGAGAGAGAGAGAGAGTCAGTCAGTCAGTCATCCCATAGTGTCTATCTTTCGCTTCCCACCACCCGCTGTTCAGGCCCATTGTCAGCGGTGGAAATCTAGTGTTATGCCTCACACCTCCTCGCCCACAAAGCAGATGTTCGGGCCAATGAGCATGAAAGGCCCAACATTAAGGACTCCCCAGGGAGGGCCTGAGTGGGAGTACAGAAGGAGGGAGGGAAGGAGGGCGCGGACAAGAGAGAGCCGGGGGAAGACACGGACAGGAAGGGCTGTGTGGCAAAGAGGGATTTTTCTACCGCTTGTAGGTTTTGTTGACGTTTTTCACTGTAGGGGGGATATATAGTAGTTCGCTGTGTGGGCACGCTGCATTCTTCGGGTCTTCGCCACCCACACAGTTCAGCGCGCACGGGAAGAGGTGACGGGCCTGCTTGCGCGCATGCTTATGAAGTATACGCACTTCATAAACTGACAGATCGTGTCGGGGTGTTTACTGGATGTGTGTAAGTCAATGAAAAATAGAGACAACAATCACGATACAATTGCGCGCTTTAGGGAATATGGACGAGGCTATTATCAGAGCAAATGATCTAGGTTTCACAAATTCTGCCGATACTAATACCAAAACAATCATAAGAATTTAAAAAAAATTAATGAACACGATACTACTGTTACTACAACTTATATAATAATAATAATAATAATAATAATAATAATAATAATAATAATAATAATAATAAATTTAACGAGATCCGAAAAAATAATACTTTTAATACTATAATCATTCTCATTCTTCACTGACGGATAAAACAAAACAATCAAAACAGAAATGGCAGATAAATGAGATTTAATAGACAGAGATCAAATGAATAATTTTATATAGATGGCTCACCTGTCTTGGTCTCTTGACCATAAAATCTAAAATTATAAAATGAAAAGTCAAGATAATCGATACGAACGTATAATAATACATATTATCGTCAGCTAAAACAATTTTTTCCCAAAAATGGAAATCTAAAGGGAATAATAATAATAATAATAATAATAATAATAATAATAATAATAATAATAATAATAATCAAACAGATGAAATTATGACAATCAAAACTCAAAATAATATAAAAAGGTATTAACAATAAAACGTCAGAGACTAAAACGATAGAAATCCTTTCTTTGAAACACAGTTAGTCTACGAGAAACGGTCACGTGCAGATCTGCCGTCGTCCAACTCAGGGTGCAGCCTCCCTTGCCACTGTTAACTATACAAGTACACTGAAAGCAGGTGCCTTGGTCCAATCTATCGACCCTCTCTGATATTACCGCGGAATTTTGCCTTGGGTTACAATGATAATAATCATAATAATAACGCCAAACTTTGGCTTTGTCGTATGGCTCCATTTTTTAATATAATAATAATAATAATAATAAAATAATAATAATACGTATCTGAGATTCCAATACATCTTAGACCCATTACATCCTAATGCTTCCTCTTAAAAATGATTGGATAAACATCTAATTTCCATTTTACCGAAATAACTGAAAATGACTTCTGAGAGGCAACCACACCAGCTCTCTCTCTCTCTCTCTCTCTCTCTCTCTCTCTCTCTCTCTCTCTCTCTCTGCCATTCACAAAGCGTATGCGCCTGTTTATTTGAACTGTGCTAAGAAGAGGTATTTACTTCCTGTGAATACACACAGATCAATTACTCGGGTGGAAGGGTGAGGGGGAGGGGGGTAGAAATGGGAGGGAGGAAGGTTAGGATATAAATGCTATAAATCACCCTTAAGCGTCGTCTACCACCCCCTACCCACCCATCACATCCTAGCCCTTCCCCCCACCCTTCCCGTCCCAATCCGTTTCTTTGACTCTACGGATGTGCCGAGGGTCGGAAAGCCGCCTATTGAGAGGAATCTATTTCCGGCATTTAAAAGGTGTTAAGGCCCAGTCGGATTTCGGCCGGCAAGGGGTTTGTGGGTGGGGGGGGATTGGATAATTAGATCAAAATACCATACGTGGCAACTGCACGGGTTAACAGCGCTTGGCCGGGTGACCCGATTTGATTCGAGGTTGTGAAGGAAACAAGATGAATCAGTTACTCGTTTATATTCAGTTAATTTTTAGTACATCAGTGATTGGACCGAATTTCAACGAGAGAGAGAGAGAGAGAGCAATGTTTCCTATCCTTCGACTTTAAAATAAAACACAAAAACTAATAATCGAGTAAGATATTCGTTCCACCCACACACAAATACACTGTTTTTCTGTACTTAAATGGCCATTACCGAGCATTTTCACAAGTGTCTTTAAGTGACTATTTGAAAGCAAACACTTTTATTCTCTTAGAACGGTTCAAAAACAATATAACGAAAGAGTTTAATTAATATCTGGATGAGGCTATCGCGTCACTAGCCAATACTGATGACAATTACCTGGTTGCTGTCGCCAATACATACTTTCAATTGCACTCATATGTCTGTATATATATACATAAATATATGTCGTCAATACATTCTTTCAATTACAGTCATATGTTTGTATATATACATAAATATATGTATGTACATATATATAAATACATACACGTTTGTATGTATATATATACATACATACGTGCATTACGTGTGTGTGTATATCTCATCACATAGGGAGCTGTTCAAAGCCGTGACATGTCACAGGAGTGGCATAACAAAGCTGAGTAACCTCAGATATAAATTTCAGAGGAGTGACAACCATCCAACCATTACATGAATAAAAAACACATATAAAATAAATGGTATTTTATCAGCTTACGAGGCTGCATTGGCAAAAAGCACGTCATGCTTTCGGACCTAAAAGCTCGAGTGTAACTAGACCTATTAAGCGATTCCTCTTTAAATCATTAAGCTATAGCGAGAGAAACAAGGAGGCCTACTAGTTCACTCTCAATTCGTCCTCTGCGATACTGATTCCAAATCGATTGGATGTTCGAGCACCGACTTTTAATTGAAATACTTTTAATGACTTCTTCCACTGATTGGCTTGCTGCCTTCCGTGCTAAGAACCACGCAGTTTTTTTTATAAGCAGTCATTTGATCATATATCTTCTTCGGTTGTAATAGTACCAAAATGGTAAGACGACACGAGAAATACTTTTTAGTTTGAATATTTACTTTCCACATAAAACTAATATTTGAATATTTACTTTCCACATAAAACTAATGTTTAAATATTTACTTTCCACATAAAACTAATATTTGAATATGTACTTTCCACATAAAACGAATATTTGAATATTTACTTTCCACATAAAAACAATATTGAATATGTACTTTCATAAAATATTTAAAGATTTACTTTCCACATAAAAACTAATATTGAAATGTACTTTCCCACATAAAAACTATATTTAATATGTTTACTTTCATAAAACAATTTTGAATATTTTCTTTCCACCATACTAATATTTAATACTTTCAAACTATATTTGAATATGTTTACTTTCCACATAAAACTAATATTGAATATGTACTTTACATAAAACTAATATTTGAATATATTTACCACTACAATTTTGAAATATATTTCCACATAAAAAACAATAATTTGAATATGTTTTATCACCAAAAACTAATGAATATACTTTCCACATAAAATAATATGTGAATATGTACTTTCCACATAAAACTAATATTTGAATATTTACTTTCCACATTAAACGTAAATATTCTTTGAATATTACTTTCCACATAAAACTAATATTTGAATATGACTTTCCACATAAAACTAATATTTGAATAGTACTTTCCACATAAAAACTAATATTTGAATATGTACTTTCCACAAAAAATTAATTATTGAAATATGCACTTTCCACATAAAACTAAATATTTGAATATTTACTTTCCAAACATAAACTAAATATGGAAAACTGTACTTTCCACATAAAACAATATTTGAATATTTACTTTCCACATAAAACTAATATTAGAATACTTTCCCACATAAAAACTTAATATTTGGTAAATTTACTCCCCACATAAAACTAATATTAGAATATGTTACTTTCCACATAAAACTAATATTTGAATATGTCCACATTTAAAAACTACATTAGATATCTACTCCACATTAAAACGAATCTTTGAATTTACACTTTCCACACCAAAAACTAATATTTGAATATTTTGCTTTACAATAGTAAAAACTAATATTTCATGTACTCCACAATAAAACAATAATTTGAATATGTTTACTTTCCACATATAAACTAATATTTGAATATTTACATTTCCACATAAAACTAAATATTGAATATTTACTTTCCACATAAAAACAATATGAATATACTTTCCACATACTAATTTTGAATAAATAACTCAACATTTAAACAAATATTTGACTATGTACTTTCACATAAAAACAAACTAATATTGAATAAATTTACTTATTTCCACCATAAAAAATAATTTAATTTAATATTATTTCCAATAAAACTGATATTAGAATATTGTTTTTACTCTCAGACATAAAAACTAATATTAGAATATTTACTTTCCACATAAAACGAATATTTGAATATTTACTTTCCACATAAAACTAATATTAGAATATTTACTTTCCACACAAAACGAATATTTGAATATTTACTTTCCACATAAAACTAATATTTGAATATTTGCTTTCCATATAAAACTCATATTTGAATATGTACTTTCCACATAAAACTAATATTTGAATATGTACTTTCCACATAAAACTAATATTTGAATATGTACTTTCCACATAAAACTAATATTTGAATATTTACTTTCCACATAAAACTAATATTTCAATATTTACTTTCCACATAAAACTAATATTTTGAACACGAACACTGATTAGCCTAAGAGCTATTTTTTTTTTTTTTTTTTTTTTTTTTTTTTTTTTTTTTTTTTTTTTTTTTTGATAAGCGAACGATATTTTAACAAAAAGAATTTCACCTTCTTTAGGCCAAGACAGCCTTGCATGGCCTCCTGCCAATTTCACGGGGGAAACATCACCGAACAAAATATAAATAAATGTTTTCATGAACTTAAAATATTTCGTTTTTTAATGGCATAACAAAAGTTGACCTTCAGAGAATTTTAAAATGTAACACATACAAAACTTTGTATATTACACAAAATTTATATGTTTTGTATATTTTACATTAAAACCTTAAATGACAAATCACAAATAATTCATACGTGATTGTCGAGACATTAAAAATTTTTACACGAAAATAATCAAAATCTAAACTTATGCGGTGAGAGAGAGGAGAGAGAGAGAGAGCGAGAGAGAGAGAGAGAAGGGGTGGGGGTTTGTAGGGAAGGAAATAATACTTGGAGTGAGAGAAAGTAAAGGAAATGATAAATATGGATATAGTGCGAAATTAGGAGAGAGGAGAGAGAGAGAGAGAGAGAGAGAGAGAGAGAGAGAGAGAGAGAGAGAGAGAGGAGGGGGGGGATGTATGAAAATCCAAGAGCGATTAGCCCGTAACGCCGCCTTCTTTTCTCGACCTCTACCTGTAGCTAATTCCTATTGTCCCAAATTAGTCCAATTTTCAAGATGGTTGAGCTCCCTGTTGGAGGCCTGAGGGTCGGTAATGCTAAAGACATCTCTCTCTCTCTCTCTCTCTCTCTCTCTCTCTCTCTCTCTCTATCGCACTATATCCATATTTATTATTTCCTTTACTTTCTCTCTCACTCCAAGTATATTATTTCCTTCCCTACAAACGCAACCCCCCCCCCCCTCTCTCTCTCTCTCTCTCTCTCTCTCTCTCTCTCCTCTCCTCTCTCGTCCTCGTATCTCTCCTCTCCGATCTCTCTCCATTCTCTTATTACAGCTGTATTGAACAAATGGTACAAGGATAGGTCATGTCACGCGAGAAGGTTTTGCTAGTTTATTCAATTTTTTTTTTTTTTTTTTTAAGTTCCAACTTTATTAAGTTCCTCTTTGAATCTACTTTTCTTCATGACCTTCTCTTCTTTTTTATTAGTGACCTTCACACTCCCCGCTGCTCTGATCATTATTAACGGCTTTGTTATTAAGGATGACAAGATTTATCTTAAGCTCTCTTTACAAATACCAGAAGAATATCCCATATAATATGGTCGCATCAAGGCGAGTTGACCGTTTTTAAAAGACAAACGAAGACAGACATCTGCGGCAGACGGGGTTTTGATCTAGATCAGAAAAATAGTCATTCAAAAATATTCAATCTTAGCCGTAAAATGCCTTTCTTTTCTTATATATATATTATATATATATATATATATATATATATATATATATATATATATATATATATATATATATATGCTATACGCTATTTACATTGTCAAGACATGTATGAAATAATTGCGAATAAAGTCTGAAATAAATCTTGGCAAAAACTCTTCCATTTTTAACATTAAACTTATGGAACCCTAAGAGTTCAAAGGAAATGCACCCCCCCCCCAAAACAAAAACAAAAAACAAAATTAAATTAACTACAGTATTACGATAAACAAGCTCCTCTAAAAAAAGTAAAAGTCTGGTAGCAAACGTCAACGAAACACAAACTGAACATGATTCGGCAACACAGAACCAGAGAAATGAAGCATTGGTGTTCTATTACGCCACATCTGGCGATGATCACGTGAACCGAATGGCTAATTGCAAATAGTTCTGAGGCATTAACCCCCACAAGCATTATATTGAAATGCGAATGTAATCGAGAAATAATTGGTTTTGTGAAATTTAGGCTGTAATGCCCAGTAATGGGTAACATCAGTTATTTTTGAGTCGACTTAAAAATACTCAAAATACTTGGTAGTACGTTTATTTCAATTATTCCACATTTCAATTTTCTGTATTTTTGTGAGCTCTTTAATGCTTTTGAAGTTTTTTTTTTATATTCTGTTTACATTCTCGTAGTTTTTCAGATTTGGAGGTAAATTTGATTGTTTTTGCCTTCTTAATCTATATGCTTAACTTTCATACTGATTCAATTTCAAATGTTAACACTTGTGAATTGATTTTCATTTACATAGATTTTCTTTTTAAATTTCAAGTATTTCTTAACACTCCGAATTTTCCTTGAATAATTTAATTTCTGGATAAATTAATTTTGATTTAATTTGGTATAATAATTAATTCAAGAATTAATTAAATTTTAAGTTGTTTTTAAGTAATAATCAAATTTTCTTAGGATTGTGAATTCCACTTATACATTTTGAATCCAATATAAATTTCCGTATTAAAAATGTTCATAACGGTGTTTCATTTATTGACCATCAGTGATAGGATCAAATCTGTATACCAGCCAAAGTGACAGTTTGTGATGTTCCTTCGGGTTTCTTGGAGTGAGTTAAGACACGAGAAACAGTTAAAAGTCGATTGATGGAGGGATGCCCTTTCATTAACTTAAGCCTATATGAATACCTCACTCTTGTTTTGATAAACTTAGCCTGATTTCTCACATATTTGATGAAGCTTTTTAAGGAATCACTGTTGTCTTTAGAATACTCAGTCGTATTTTATTTGTTATGAAAGTTCAAGTATCTGGCTGATGTGAGGTGACTTTGAATTCTATGATTGGTAAGTGTGATACCCAGGTATTTTGGATGGAACGCTACGTTACAATATATATATATATATATATATATATATATATATATATATATATATATAATATATATATATATGTACATATATATTATATATATATATATAGTATATAGATATATATATATATATATATAGAGAGAGAGAGAGAGAGAGAGAGAGAGATTGAAGGAGAGAGAGAGAGAGAGAGAGAGAGAGACTGCCTTAAATAAGAGATAACTTTGTCATTGAAACTGGCGACCTCATTTACCCAGAGAGAGAGAGAGAGAGAAGAGAGAGAGAGAAGAGAGAGAGAGAGAGAGAGAGTCCCCCGCAAACCAAGTGTCACTGGCCTCCTCGATATTGTCAATCCATCATCTCTTAAGTATCCGCCGCTGAATAGACTGGCAATGACGCGCCAATTAGAAGGTAACCCGAGCCATACTCTACCTGGTGCTGATGGGTCTTTAAGGATGAGAAATTATGGCGAATGAGGGTGTTCTAGGGAAGGGAGTGATGAGGTGGGGGTGGGGGGTGGGAGGGTGGGCGGGGTGGGGGCCGAGGATAGGAGAGTGAAGAGTGGATTAGCTTCATTAATTCGGACATGTAGGAGTCGCGCATTGAAAGTAATTTTCTCACTTCTTTAATAACTTAATATCTGGGAATATAAAACAAACAAAGTGTATATATATATACATATATATATATATATATATATATATATATATATATATATATATATATATATATATATATATATATATATATATATATATATATATATATATATATATATATATATATATATATATATATATATGAATAACTTGATCACGAAGTATATAAAAACGTGATGCTATGTATAAATAAAGGTTTTTTGCCACGTAGGAAAAAAATGAAAAGAGCGAGATAGCCAAGTACTTTCGGTCCTATTCGGACCCTTTACTGAGGCAAACTCAGTAAAGGATCCGAATAGGACCGAAAGTACTGGCTATCTCGCTCTTTTTCATTTTTTCCTTCATGGCAAAAAACTATATATATATATATATATATATATATATATATATATATATATATATATATATATATATATATATATATATATATACACACACACATACATACATATATATATATATATATATATATATATATTATAGATATATATATATATATATATATATATATATATATATATATAGTAAAACTATTGTTGAATATCCGATTCAATGTACTTCAGGGAATAAACTACCGCAATGGGGGAGGGGGAATTCAAAGTGATAGGTCCTTCGTCAGGATTCGAAACTGCAGCGTGATTTAGATACAACGATGTAGGTACTGTGACGTTTGAAGACTTGATGGTCCAGTGGGCCAAAAGTCACTGTACATCGCTGTTTCTAAACCAGGGACTAGTTCGAATCCCAATGGTAAATTATCAGTTATAGGTGTAAGTTATAACCCGGGGTACAGTTAATTCGATATTAAATGATTCCCCTTCAGGACTTAATATTTGTGAATGTGAAAACTGTCACAGTCCATGTGTCAAAATTTAATTATATAATATATATATATATATATATATATATATATATATATATATATATATATATATTAATCTTCCATCAGAAACATTTTCATTATTTTTAAAGGTGGAAATAAAAAATGTAACTTAATAGTTCCTAAGCAGGTCCTCAGAGGTGACACTGCTAACCTATGCACTTTCTCTTGGCCTTAACACAAGTTACCCATGCAGTTACCTTTCTCTGAACTGGTTTCAACCCAACATAAATAACTGACACAGGTAGCTTATAACTATTACGTAGGTCAACCAAGGAATGTAGGGTTTTAACGAAACAAACATTGGTTTTCGAGCTTGTGAGGCTAATATCGATACCAAACTCGCTGAAACCCAACATACTTCACTAACTATCAAGTAGTAAATGAATACTTGAGTCAACAAAGGCATGCAGGGTTTTAACAGAATAAAACGGTGGTTTTCTAGCCCATGAGGGTAACATCCATTTTTCGGGATTACCTTAAAATGGACAGAGACTTTAAAAACGTATTACTTGAATCAGTTGGATATTGAACAAAACAGAATTTTGTTTCTTTCTTAAATACATGGGTTTATCTCGGAAACTTCATAAAACATCTTTACCCTTTGATATATCACCCTTTGATATATCACCATCAAAATGAGAGATGTGGAGATACAAAAATAATCACCAATAACAAATTCCCATTAAATTTCAGACGTTATCTGGGTAAAAAATGTATGACCAATACAAAGGTGTTCAAGAAAATATACCAAATGATTTTAATACGTTAGCTAAGGCTTATGGTTTTCCTCCCCAGCACGAAGAAAGATCTAGAACGGACTCCATGAGAGAGAGACGTCCCGGACCTTATGTTAAAATATTATAATATGTATAAATATATATATATATATATATAAGATATATATAATATATATATATATATATATATATATATATACTATATAGAGAGAGAGAAGAGAGAGAGAGAGAGAGAGAGAGAGAGAGAGACGAGGGGGGGGACGCTGCTGCCAGCAAGCGAGTCGACACCCCATAAGAGGATTTCTAAAGAGATTAATCTCTGTATGAGTAATTGGTGGGCGGACGTTTTTCTTCGAGCAGGTTGATCGGACGGCTTCTCTCTTTATCTCTCTCTCGCCCACCTTTCTTTTGTCAGGCCGACAAGAAAGAGAGAGGAGGTTTTAAATCGGAAAAACCTCACTCCGGGACTTAAACTCCCTCTCTAAACACACGACGAACCACACACGCACACAAACAAACACACACACACACACACATATATAGATATGTATATATATATATATATATATATATATAGATATATATATATATATATATATATATATATATATATATAAAATACATGTTTGTGTGTGTGTGTGTGTGTGTGTGTGTGTTGCTTCGTTGTGTTTAGAGAGTGAGTTCAAGTCCCGGATTTAGGTTAAAACACATATATATATATATATATATATATATATATATATATATATATATATATATATATATATATATTATATAGATAGATAGAGAGAGAGAGAGAGAGAGAGGAGAGAGATCATTATTAGTTGCCATAACAATGGTCTCCAAGAATAAGGGCAATGATGGTTCTTGTAACCAAAACATAAAGAATGAAGAGCTTACTTGTAGTGATGAAATCAAAACTGTTGATATGGTCAAATAGGGAAGAAAATTTTTTTAATACAGAGGCTGCAAGGCTTTGTGGCAAGAATAAATAATGGGCTTGTAGTCCCGAAAATTGAGCACAGGCTGCGTGGATATAAGGTGAGTGGAGGAGTCTCTAAATATCTTAAATCTTTCTGAGGACTGTAACAAAAGCACACGCAAAACGGAAAGGAATACTAAGCCACTTAGGACAGGAAGCAGGGGAAGGCTTCAGAAATTGGTATACTAATCTCAGGAACACAAAAATGACTTGCGAAGCTGCATCTGCTAACACGTTAGCTGCTGCAAGTTTCCCGCAGAGTTGAAGAATATTAATGAAGAGGGGAAATTCCCAACATATTCACAAAAGTCAGATATAGTAGGTGCCACGCTTTAAAGCATTTGAAGACAGATCACCTCCGTTATTATTTGGACAAGCAGAGGGCTGGCGGTAAAGACTGGCACTTTTTGATATGCAAAAAAAATCCCTAACATTCATTGTCGGGAAACTCAACCCTTAGGCATTAGTTAAGTTATGTATATCTTTGCTTAACCAGACCACAGAGCTGATTAACAACTCTCATAGGGCTGGTCCGAAGGATGAGATATTTTTACGTGGCTAGGAACCAATGGTTACTTAGCAACGGGACCTGCAGCTTACTGTGGGATCCGAACAACATCGAGAAATGGATTTTTATCACCGGAAATAAATTCCTCTCATTCCTTGTTGGCAGAGCGGGAAATCGAACCCAGACCCTGAGATCGGTAGACGAGCACGAGGCATTAGTTAAAACAATGTAAATCGCTGAATGGTTCCATGAATGTTTCATCCCTGAAATCAAAATACTTGAAGATAGGAAAGTTCGGGTAGGTAGTATTTTTGACATTTAACACGACCTCAATGTTTCAGTCACTTCACCATTGTATCAACAGGTGCATCACGGCCTCCTACACTCGGCAGGTGTTCAAGATGATTCAAGCAGCAATTTTTGCTAACCCTAACTGCTGGAAAACACGCACAAATGCAGAATCAATAAATCTCACCAAAGGTAAAACAGTTGAATTACTCAGATACACTGGATGTGTGGTGGTAGAATTTATGAAAGGAAGCCATCAGTGATTTCAAAGAAATTCAAAGGTTCAACGGAGAGGTAAAGAAAGCAATCTGAACAGTTAGACAATTCGGAAGTTTGTTTTGTTTTTGTTTGTATGGTGTTTTTACCAGGTTTTTACGTAGCATGATACCAGTGGTTACTCGGCAACGGGACCAACGGCTTTACGTGACTTCCGAACCACGTAGAGAGTGAACTTCTATCACCAGAAATACAATTTGGAGTGAGGGATTCGTCGATGGGTACAGTAAGAAGTGAATGGACATATCAAAATCATGGTTTGACAAACAAGGATTATCAGCTCCGTACTTTGCATAAAAATGCAGATATGAACCGACTTCCCATGCTTGGACGAATAACTTAGTTTCCGATGTTCTTTACTAGGTGTATGTCTATGAAGTTAAGAATATTACCTCTAAATGCGTTGCAATCAACTGAACACAAGGAAGTTTATTGAGTAACCCATGAACATTTCTCTTCCTGAGATATATAGGTAGGTGCATAATCAACAATCCTGTAATAAATGGTTTAAACTGAAAAAGACAGACAGTCATCGCCTCATTTCTTTTCTCGGAAACATTTGAGCTGAAAGTGGGAATAATATAGCGAAACCCTAAAGCCAATTGGAGTGAAAATAATTGAATGACAAGAGATTTTCATTTATACACATCTACTAACTATTTCTGAGGTATTTTTCGAAATGTTTCTGACTGTTCGTTGTTTTTATTTAAAAAGCCGGCAATGTTAACTAATGGTAAATCAGGAATATGTGTATACAGAGAAAAAAATTTGTTGGTATATAGTGCATCTCTGGATATTTAAGAAAAATTAATGTTTTTCTTCAAGTCATACAAGTTCATAAGAGTGAATTATTTAACTGTCCCGACAGTTTTTTTTCTTACCTGAAATCTTATAAATATATAGTCATAGGTAAAGCAAACTCGTTAAAATGCCACAAAATGCTGTTGATTAAAATCTTTCTTTGGGTTACTAAATTATAAATAAATGTATTTTCAACACATACCGGCAACATAAACCACAAATATAAGGTTTACGGATATTTCTGTATGACATGAGTCTCACTCAATGACCCTGTCTCCTAAATGCATGAGCTGCAAAATCGACCAGGCATAAAACAAGGAATGGGCTAAATAGGTCTCCTGTCTTATTGACCCCAAAGTTCTGTGATGCTTTTACTTCGAGTATGGAACAGATTATCATTTTATGAAACTTAGGCTGCCACGCTAACAACTGGGCACTTTCGGCTTTTCGGGGATAAGATGATATTAAAAAAAGGGAGTCGGATTAGTTGGGCATCAAGATCAATAAACACAGATATAAAAGAGATGACGTAAGTGGACCTGATGGTGGAGCTGAGCTGAGATGAAAATAAAATTTAGGCCAAATGCCAAGCACTGGGACCTATGAGGTCATTCCGCCCTGAAATGGAAATTGACAGTAAAAGGTTTGAAAGGTGCAACAAGAGGAAAACCTCTCAGTTGCACTATGAATCAAGTTGTTAGGAGAGGGTGGAGAGTAAGATGAAGAAAGAGAATATGAAAGAAGGTACAGTAAAAAGGAGCGAAAGTGATTGCAGCTAGGGGCCGAGGGCACGCTGCAAAGAACCTTAAGTAATGCCTACAGTGTACCGTATGAGGTCCACTGACGGAATTACACCCCTACGTGGACCTGAAGATGGAACCGGGAGAAAAACCCCATAACTGAACGCATAAGTACTTGTCCTCAGAGACTGAAGAAAGGAAGAGGGAATGAAGGGAGAGTAAAAGCGATAAAGTGGGTGCAGTTAGAGGCCAAAGGAACGCTGCAAACACCTCTTAGTAATAATGCCTACGGTGCACCACGTGAGGTGCAGAAGTCCCATGACCGTGACCTGTCTTCTTTTTCCACCCTTTTCCAAATCACATTAGCAGAAATGGACCCTTGGCCTCGACCCCACATTCGGGCTCTTTTAATCTCATCTGGCTCCGAAGAGAGCTTTATCCCCTTGAGATATCTTAGACTAAAAGTATCTCTACTTATTTGGAAATACATTAAAAGATTAGAGTTCTCCTGTCTGTGCAACCCGGATATGAGGCGCATATATTGCACTTGTGAGATGCGCTACATCCTTATATATACATGCATACATACATACACACATATGTGTATATATGCGTATATATATTATATATATATGCGTTTATGTATATATACATACATATATAGTACATTATATACATGATATGAAAACAAATATATATATATTCTATAAAAAAAACTGAGTAAACTTGCCGATAAATACACATGTTCAAGGTTGATAATAAAACAAAAGGTGTTAAAATGCCGTTATCTTAAGCCAGCGAGTTAAACTTTCCTGTGTTAAACCTAACATGTGAAAAAGGTCAAAACA
>NC_061101.1:30463134-30478134 GCF_015104395.2 Macrobrachium nipponense
AGAAAGTCATTCTGAATATGGGATAAAGGAAGCAGGGAGACGATTCCAAAGCTTTGGAAATGAGGAATATAGACAAGACCCCCAACAGAGCCTCAGTAAAGAAATAACATGGCATGACTGAAGATTAGAGTGATCCCAAATATTACGCAAGATCAATTTGTCAACAGACGAACTTCTATTGGTCACAGGTGGGGTAGTAGTTGGTCGGAGGAGGAAGGGGAGTGAAGATGAAGAGGGGGGGGGGGTGAAGGAACCAGGGGGGGCGACGTGAATGTATGAAAGGAAAGGGAATGAAGATTGGAAAGGGAAGGGAAGGGGAAGGGGAATGGGGAAAGAAAAGGGGAAAAAAAAATAAAGGAATGGGAAAGGAAAGGGGAAAATGGGAAAAAGGGAAAAAAAACAAAAGAATGAAGATGGGAAAGGCGGGGAGGGGGATTGAAGATGGGACGAGGGGAAAAAGGAAAAATGGGAAAATGGGAAGGGGAGAATGAAAAGACAGAAGAAGTGAAGCTGGGAGAAGAAGGGGAATGAAGATGGGAGAAGAATGGGGAGTGAAGATAGGAAAGGAAGGGAAATGGAAAGAAGGGGAAAATGGGAAGCAAGGGGAGTGGGAGATGGGAAGAAAATTGGAAGGGAAAGGGGGAAGATGGAGAAGGGGGAAGTGAAGAATGAGGGAAAGGGGTGGAAGGATGGGAAAAGGAAGGAATAAAGATGGGAAAGGAGAAATGAAGCTGGGAGAAGGGGAATGAAGATAGAAGAAGAAGAAGGGGAGGGAAGATGGGAAAGGAAAGGGAATGAAGATGGAAGAAGAAGGGAATGAAGATGGGAGAATAATGAAGTCAAGGGGGGGTGGGGGGGGGTGGGGGGGGGGGGGGGCGCGAAGCAAGGGGGCCAGGGGAAAAGAAAATGAGGGTCAAGTCCCCAGGACGTCGTCCCCTGTCAACTGGCTGCCATCGCAGCATTTGTTCCTGATAATGTCCCCCCCCCCCCCCCCCTCCCACCCGCACACGTCCCCTCTGTCCGAAAAAGGAATCTTATGGAGCTCCTTCCGTCCGAGGGGTGAGGCCTCACCCTCGCAGGGTCATTCAGGACATCCGGAGGCTTTTTATAAATCTCCATGAGTCTTCATAAAAAAGGAAATTTATGATAAAGTCGCCACTTCTTGGAAGGTCGTCCCATTTTCACATCGGGGTTACCTAAACGACGCATTAAATACGCGATGGATGAAGGGGAGGTGGCGACAAGATGCTCTACAGGTAATAATAATACATCATGGAAGTATCCTGTAGGTGTTTCTAGAAAAAAGCTCCATGTAGGAATATTACAGTTGCTACGAATATCAATCAAGAAATGAAGTGGACAATGATTTTGTGGTATATATTACGATTCATAATGAGACCTTTACCAAGTCTGCTGAGCACTCATTTGAGCGCCAAAAATAAAATAAATAATAATAATTAATTAATAATAATAATAATAAAATTAATAATTAAATAATAATAATAATTATGCTGGAAGACGACATTTATTAATACAGGTTTTATTGAAAATAATGACTATTTCAGCCTCGTTTATTTTGCGTAAAAATTTCACATTCTTCTTATTACTGACTTTTCTTCTGTTCCCAAGTTGACGTTTTAATACCCAATTTGAGCACAAAAGAAAAGTCAATAATAAGAAGAATAGAGAAACTTCTATACAAAATAAACGTACAGAAATAGCCATTATTTTCAATAAAACCAATAATAATAATAATAATAATAATAATAATAATAATAATAATAATAATAATAATGCAATGGGGTTGCGAATAAATCGTTCAAAGCAAATTAAAGGCAGTTTCAACACAACACGACATTAACGGTATACGCGATACAGGGTAATTAAATAAAGCTAATTACAGTGAAAACATAATAAGCGGACACCACAGAAACAGATACCAACCTTACGTAAAAGTCCGGTTCACAGGGATACAGCGACTATACTGCTTCCCTTAAAAGAACTCCAATTACATAGCAAAAGGTTTCCACATTACCAAAAGAACAAACACAAGTGCAACAATTCCGGGTGTTACTACATCACACCCATACCTGGAAATACTTAGTTATACTTTTTTTTCAGCAACGAATCTTTATCCTTCAATCACGAAGTACTTTAGTTACTTATAATGGCAAAATGTACTTAAATCACACAAAATTAAATCGATAGATTGGCATAAAAATGACTTTTATGAAAATGAAAAATGTAAAATTAAAACCGAGGTTTATTTAGGCGCCATTCCGTGCGTGTGACTATTCTTATTCACTTTTACTTGAGAGTGGATAAGTTTATGACTGCTTTAATTAAGAGAAAGGGCGGAGATTCTTGGTGTTTTCAACAATACTTTCTTGGTGATGATGACGCGGCTCTGCGATCAGCATAAAAGACTGGCTTAAATAATACCTGTTGGTTACCTGCTGGAATAGGCCACCGGGGTAATGAGAACCTTGGTAAAAACCCTCGAAATTAGGCCGGTATAAACCCGTATAAACCCAGATTTCCATCAAGCACTGGCAGAGCTAAATTTTGTAGGCCTAGAGTAATTGGCCTGGTGCTTAATACCTGTATGGATGGAGTTATGCGATAAGTCGGTGTTTTGGCGCTAAGTTGTAGGATCATGATTGGAGCGCACAATGGTTGATGTAAACAGATGATACGGCAGTGACTACGAAAAGTGAATAAAAGCTGCGTCAACTAGTCAAAGAATGTACAAATTCTGCGTTGCATGAAAAAAAGTCCTGTAATTGTGACGAACAGTAATGTTACGAGGCCAAAATGACAACCAGAAGGTTGAGGCAATAAATGTCCGCAAGAACCGTAGGTGAAAGGAAACAGTTAATTAGCCTAGGCACAAGGGCGTAAATATATCAGATGGTAGTACGATGAAATAGGAGGTGGTTCAAAAAGCAAGTGAAACAAGTTAACAGGACGTGTGGAAAAAACAGGAAGGTTAGTTGGAGTGCATGGAAGCCAAGGATGGAATTATAATGGAAGGTTAAGTCAAAACTCCTTTATGGGGGTGATGTGTGGATATTAACATAAATTTTTTTTATAGACAGAGGTTGAAGCTATAGAGATGAATGGTTTACCTAACATTTGTGGTATAAGGAGACCAGAGAAGTTGAAAATGTGGAGTGCTGTATATGTGGAGACAAGTAAGAAAAGTTATAAAAATGTCAGCGTAAGGTCAGTGTTCGGAGATAATTCGGTCATTTGGAGAGAATGGACAATGATAGGATGGTGGAAGGAGGAAATATACGGAGCTTCAAAAAGGAAAGAGAGTGGAAAGCTTCAAAATTACTGAACAGGAATAACCTTAACATCCAAGAAGCAAGACACTTCCTGCAAGAGAGGTGAAGGATTAGGAACACATAGGGGCCGATGTAGTGGAAATTTTCTGTACAAGGGGCTCATCGTTAACTCAACAGTATGGCTGTGGCAGCGATAAGTGTCTTGTGTTTTCTAGGGAGCTACCCTTCGGTCGGAGAAACGCTTAGCGTTCAAAATCAATTTACAAGCGAGTTCGGGCGCGCGCACACAACTATATTATGTATGTAAGTATCTATCTATATATATATATATATGTGTGTGGGTGTGTGTGTGTGTGTGTATATATATATATATATATACTATATGTATAACGCTTCATTACAAATCACTAAGATGTAATATATATATATATATATATATATATATATATATATATATATATATATATATATATATATATATATATATATATAACGCTTCATTACAAACCCCTAATCTAGTTTTACAGCCAAACCGTCTACAGAGATGCCATTAGGCGCCATTACGTAACAATTAAGTCCGCTATAAAGTTATACCTTAAAAGCCTTCCCTTCACGTAAGACTGTTTTTCTTTAATCCCCTCCCGTGTTTATTTCTGTTAAACAATCTTTAGTTTTCGTCTATGAGACTTTTATCCTCTGCGTTGACAAGTTTTCTTTTATCTTGAATGTAATTTAATTCTACGTTAATTTTACGGTTTCCACTTCAAGTTTACTTTAAGAAGCTGGGTTGAAAATACAGGCGTCGCATTAGGGTTAATTTTCATCTTAAACATAATTTTCACTCTTCATTTATCGTTTTTTTTTATCCTCTTTCTACGTCCTTTAAATAAACTCCAACTCACTCAAGAAATAAGTTGCCCTTATAAATATTTAACTCTATTCAGAAGTGGGATAATGTAGAAAACAAAAGACCTTATATTCCTAAATTGTTATTCCTTGAATAAGTTATACGAATTACATAGATAATTATGGAACTACTTTATGAATGCTTGCTCAAACACGATTAACCAACAAATTGTTAAGAGAGAGAGAGAGAGAGAGAGAGAGAGAGAGAGAGAGAGAGAGAGAGAGAGAGAGAGAGAGAGAGATCTACGACTTTTCTGCTTTTGGCCCAACTTTTGAACCTAATAATAAATAAGAATAATAATAATAATAATAATAATAATAATAATAATAATAATAATAATATACTTTATTTCAGTTCCTGGTCATAGAAAAGAGACCGAACAACTAAACTCATAACATCACAAACAGTGAAGAAATTAATTTAACAATAATACAAGTGGTATTCGCATGGTAATTGTGGGTTAAGCAAGTTACTGAACAGCAGACTTAATCGAAGTAGTCATATATACAGAAAAGGATTCACAGCGGTAATAATGATAGCAGTCGGTGCGAGGGAAAAGAAAAAATCAATGCTACGGATGAGAAAAGTAAATAAGATAATAGGAAGTAACTGAAACAGTGGCGTTAATAGTACACGCAAGGTACAAATAATAACACGGGAAGGGGGAAAAAAGTAACAAGGGAAGGGCCCCCCCACAAAAAAAAAGAAGTAATATAAACATAACATTTTTATACACATCAGGGCAATAGAATGGTCAACAGCCAAACGAGACAATAATACAGACGTTATGTAGTAATAATAATAATAATAATAATAATAATAATAATAATAATAACAACAACAACAACAACAACTAAAGCGGTGCAGAACCAGGGAAACGAATAAAAACAGCTTTAGTTTTCCGTTGCGTGTAAAACCATCGAGTTTCGGCACTAACAAGCATAAGTAATATTGTCTTTCCAAAATTCCACCATTTTCATCTCGATTCGCTGTTTAGTATTATTTGGATTAACGGAAGGCTAGCTACTACTTACCACTGTATTTTTATTGTGAATATTGAACAGGCCACAGAACTCCTTATAACGGATTTTAAAAGCAAAGTCGTTTTCAAAGAACATACCCCAAGCACAATGGTGGTGAGATGTGTTTGTTAGACACCTGTGAATCCCATGAATAACAAAGTGTAAAACATCTGGTGTTCTCTTCCGTAAAGTTCGTCCATGTGGAGCATCCAAAGACATTGTAGTACACACAAAACCAGCGTTTGGTTCCCGGTTACGGACTGGAATGGAATATAGAGTTTATGCCAAAGGCCAAGCACTGGGACCTATGAGGTCATTCAACGTTGGAAAGGAAACTGAGAAGTAGGTATAGGTTTGAACGGTGCAACACGAGGGAAACCTCGTAGTTGCACTTTGAAACACTTGTTAGGAGAGATTGGATGGCAAGATAGAAAAATAGAAAAAAAAATAACATGAATAGAGGTACGTTAAAAGGAATGAAAGGGGTAGCAGCTAGGGGCCGAAGGGACGCTGCAAAAAAAAAAAAAAAAAAAAAAAAAAAATTATTAATGCCTACATTGCACCCCGTGAGGTGCACTGACGGCACTAACCTCCTACGGGGGTTTCCCGGTAACGGGGTAAATATCCTTGCAAACACATAGCTTGTCGTATACAGCTTACGTTGCCTCTACGGCATCTTCCTCGGTCCTTCATGATAATGAGCCCCAGATACGGGAATTCATGTACGAAATACGAGTGGTGATTCCGGAGGCACAGTGCGGGTCTTCAGAGTGTCTGACCGTTATAGGAAGCAATGGTATACATTATCATAATCAATAATTCCGAATTCTTCTGCGTACCTATACAGGAGGGATCGATTAGTTGCTTGGGTCCCCGCAATTTTTTCGGGTCAACAGAATAGGTACACACTTATAACGACGACTCCGCTAATGACCCATTCCAACCAACTTTGTAAACTACGGTCATTCAACAAGAAAAAATATCAGCTAATATTCTTCAGCCACTAAGCGTACTTTATTCTCTTTAATATATGAGAGGTGCGTGTACAATCATATGTATATGTACATAATTATAGTCTACATAGGTAAATATAATGTATGAAGAAAGAAGATTTACCGAAATATTTTAGGCAAGGTTTCGTCCACAATATATATATATATATATATATATATATATATATATATATATATATATATATATATATATATATTATATATATGGGTTCTGTAGCTCATACATAACATAGAATCCTAGCTCGTTGATACATCCCAGCGTGCAGCCCATCAGTCGACCCAGCTGAACCAACGGTAAGTTTGAGCAAAAACTGGACATATGGCTCGCAACTTCATTCCCTCTAAAGACTTGCTGAGAACCCAAAAGGTTATATATATATTTTATGGAGACCTGTTTACAACGGAAAAAATAAAATACGAATTAATCAAAACAATAAAGCCCAGAAAACATCAATATTTATATACTACTGGTCGTTCTATCAGGGAAGCTTAAGAAACCCTGGGTTTGGTCATCACTCGGAGAGGTGACCAATAGGAAAAGCCAAACGCCGACGGCACATAGCCCTTTGAATATCCATATGACTGGACCTTAGGCAACCAAATTTACCCTGTAAATATTTGGTAAAAGGAACAATGCGTTTGCCTAAAAAGTTAATATATCATTTCAAAAACCATTGGCCATTTGGAAATATTCTACAACATCAACATTTATTTGAGTTCTGTTACACGGAATTTTCAATGTAGTGAAAAGAGAGAGCGCTTTCTTTGTGTGTCTTAAATCAGAGAGAGAGAGAGAGAGAGAGAGAGAGAGAGAGAGAGAGAGAGAGAGAGAGAGAGAGAGAGAGGTCCATACACAAGTTAAGCTTCTTTCTGGATATAAGATGCTTACAAGATGTTGGAAGTGCCCTTACAAGTCGACTTCCTTTCGTTGTCAAATCCTACTTACGGAGTGAGAAAAAAAAATGAATAAAAATAAAACTCGCATCTTAATTCGTTGTAGCCACAAAAAGAGACTGAGAAAAGAGGGAACCCAGAAAACTATTCACACAGCATTTGTTGGCGAGAGAGAGAGAGAGAGAGGAGAGAGAGAGAGAGAGAAAAAAGTCATAAATACAAGCGCTAAAAATCAAAGAAAAATAAAAGAGAGCGAGAGAAAGTAGGAGCGAGAAGTAGAAGAGTAAAAAGGCGACTAAAATATTATTGCAGAGAGAGACGAGAGAGAGAGATGAGAGAGCTATTTTGAAGAGAGAGAGAGAGGAGGAGAGAGAGAAGAAAAGCATAAAACCCATGCGACTAAAAAAAACTATGGAAACAAGAGGAGAGAGAGAGAGAGAAAAAATATAAAAAAAAAATACTGACTAAAAAATTTAAAAGAAAAACGTAGGAAAGAGAAGAGAGAGAAGGAGAGGAGATGAGAGAGAGATAGAGAGAGAAAATCGACGGGAGAGAGGAGAGAGAGAGAGAGATGCATGCATCGCGGCGAGTCTATAAAAGCTTATTGATGTTTTTCCGCTTTTGCAGGTAAGAGGAAAGCGTAATATATTTTGATTATAGGACCTATAATAGGAACAGTCTATCTCAGTCACAGCCACCGTCTCTTCTCTCTCTCTCTCTCTCTCTCTCTCCTCTCTCTCTCTCTCCATTTCATTTCCAAGCGCTGTCAGAGGACGAAGTGGGGTTCGTGGAAGAGGAGAAATGGATGGATGAGAGAGAGAGAGAGAGAGAGAGAGAGAGAGAAGAGAGAGAGAGAGAGAGAGAGAGAGAGGAAGAGGGGACGGAGATAAGTTGCTTGTATGTGGGGATTTGAGGTGTGCTATTTATAAGGGATTTACGCCCTCTTAATGAGCCCAAAAGGATCGAAGTAGGAGTGTATTTGGCGGAAGCGCTTTGGCTTTCAACCAGAAAACGCCTGGCGTACATGGGAGAGGGGGGATGGGGGACCTTCCCCCCCCCCTCCTCCCCGACCATCCGGGCAACCTTTTACCACTTAAGAGGCATCGACTCCATTTCCCCTCTGAGCCTTAATGACCCCGACGGGAACGCCGCGGCCAATGGCGAGCGGCCCGAGCCCTCGCTCTCCCTGAGCCGTGAGGGCATCCTCTTCGCAGGCGACCAATGGGGGAGGGGTCGATCAGTGTCTGGGCGGGACTGGCACTCGATGGGAGGAGTCTGCGGGAGATTGGGCGGGGCTGCCTAAAGGCGATAGCGCGAGCTGAAGGACTGGTCAAGTCGAGATATCTCCCGAGCAGAGGCAACTTGTGCGTGATTCTCTCTCTCTGTCGCTCCACCGCCTGGAATATAATTTCCCAAGGGAACGCGCTTTTAACGTCCTCGGCAGGCACCAGAGGAGCACCTACGCCTTCGTCCATCTTCGTCATGATTACGGTAAGTACTCGCTCCCGGGGGACGTCGCCCTTCGGGTGATTTTGCGGATGATATGAGGAAGAGTGAGGTTTGCTCTTTTTTTGTCGCGGTTCAAAAGATGGCCCGCGGCTCCCATCTTCTGTGGCACCCCAAGTTGGCCGTTTAAAATGGCAACCGTTCTCCCTCAGACACTCATTCCGTCATCGTGGTATTTTGACATTTTGCTTATGATCATTTACAAAACAAAATGTCCGTCATGCCAAGTGATATACTATCCAATTTCTGTGACGTTCAGGTGATACTGAACGACGAAATGCTTCGAACTTCAAAAGCCTTCCTTAAGCCAAATCTTGTCAATCAATTACATAAATGAACATCTTATAACACGTGAAAAAATGAATTAATGAAATTCCCATCCCACGTTATTTTCTTTCCTTACATACTGAAAAAAAGTTCATTGCTACTTTCAGCATCACTTAACTAACAAAGGGATCAATTCAATTCGGTTTGGACAAGTAACGTTTCGTGGTAGTGTGTAGGTACCCCCCCCCCCCCAAAAGGGGTTTTAGTATTACTCCAGCCCTGTCGCACCCCTAAATAATAATAATAATAATAATAATAATAATGGAAAAGCTGATTCAGCAACGAGGACAATACCAAATACAAGTCATATCCTTAAATAGCTTTTAAAAGCCGAAGTTCAATATATATCACTTGAGAATCACAAGCTGGGATTAGTACATGACCCTTGCGTATACGGGGCCTTTTATTATCTCAAAGGGCATAACGGATATGACTGACATCGTAGAGATAACAGCGCACGTAATCCCAGACATTATCGCAAGATTCCCCACCTGCCACCGGGAAACCTGACTCACGTTGTTTCGATCAAATTGCTCCAACGTTTATATAACAACCACTCAGTATAAACGATCTCTACGAGAGCCCACAACGTCACTAGAAGTGAACATTTTTAGCCTAGACAACATGAAAATCATCAGTAGTTCCACATTGTGTGTGATTATTCAGATGAACAAAAAGCCGTAACAGATTCATTCAAAACATCATTGACACCGATGCTAGAAGAGTTGCAACTCTGTGGGAAATATCCATGGAAAAAATTGTTTATCTTCGATGATAAGAGCTAAGAATTGGTGTCTTTCTCCCAGCTCATCTTAAACCATTATAGTCGGTCCAGTGAAGCTCTCGAAACTTCAATTGGGTCTTATGTCTGTTTATCTAATAATAATAATAATTATTATTATTATTATTATTATTATTACGTTTTCCTTGATATCTCCCAATTAACGACCTAAGGCCTTTTCATGTTTTTTATGGTCCGCTCTCTAATTAGTTCTAATGAAAGTCAAATGATGCTAAGCAGATTTATATGTATGACTTTGTTACGGTTAAAAAGTCGGGTAGATAACTGTTAATCATTTTCGTCCTAATACGTCAACATTGTCACATCACGTAATGACGTCGCCCATTGACATTACAATTACAATTATACAACCCATTCAACTGTTTCTGCTTTCTTACTACAGAGTTTACTGCGCCACAGTTTTCTCATATATATTACACTAGTTATTATCCCTGTTGCTACAGACTCATTACCGTTATCATAATTGAGATTTGTAACTACAAACTCCACACAGATCAATAGCAACCATTCTTTTATGTCGGTGACAACCAGCAATTATTATTATTAAATATATTAGCTATTCTCCATACTGTAACTCAATTATCTATCTCCATAATGTTTATGAACGGAAATGAAATGTACCCTGGTGTGTGTATATATATATATATAATATATATATATATATATATATATATATATATATATATATATTATATATATATATTATATATATATGTATACATATATATATGTGTAGTCATATATGGCATATATGTATGCATGCATATATATATAATATATATATATATATATATATATATATATATATATATATATAGATACATACATACATACATACATACACAAACAAAGAATGAGAATTCCAATTAATCAAGGCATTTATTTCCTCCTGCAGGTGCAGGAGAAAAGGGCCGCACCGGCCCGGGGATTCTCAGTTCGAGACCTTCTGCAGCTACACGACGCTCCAACGCCCTGCCCAGGTAAGCTGAAAATCAACCTACTTGTAATGAATATAATGTAAATTGTAACGACACCTTTTATCCACGTGTTCACACGCAGCGGGGTGCCACCATGCATTCAAAGTAAATGATGTCGAATCTCTTCATTTATTTAATATAGTTCTTTGCAGCAAGGTGAATCCACGAAAGGCATTATACCTTCAACTGTTGAGTAAATTTATAAATATGTATTTAATAGTATATCTCAATTAATTTATGCTGCGTTATAACTTAAAATGTTGAGTAATTTTATAAATTTGCATTCAATACTATATCCCAATTCATTTATTTATATAAATAATGAAGGTCATGTTGCGTTCTCACATTTTTTTATAATCCAAACATATGGCTAACTGAGTATTCGTGCGAGTGTGTGTTCATATAAACGCCTGCATGCGTGAGTGATTACACTTAGCAATGTGCATTTCATTTGACATCAAATAACGTATAATCTCCGTCCACAATCCGTATATTTAATGTAATCATATTTCCTGATTTGATGAGGAAAAAAACACCACAAATAACTAAAACATTCAGCTGTTAAAATTGTTTTCATGTTTTGTAATCATCAACTTGATCAAATGACTATTGCACATCTGGTCGAATTTACACTTAAAAAAACCACACCTACTCATCACAGTTTTGCTTGACCATGATAACAACGCTAAGCTAACGAAAACCAATAAAAACAAAACAATTTTATTATCAATAACGATGTGCATTTACTTGATCCCAGTCTAACTGGGTCTTCCTTCCGCAACAAACAATATATACTTATATGTATCAAGTCACAAATCAAGCAACAAATATATAAAGTCTAAAATCGAATTCGCTATAGGTCGAATCCCGCCGGTGACGAAGCACTTATCAGTTATAATTCCCTTTGGGTACAGAGAACTGGATGTTAAATGATATTATGTGTGGTTTAATATTTGTGAACATATATAAAGTAACGCGTGCGTATGTTTGTATATACGCACACATACAATATACGTATATAGATAGTGTATATATATATATATATATATATATATATATATATATATATGATATATGTATATATATATATATTAATGTATATTTGTCAACTCATAAATAAATAGCCTATACATATATGTACATACGTATTATATAGTGGATATAATATATGTACATATATAATGTATATTTGTGTATCAATATGAAATGTAGCCTATACATATATGTACATACTTGTTATCCCTCTCTCTCATCTCTCTCTCTTCGTCTCTCCTCTCTCTCTCTCTCTCTCTCTCTCTCTATATATATAATAAATATATATATATATATATTATAATATATATATATATATAATAGATATATATATATATATATTATATATAATAATAATTTATATATATATATATATATATCCATATATATACACACATACATGCATATACATACACATGTATATCTGGTATATTCCATAACACCAATGACCTCCTAACTTCGTGGTTTCCTCACTATATTTTGGATACGCTCACCGCTACAAGGTAATACCAAAGCGGAAAATAATTACAGAGCAAAAGCAATACCATTCACGATGCCGAAGTTGCCGTAGCCAAGCGTGTTATCATTATCACTGAATCATCATCATCGCGAGTGAAACCATTTAACATGATGATTCACTATGATATTCATGATGGGAATAATGAATAAATAATCTTCATTTTATTTTTTTCAACCGCTCACAAGGTAGGAGTACTTTCAAACTTTGATGTTATCCTGGAGAAAATATAAATAATAATAATAATAATAATAATAATAATAATAATAATAATAATAATAATAACAGAAACAGAGGATGGCTGTGAATGACAGGAATTTCAATGAACGCCGGTGCAGTTTTTTTCCTTGTGACACAGCTACATCTGTGATACAATGTGCCGAATTTCATTATATACTGAACGAATGTTCTATTATTTTGAAATTTTCCGAATATGAGAAAGAAGAGAAATTATTTCTGTACATTATCCCAGCTGATGACTGAACTTTGAATATTATTCGGAGGTGACACTACCGTTCTCTTGCACGCACGTGAAATCGAGTGTTGTTAAACAATTAACAAATAAAAAAATAAATAATAAAATTCGTCTTCGGCATTTGAAAGATCTTGAATGTTCTTTGTACGCCACTGATGTAATTATCTTCATTACTTCATGCTATGCATATTTTACGACTTATATTATAACATTATATATATATATATATTTATATATATATATATATATACTCTATATATATATATGCGTGTGTGTGTAAGTGTGTGTGTGTTGACTTTATCGTTCTCGTTGCTAAATTTTTACCATTTCTATATTGGACTCCTTTCTTTTAAAAGTACCCTGGAAATAAACAACAATTGTAAACGATGAACACACAAGCTGATATTAATTAAAAGTGTCGCACGCTGATGTACTAAAACAGAAATGCATTTGAAACGCTTGGAGAATAAACAATAAGCTTCCTGTCGGCAGTCTCAGACAGACAGCTATAATTTCCAACACGAGAACGGGTCGTAAACACTTGTGTTCGCTTAGTAACGATCAACAAATATCTGGCCGCTCTTTCTCCTGCACTGATGCTCATATGCCACGCCAGCCTTGCGCAGAGACGCTGATAATTGTATGGTAATTACATGAGGCCTGTTTTCACTTTCATTCCACACCAATTTGATGGGTTGACAATGCCGTTTATATAATAAATATATATTTATAAATAATAATAATAATAATAATAATAATAATAATAATAATAATAATAATAAACAGGACAGCACGAAGACTGGAAATCATTTCATCTTATGATTTACACCTACGTTTCGGGAATCCTTTCCCATCTTCAGGGCTATAAATAGAATTAATTTTTACAATATTAAAAATTATGCTAAAATAAGCTAATGATTGATTATAAGACATGCAGTTTTGTCATTAAGCTAAAAGAAAAAGAAAAACTACAAAGCGACTTCAAGCTAAAAGTATATTAAAACGCTGCATAACTAAGTAAAATAACATCAAATTTTACTGAGGTATGCAATGTTTTAATTTACTTTTAGCTTCAAGTCGCTTTGTAGCTTTTATTTTGCTTTTAGCTTAATGACAAAAGTATATGTCTTATAATCATCAGCTTATTTTAGCATACATTTTAATAGTATAAAAATCAATTCCATTTACAGCCCTGAAGATGGAAAAGGATTCCCGAAATGTGGGTGTAAATAAAAAGAAGAAATGATCTCCAGTCTTCTCGCTGTCCCGTTTATTATCAAACTTGAGCTCACCAGGAGCGAAAATCTTACAAGATATATATATATATATATATATATATATATATATATATATATATATATATATATATATATATATATATATATATATATATATATATATATATATATATATATATATATATATATATATATATATATATATATATATATGACAAACACGTGAGTGGCAGAACAGTTAAGAGAACGCCCAGATGTGATTTGTTCATCAGTCCTAAGTGAACACAAGTGTTACTGCCTATTCTTGTTATGACAACTTCTGTTTCAGAGAATCAGGTTGAGCTCTTATTCGAATCTGATTCGAAATTTGTCTAAGTAACTGCGCGGCGCTTATGGTGTGAAGTTTCTGTGTTCTCATAATTATCCAAGATTATTTATTATGATTCAGGTCTTGTTAATGACAGCAGAACACTAAGCAAACACCTGATTAAGTGAAGTGATGGGCGCCTGGGGGAGCCTGCGAGCGCGCAGGCGCGCAGGAGCGAGACGGAAGCCATCTCCGGCCAAGGCCTTTCTCTTTGAAGGTGATCATGCTCCTCGTCATCACTGGGTAATCATTACTTGGTAATCATAGCCCGCGATTACCTTATCACGATGACTCGGTCATTACCAGGTGGAACTAACACCCATTGACAATAACACAGAGCCCGTGTCATCGCCGGCCTTATTAACCGTTATTATTACGCCTTGTTAGCGTTATTATTATGGGTGTAATTGCTTTTTTTGGCGATCGTAAACGCCCACCGGTGAAGCCAGAAGTGATTAATTCCCGTGATTAGAGCTCCTCGCCCCTCACCCCCCCAATCGCCCTCTCGTTCCTTCCTTGCAAGACAAGATACCGACGCTATTGTCGCTCTATTTATTTATCACTTTTTTTTCGGGGGGAGGGGGTTTGTAGGCTGGGGCTGGAGAAGGGGGTTAAGGAAGATGTTGAAGGATG
>NC_061101.1:30485634-30490634 GCF_015104395.2 Macrobrachium nipponense
TACAATTATACCAGAACATATTGAGAGTAATATAGCGATTATACATATCAAATAAAATAAAATGAAACGAAATTAAAAATCAAATTTATATGTTTGGGTAAAGATTGTATGTAGCCTACCAGACATTCTCCATACACATTCTACTTTAAACACTGCAATCAATTTCCTACTAAAACGATAAGGCGTTAAATACTCCGCGAGTAAAAAGAAGAAAAAAGATAATTGAAAACGATATCAATAACAAATTAGGATGGAAAAAAGACATTCGTCAAATGTATGGCACCTGGGAATAAAAGTAATTAACTTTTAATATTAGATATATTTTGCATGACACTTGGATGGTCAAAAGTCAACATGACACTGAGAGTATTTATTTTGTGATGTAATATGGAATCAAGTATTTCACTAGAAATGTACCAATATCTGTTATTTTTGTTACCGGGATGTCCGGGAACGATCAGTTTACAACTGGTCACCTCATAATTCTCAATTCCACCTAGTGTTATGACGGCGTGGTTTTATTTCCACAAATGATTAGAAAACATCGCTAAAGCATTACTTTCAATATCATACGAAATACAATGCAGACCATAACGATATATTCTAATGTCCGCCTTCCATCCCTTTGCAGACAGAGCCGCCTCGCCAGAGGGAAGACGACCAAACAGCAACGAAGACAGCCTACAGCTGCACGAGCCCCACAGCGCTGTGCAGGCAGCTGCGGACTCCACAGAGCAGCCCACGGCGTCCTTGACCCCTCCGGAGGACGACATGGAGGCCATCGAGGTCGATGACTGCGTCGAGGAGGAGATGGAGTCGACGGGGCGCAAGCGCAAGCGGCGCATCCTCTTCAGCAAGGCGCAGACCTACGAGCTGGAGAGGCGCTTCCGCCAGCAGCGCTACCTCTCCGCCCCCGAGAGGGAGCACCTGGCCTCCCTCCTCGACCTCACCCCGACGCAGATCAAGATCTGGTTCCAGAACCACAGGTACAAGACCAAGAAGATGATCCGGGAGAGGGGCCTCGACGGACCCCTGCCGCCCTTGGGAGCCACCCTCGGCTCCTTCTCTCAGTCCCTTCGCTGCCTGGCGCCCATGGCCGCCCTCACTAGGGACACCACCATCACTTCGCCCGCCCACAGACTTCCGGAATACCTCCTGCCCGGCGACAGGTTACCGGGACTAGATTGCCACCCGCCTCCTCTTCTGCCTCTGGGACTTCCTCACGCCCAATTCCCGGGGCTCTTGCCCTTGTTCCCAGTGTGCCCCTTCACCCCGCCCGCCCTCCCAGCCACCTCCCTCTTGAACCAGACCTCCAGCTCCCTCCGAACCTCCTTATCTTCGTCCATCACTCCCCCCGCCACTTCCCTCTCGTCGTCCTCCTCCTCCCCGTTCGCGCCTCCGACGTCAACGACGGGGGCGGGGGCAGCAGCAGCAGCAGCCGCAGCCGCAGCAGCCGCAGCCGCAGCGTCCAGTCTCTGCACCTCGACCAGAGCTCCTCCGGCGGTGGCGCAAGACATCAGCAAATCACTGTCACTCTCCCGTCCGAGTACCCTGAGAGCAGAAGGGGTGTGCTGGTGAGGCGGAGGGAGGCAGTGAGACTCGCGTCATTCGAGAAGCGACTGATTGATTGATTGAATGGAAGATATGGACCATTTCACAGCCTGGCCTGAACGGCAGGTGCCTTTCGACGCCCCTGAGAGATTCTAAACCAGTCTTTACAACACGCTGTAAGTACTAATGGAGTAGTGGCATCACACTGAGTGAACGCAGAAAACAGTGGGGGTTCATATGGCATCAAAAAGGAACGTCCAAACCATCGGAGGATAATTTGAACTTGGCCTATGTGAAGAAAGGGAACTATACCTCAGGCGACACTTTACAAATGACAACCAGGTAATACACTCGGGCAATTAACGAATGCCCCCGAAAAAGGGTGAATCAGTAGCATAAACTCAAATCACGACACCCGACGTGAAATGGCGGAAACTCCCACACAAGAAGCGAAAAACCTGAATGGTAATCACTAAGAGTCTGAGGTGACATGGCAAGCTTTAACGCAGATATCACAAGGCTGACTTGACTGATTAACAATTTCCCGGCACTGCAACGAAATGTTGGTATAGCACCGTGTCCATTTTGTTTCCCAGAGAGAAAACGAAAAGCGACACAATGTCTGTGAGATTCTGTATATGGAGACGAACCAACAAGTGAACAAATGACGTCGATTCTTTGAGGTACAAAAAATGGCAAGAATTGTGAAAAAAGATAAAAAAAAAAAAATAGTGTCCTTTCCAGAGGCTTCTTGCTTAGCAGTACACAAACTTGAATCAGAAGAGAAGTAAGTAAGATGGAAGTTTGAGCCTGCAGGGAAGAAAACTACATTTATGCCATTATGTAGATGGATTGCTAATAAAAGAAAAATCTCTTGACCATTCCGTTTATAACTAGGAGCACAAAGGACATATTATTTATTAAAGAGGATGCAGGTATGTCAGCTCTCCTATGCAAGGGTTTTCATATGGAAATTACGGCTGCTTATTTCTGTCACACAAAAAAGGAGACGCATTCCGTAAGGCGTTTGTTTATTATACGGAAAAGAAATACACGCATAAAAGAAAAATGCTTGCCTCCCGCCCTTCTGGTATAACCCAAAATTCTATGGCGGAGAGAGAAAACTATGGCACGTACCTGTTTTATCTTTATATGAAAGTAAAAACGACACATACCGTCATTTCAGTACTTAACCCCTCCTGCTATTTTGTTTCGTCTTTTACTAATCACCCAAAGCCAAGGAGGAGTTTACGCCACTCCTCCTTCTTTGATAAAATCTCCTTCAAGCCAAGCCATGCATTCAACCAGATTATCATCCTTGGTCTCCTATATACGTCCTCTTTGTCCATTTTGTTTCCCCAGAAAGCGGAAAACAAAAGCTTTAGTGGACGCACAAATGAGGAGAAAAATCTTAAATGCTGCTACAGGACGACTAACTTAATAAGCCTAAATGATTTTGAGTTGCGTTGGCATTTCCTTAATGGCTGATCCAGCGATGATGTGGCCATGATTTACTGACTTTCATTGATGTACAGTAGTTTTTAAGACTTGTAGGTAAATGGAAAGAATGTTAATTAGCTTATGATTTTATTATCCTTTATATATATAAATATATTCAATATTAGCTAAAGTGCCTTAGAGAAAAGGACTGTTATTGAAACTGTTTCACCGATTCGTATGACCAAAAGTTTACATGTTAATGCTGAACAAACTGAAAAAGATAAAAATGCAAAACACCCTTGTTGACATAAAAAGATAACCCTCCAAATATATCAAAACGAACTAGCCTTAGATTTTTCTCAAATTCACCCTCTTTTCTCAATGACATTTTAAGTAAAATATGGTTACCGACGCTAAAAATGCTAGGAAAGAATGGTTATCGAAATACACTATTAATAAAATTCTCCGGCGCTTGGCTATGTGCCAAAAATTTTATAATCTAATCTAATCTATTAATAAAATTTCCTGGAATTGGAAATTATAAAAAGGGACATAATAAGATCTCCATACATAAGGGGTCTCCGACCTTCAAAGGTCAGACTGGTTTCGAAACTTGGCTTCTCTGAAAAAGGGAAGCGATGGGTACTGATAAACAGTGGGAATTCTTTTATACAGGCAAAGGGGGAAAAAAGATGCAGTTTTACGATATGAAAAATTATAAACTGCAGAAGCCTTTTTCGTAAGTGGAAATTTAGCGATATTACATGGAGTGGCATTATAACCATTGGAAACTTCCAAGAGCTACTTATCCTTATAAAGAAAATCAGAGAATTACTGAAAATTTGGCAGGGCATTTCTAGTCACTCTAGGGAAACCCCCAAAAATTACATATTTATCAAATTCCAAAATTCTCAAAGGACAAGTCCAAAACTAGTTGGCAATTAGGCTATTGTTTACATTTCGTAATTCAGTTACTTCATTCATAGCCCTCTAATATATCTTATTTGTCCTGTACTTAAAACCTGACCCTTCAGTACCCATGCCACTCACGTGAATTTACTCTTGGATATCTCAATCACTCTCTGTTCTTAACCCTCTTACCTCTATTAACAATGTCACTTCACAATCATCGTATTACCACAGACGAAGGGGTTTTTAACTTACATTTTTAACACTTTCTTGACAGGAGATTTCATGAAGATACAAGTACACAGTTTGAGAACAATACTGGGACTGTCATTGTAGCATGAACCCATGAATGGACTCATCAAACCAATGGGGACTATCTAACCTTGAATGGACTCGTAAAACCAATGGGGACTATCTATCCATGAATGGATACGTAAAACCAAAGGGAATTATCTTATCTATCCATGAATGGACTCGTAAAACCAAAGGGCCCATGCTGTACTTGTAAAACCAATGGGGACTATCTACCCATGAATGAACTCATAAAGCCAAAAGGACTATCTATCTTATTTTCGTTTCCACACTTGAAACAACTGAATTTATTAATACAGGCGAGGTCACATCCAAACACCAGTTGCCTAGAATGATTCTGCATATTAAATTCTAATACAAATTGAGGAAATAAACTTGAATAAATGACGGGATATTCAAATAAATTCTCAAGCTAGAATATTCACATAAATTCTCAAGCTAAAACCTGATAAATTCAAGAGTTAATCAAAATGTATCAAGTTACATGGGATCTGAAGGCAGGAATGTAGGATGCTCAATCATCAACAATTAGCATACGAAGAAGATACTAAAGACATTATGTCCTAAGAGGTGCAGTGTGTGTGACAGAACATCAACTAGACACACACCTCTAGAAACTAAAGAAGACACTAATCCTGTACTCTCATCTCATTAATGCAGTTGAATGTGTGAAATTACAAACGAATATCATTCAAAGAAGGTTAATATTTTGAGGCGGTGAAAAGACTTACAGAACATTATAGATACCTAAATCATCTCATGAAGGGAGCTGAATATAAGGAACTACA
>NC_061101.1:30493134-30503134 GCF_015104395.2 Macrobrachium nipponense
GTTCTAGAAAGTCATAGAAAGGTTGGACAGCCAGAATGAAGAGGTGAAGCGGGAAAAGGCTAAAAAGAGGCTACTACAGCTTGGGACGAAGGGACGCTGCAAAAACCCTTTAGCAATGCCTACTACTGTAGGGATCTTGATGCCTACAGAGCTCAGCGAGTGTAGACTATTATTCCTCCAAGGTGTATTCCTAACCGCCACCCCCGCCCCCCTTGCAAACCACCCGACAGGGAGTTAAAACGATTACAATAATGCTTTTCGACTGGTGAATTTGTGCTTTATCGTTATATCAGAGAGCATGTGCATCCTTATATAAATGTGATTTTATATCCTATTGCACGCTGATAAAAATAAAAATTCAGTAAAAAAAATGCTGTAGTACAGCGTATAAGGCTGTATGAAATTCTCAGCCACTGCCCGTTGGTGGCCTATGTTGTTTGACACCTATAGCGGTGCCAGACGTACGATCATGTCTCACTTTAACCTTAAATCAAATCAAAACTACTGAGGCTAGAGGGCTGCAATTTGGTATGCTTGATGATAGTAGGGTGGATGATCAACATAGCAATTTGCATCCCTCTAGCCTCTGTAGACTTCAAGATCTGAGGGCCGACAGAAAAAGTGCGGGCGGACAGACAAAGGAGTCACAAAAGTTTTCTTTTACAGAAAACTATAAAGGATTTCAGAAAATAATAATTCCACTGGTGAATGGGAAAAAAAAGGGGGAGCATAAAAACATGCATTACCTCACAACAAACAACAACACTCGGCTGCAAGTTTGAGGTCTAAGAGAGGTTTTCTCCCTTTGTTCCACAAAAGATCCCCAGCCATAAATAGAAACCACGGGAAAAAAAAGATGTATACAGACGATTTGATTACCCCTAACAATTCAAAACTGACAAAGATTACCGTTCACTTTTTTCAGAAGATGATAATTTCATCAGTAGTTTATAATCCCGTACATCGTTTCATTACGTTGCGGCCTAAATGATGGTAATTATAATGCTGTTATTTGCAAATACATCCCATACTATATGAATACCCTTTTCTTTGTTTGTCCAGCTCGGCCGGGGTAGGTACGGGATCGGGAGGTAGGGGAGACTTAACAGGTCCACCCCCCTCCTGCAAAGCTGTTTGTACGCTACGGGTGGGGGTGAGGTAGGTAAGGGATCGGGAGGCAGGGGAGACTTGACAGATCCACCCTCCTCCTGCAAACCTGTCTGTCCGCTCGGGGTGGGAGTGGGGTAGGCAGGGGATCGAGAGAGTAGGGGAGACATGACACATCCATCCTCCTGCCCGGCGCAGCGTAGCGCACGCCATCTTGCTAGTTGTAAGTATATTTTCTGACGAAATACTACTACTACTACCATTAATAATAATAATAATAATAATAACAATGATAATAATATAAATAATGGCTATGGACACTTGTTGAATTTCCAGGAAATGAATCCAATATGTTTTGTATGACAAGAGTAATTACGCAGCTGTGAAGATTATATACGTGGGAAAATATCTATGACCTACTGCACAGTTGTGCTTGCACCAACTTTACCACATCAGACAAAGTTAGAAAATGTGCTCGCATAAAAAAAGAAATCGTGCGTGAGGTAACATAAAACAAACACTCACTTGAATATATGGTGTGCCAAAGTACTCCACACACAGCCAAGACGAAAATTACTGATGTCATTACGTAATACCTTAATGTTGAGTAGCGTCACGTTGGCCATCACGCCTCCCTTAAGAGGTTTATTCTAATTTATAGACCGTCAAGTCAATGGCCTTAGGTAGGTGATGGGTCGAATGCCTCAAGAACATTTCTATTCAAATACATTGCGGTCTAGTCCTGCCTTTTCCTTCTGTAAAGATCAAGTAATGTTGGGTCTTAGTCAGTACTTTGCTAAGAGTCACCAAGGCATCACCTACTATGTCGTCGGAAAAAGAAAACTTTTTAACATAAGGCAAGATCAATCAAACGACAAGAACAAGTAATGGGTCAGGGTATGAGGCTAGCAGCCTCACCCTACAAGACTTGCCGAAATCAGGAAGGTGAACATCCCTTGGAGCCACCTACTTCAAAAAGACGAAACTTGTATGGTAATATATATATATATGGGGATACAATCCACAATGAAGTAAATTCCTCTTGTAGTTTAAAATATATATTTCTTGTATAGGATTAAAGCTTTCGACCATCAACTGTGGTCTTGTTCACTAAAGGAATTTACTTCATTGTGGATTGTATCCCCATTTACTTAGAGGTACGACATAGTACCTGGCTTCTTGCATATATAGTATATATATATATATATATATATATATATATATATATATATATATATATATATATATATATATATTTCTGATTCACATCAGGATCGAACCCCGGTCTTTAAATTGAAAGGCAAGGCCGCAGCCAAGTAAGCCACACAAACCTTGTCTTTCAAATGAAAGACCTTGGGTCGATCTTGTTGTGAACCACAAATTTATTTCTATTCCACAGGTGACTGTGGAATAGAAATAAATGTGTTAGATTATATTATGCAGTAGTGTAAAGATTTAAAATAAATAAATTCCCACTGATGGCTTTGTTGATTATAGAAGGTATTCGATAACCACCACTGACCAATATTCTAAAAAATATTTTGTATCACAAAGGTCCATTAAACAGGTATAGCTACATTATTTCATCCATGAAATAATAAACGCGTATTTAAAGTTGATGGAGTCTAGTCAAGAGAAGTTGAAGCCAACACCGGAGCCCTACAATGTGATATTATGTCACCTTTGCCGTTTGCCATTCTCAAAGATTTTATAATAACAAAAGTAGTTGGCGACAAAGAAGTAACAATGTAAACTTTTCAGACTCAGAATACGCTAGGACAGTGCAGACGTTATGGTGAGTTCGCACTAAGGGATGAAATAAATTTCATACAGAAAGGATTACTGAGGATTAATATTTGAAATATGTGGGAACAATCACATCCAAAAACAGATACTTTATGAGTTGGAATTTCCCGAAAGGTTAAAATCAGCTGATCCAACAACAGACCAAGTTTGCGTGAAAAGATAAGGCTATACTTTAGTCTAGCATGATCTGTACCGTTATACGAACACGAATCATGCTATAACACCTGAAAGATTTTGTCGATTGGAAAATTAAGAATGGCACGATACATTGAGAAATGATACTATTTGGGAAATTACGGATTACGGGAAGTTCCTTGGCAAGATGATATAATGATGAGATGGAGATGGTTTAGATATATCCTTCGAAAGACTTCAGGGATAATAGTAAATGGTATGTGATTGTGTCAGATGGTCTGTTTTGTTATTAGAAGAGTTGGAAGACTCAGATCTAACGAGAGGAGGAGGAGCGGGAATGTGGGGAAGGGGGGAATATTAAAGAACTTTTCTGTCTCAGGATGTTAAAGCTCGAGATATGATTGGACGAGATCTACTAAAATATAATGTTTCTTTCAGATGTTGGTTGAACGAATCCACTTGAGAGAAAACTTGAGGAAGCATGTGTCACTATAGACAACAGTTACGGCCAGCGGTCAGCAGGACCCGAAATCTAATGCAATGAGGCAAATGAAGTCATAGGCTTTTATGCAACGAAGAGTTGCAGCAAGATACAAAGGCCAGGCCACTAATTTTTCATTTTTATATGGATTTTGCACAAAATCCATTAAGTACTTCACGGATCACTGATCCCACTGAAAATAAATCTCCCAATAGAACCTGGAAGCAGAGAAGGCCCTATTTCCTCAAATTTTATTATCAAGTTATCAAATAGAATAGAATATGGAAGTTAGGCCAGAGGCCAAGCACTGGGACCTACCAGGTCATTCAGCGGTGAAATGAAACGGGAAATTGACCAGTAAAAGGTTCGAAAAAAGGTGCAAGAGGAAGAAAAAAAAGCTTCTGGTTGCACTACGAAAACCAAACCATGTTGGGATGGGTGGAAAGTAAGATGGAAGAAAAAAGAATACGAACGGAGGTACAGTAAAGGAAACGAAAGGGGCTGCAGCTAGGGAAGGAAGGTACGTTGCAAAGAACTATAAGTTATGCTTACAGGAAGCGCAGAGTAAAGAAATTGAAAACGGTCGCCCAAGGAACTGCATTTTAATCATCATTCTCGGGAGGCTAATGGTGCCACCACAGTTGCTATTGCCGAAGGTGTTTCAGAGAGATATAACAAGATTGCATCGGTGGAAATCAGATCGCTTAAAAGATAAGCAACATTTACAATCCGTTTTGAAAAGAAAAAATATCTCCTATCTGTAGGTATTGAAACTCACGCCTTGCTAACTAGAGACTTCAAGAAGGGGTCGTCCCACCAAGAGATTGGTTTTGAAGGAATAAATCACAAATAACATAACAATTGATGGTATGAAAGAATAAACTTAAAAGTGAATATAAGACAGACCACTTTTTTGGTCTTTTGTTCCACATTTTCCCCACTGCTTCGAACAACGCCCATCCAGCCCCAAACCTGCCGCACCACAGGAGAGAGAGAGAGAGAGAGAGAGAGAGAGAGAGAGAGAGAGAGATAAAGGGGTCATTACAGCATCTGACAGCGGAAGTGAGGCCAGCCGCCTCCGAAGTTACAAACGGGCCTGATAGTGCCTCGGTGACCTCTTTTTAACGTTTCCCGTGTCGGCGCCGTTGACACTTTGCTCCTTCGGAGGCGCTGCCACCTGCCACACGGGCACTGCCGTATTTCCTTCCTCAAGAATCCTCCTTTCTACCTGCCACAGCACAGCGAGGGAAGGAGGAGGGATTCCTATTCTGCACTTGTTCTCAAGGCATCGTCTCCCGTTCTGTTTATTATTATTATTATTATTATAGAAGATTCACATCAACCGTGCATTTGATGTCTAGGCCCGTCCCTTACGACGTTCCTAATTGGCTGTTGATAAGCCAATCACAGGGCTGGAAATTCTCAGTCTCCTCTCGAGAGTTCAGATAGCAGGATGTATGTTCGACCTCTCCTGATGGATACGTCTTTCAAAGCATCCTCGGAAGAGGTGGAAACATGTGAACTCTCGAGAGAGGCTGAGAGTTTCTAGCCCTGTGATTGGCTTATTAACAGCTAGTCAGGAGCGTCGTAAGGGACTGGCCTAGACATCAGATGCACGGTTAATGTGAATCTACTATAATATTAGTGACAGTACCAATGACTTAAAAGAAGTAGAACATACAAAACGAAGCTGGAGGTTCAGGAGGTCCATTGATACTTCACTTGAAGGCCAAGATTTATTATAAAACGTTTCGCACATCAACTTTGTGCATCTTCAGTCTGTTAAAAGAGAAATGCATATATTAAAAACTAAAAATAAGGATTCACAATAGTATTCATGTTAAAATGCAATAAAATATAAATAGTTAAAAAAAGAGAAGAAGAACCACTGAGGTACCAACCAACTAGAATGGAAAGAAAGCAAGGAATGATTTTTGAGAGAGCCAGGTCCAAGACGTTGACTATGCCAGATGTAGAGTGAGGCCGAGGTGTTGTTATTCAATGGAGGAACCAGTCTTTTAATAATTAACGATTCCATGGTAGTTAGGTGGTGCGGGTCTTTAGTGTAACCTATTATCGAGAAGTGCTGTTTCGATACATTTATTTTTCATTTGGCGGCATGATTCTTGATACTAGAAAATTCAGGATAACTAATTCTTTGACCTGTTCTATAACATAAATATATATATATATATATATATATATATATATATATATATATATATATATATATATATATATATATATATATATGTATATATATAGTATATATATATATATATATATATATATATATATATATATATATATATATATATATATATATTATTTACTAATCAATCACCTTCGATCAGCACAGCTATCAGTGCTCACGACATCAGGTCAACTAATGTCATGGCTACTTTCTCAATCTCAACCTCCCCTTACAAACACCTACCTCCATTTTTCCATTAACAGGCCATTAATGGCGTCATTATCAATACCCAGGTCCATTAATGACATTACCATCCAGAGGCGACTTCTTACCCACAAAATTTATGAGAGAACTTCCCTAATGAATCTCTCTCTCTCTCTCTCTCTCTCTCTCTCTCTCTCTCTCTCTCTCAAATTTGCGTTAATTCAAGAATCACGCCAAGATGTTTCAGTGACTCTCCCGCATGTCCCTATCTTTTATTAGTAAGGTCATAGAATCTCCCCTGAAAGTCTTATACGATTATGACTCTCTCCCATGTATCTCACTATCCCCTAACTAAGGCACGGTACTGGCTCCTTTTCAACATCATCCTAAAACCGCCCGAAAGATACCTCTTTGACGCTCTCAAACCATCTCACCATCTCTGATACGTCTTTAAAGATTCTCCTTCAGGTATCTCTCGGTCTCCTTTTCATGTGTTCCACAGAATGTCTGGGTATTAAACAGTCTCCTTTTCTCACTATACATGTTACAGAATATCTCTAGACTGATTCTACAACTCAACTTTGGGCATACCGTGTTCGCCAGTTTAAAGTTTTAGAACCTCGCTCAAGATTCTGTATGGGTTTTGCCCCAAGCATCTGACAGTCCCCTTCTCTAACTGGTCATAAAACCTTTCGTGGGAGTCTGCATAGAAGCTCTCTATGCTCTCCCTACAACTCTGCTTGGGCATCTCACTGTTCCCTTTTCAAGCCCAATACTAAATCTCCTTATGGCATTTCTATGATTTTCCCCTCTGTTATCTCCCTGCCTCCTTTTCTAACACATCACAGAAATTTCTGAAAGGGTCTATGGCTCTCCCTCGGACATCTCAATCCCTCCTTTTCAATTACATCACATTCTCTTTACATATAATTTTTCCCTATGACTTTCCCCAAGGCATCTCACTGTCTTCCTTTCAAGAACATCATAGAATCTCTCTGAGGGATCCTCCCTCAAGGCACCTCACTGTCTCCTTGTCAATTATATATATCACACTCTTTACAATCTCTCTATGACTTTCCCCAAGGTATCTCGCTGTTTCCTTTACAAGTACACCACCGAATCACCTTGATGCCTCTTTACGACTCATAAACCTAGTCCCATTAACATCCAGGTCTAGGATAAGCTGTCACTTTACCGATATTTAAAGTTATGCCATATTGGGTTTCGAAGCTGATGAAATTCACCCGAGATTTCACATAAGCAAATAAAAAATTACCAGAGAGAGAGAGAGAGAGAGAGAGAGAGAGAGAGAGAGAGAGAGTGAGTTTCTGGCGATCTTCCAAGTAATCGTTCTCTACCATCATGGCACCGACATACGTGACAACATCTCATCGCGACACCGAATTTAAATGGTGTTGTAAGTAAGCGCGTCAGCACATTTCCTAAATGGAAGTTGTAATTGCAAAAGTCATCTGCTGACATTTTTCACACCTGATTTTTTCAGCTTGTCAAAAGAAAGGTTAAAAGAGGATGTAGGTTTGGGTGTGTGAACGGAGATGCTTCTAAAGGATTCAAGATACCTATATTACATAAACTGTTAACTAGAGAACCGTGCGGTAGGTCGCAAAATTGTATATAATAGTGCTTGGTCCATAAGTGACCCATTTGTTATTTCAATGGATATTCCTTTGACTATTTATCGAATAATCAAAATTTAAACGTATAACAACAGCCATATAAGTATAAATATGAAATTTATACTTACATCTAACGTTAATTTAATGAGCAAAAGTTAAAAGTTAAGTATATCTTAGTTTAACCAGACCACTGAGCTGATTAACAGCTCTCCTAGGGCTGGCCCAAAGGATTAGATGTTTTTACGTGGCTAGGAACCAATTGGTCACCTAGCAACGAGACCTACAGCTTATTGTGGGATCCAAACCACAATATATCGAAGAATGAATTTCTTGGGATCCGAACCACATTATATCGAGGAATGAATTTCTATCACCAGAAATAAATTCCTTTGATTCCGCGTTGGCCGAGCCGAGAATCGAACTTCGGACCACCGGATTGGTAGCCGAGCGCGAAAACCACTCGTCCAACGAGGAACTACTTAAATGAGAAGGTCTCGACACGAGGTACGGACGTCAAGAGATAACTTTCACAGCTGATTTTCAAGAGATGTGTGTCTTGAAGATTATATGACGCTTGACCATGCAGCGTGTCACATACTCGGACAGCATTGCTCAATGATGAGAAAAACTGTATCCCTATCATAACATTATCTGAAGAGTATAGAGGAGATAACTTTCCCGTTTTGCGCATACAGCAAAGAAAGATGATCCAGTGGTTTCCAAGGAAATTTCTGATGTAAAGCAAAACTTCTTACCTTGCACAAACTACTCACATATGAATAAACGAATATGAATGATAATGAGTCTGTAAATACTAAGAATTTATCGGAATCATGATTTCTTTCATAAACGATAAAAATGAGAAAATCGCTGATCAATGAGATTAGTATAATATATATATATATATATATATATATATGATATACATATAATAAATATTATATTATATATATTATATATATATGTGTTGTAATATATATATAATATATATTATATGGTGTATATATATATATATATGTATATATATATATATATATATTATATATATATATATGGTATATATATATATATATATATATATATATATATAGCATATATAGCTATATATATATATAGTATATATATATATATATATATATATATATATTTCATATTTTTCATATATATACATCGATGAGAGAGAGAGAGAGAGAGAGAGAGAGAGATGAGAGAAGAGAGAGAGAGAGAGGAGAGACCCTAAAATAACCAAATTCCTCGAGAAAAGAAAAAAAAAAGGCCAGGCAAAAAGGCAAAATTCACTCGTTGTTGACACTGAAAAGTTATACGTGACTTTGGCTGGCCGGGCGACGAGCTGGCCATCGCCGTGGATGCTCTCACTCTTCAGCCTCCTCAGCGGACAGCGAGAGAGAGAGAGAGAGAGAGAGAGAGGAGAGATGAAGAGAGAGAGAGAGAGAGAGAGAGAAACGGCGCCTCGGTTTTCACAAATAGAGGAGACGCCACGTTTCGAGTATCCTTGCAAACACTACCGCGTCTTTAATAAGAGCGATTCGAGGGCTTTTGGATACTGTCCACTGCTACTGATGAGAATGGGTTTTTTTTTCTTTTTTCCCTTTCTTTACCCTGCCCAGAGATGAAGAAAGAGAGCAGGTTTTTTTTTTTTTTTTTTTTTTTTTTGGGGGGGGGGGACAAAAACGTTTAGGAGGAGATCTTTGTTTTTTTTTTTTTTTTTCGTAGACAAAGGTTTTGAAACTAATATTTAATAAGAATACTGTCCACCGCTACTGATGAGGATGGGTTCCTGCCCAGGGATGAAGAAGAGAGCAGGTTTTTCTGGACAAAAATGTTTAGTGGGGAGATCTTTGTTTTTTTTCGTAGACAAAGGTTTTGAAACTAATATTTAATAAGAACGACTAGAGGTCTTTGAATACTGTCCACCGCTAATGATGGGAAAGTTTTGAAGACTGCAGTGTTGAGACAGATGGGTTTTGACACAAAAACGTTCAAGTTTTTAAACAATGGTTTTAGAAGCCATTGCTGAAAATAAATATGTTTGGTAGAAATATTCGAAAGAGAAGTGTTTCATAAGTTATGTGAAACACTTTTCTTTCGAATAATTCTACCAGACATATTTATCTTCAACCATGCCTTCTAAAATCATTGTCTAAAAACAATTACTTAACGTTTTTGTGTGAAACCCCATCTGTCTCTACACTGCAGTCTTTAAAACTTTCCCATCAGTGTCGATGGACGGTTTCCAAAGCCCTCGAATCGACCTTATTAAATACGACAGTTTCAAAACTTTTGCTACGAAAAACCAAAGATCGCCCTACCGAACATTTTTGTCCAAAAAACTGCTCTCTTCATCCCAGCGCAGAAACCCTTCCTCGTCAGTAGCGGTGGACATTATCCAAAAGCCCTCAAATCGCTCGTATTAAA
>NC_061101.1:30508134-30520634 GCF_015104395.2 Macrobrachium nipponense
TGTCCTTCTAAAACATTCATTACAATTTATCTCGGGAAATTAGCAAGCCTTGTTTTCATTATAGTAATTTTTAGAAAAGCTCTGTTAATTCAAATTAGAGCAATTAGTTCGACATGTTGAACTGAACTGAATATAAAATTTAGGCCAAAAATGCTATTTGAGGTCATTCAGCGCTGAAACAGAAACTGACAGGAAAATGTTTGAAAGGTGCATCAGGAGGAAAATCTCGCAGTTGCACTACGAATCAATTGTTAGGAGAGGGTGGAAAATAAGATGAAAGAAGAGAATATGAAAAGAGGTACAGTAAAAGGAACGAAAGGAGTTGTAAATAGGGGTCGAAAGCACGGCGCAAAGAACCTTAAGTAATGCCTACTGTTAGTCGACACGTTGAACAGATTCTTTCTGGATCGTCAAACAAAGGTTGATAACTGTTATAATTCAGGTAGTTTTCTTTGGGACGGGATGACCTGCAATCCAAGATAGTGTCAGATTCAGTTTCTAGATTCCAGGAATGTTCAAATTGTGACACAGTCAAGTTAACTATTCCAGTCACACCTCCAAAATATGACCCCCTCTCTCCCTCCCACTGGACTCCCCCTAAAATACGACGCCTGCCTGCCCCACTGTTTTACGTGTAGTTTACCAGTTACAAAAACTTCGTTGCAACGGCACATAATTGGCGGTAGCAATAATCTGACAGACGCTGGCTTAAAATGAGATACAAGCCATTAGAAACACAGGCACTCTAAAAGCAGAATTATAGCTCGGCCAAGAATCGAATATGGACAAGGTTTCATTAACTTTAACAATCCCATAAGTGGATAAAATTGCAAATGAGGGAGAATATTAAAACCGATTATCATGCCCAGAAAGGAGAGAGCGCGTGAGATCACATGTTTGTTGAAGCCTTATGAAGCATAGGAGAGCATTTTCTGAAAAGGGATATTCCTCACCGCTGGTTCTTAGACATTTAAAGCATTTAAACATTTGATTGCCTCCTCCGGAGAAGTAAGTGAAATCAACATGACTTTAAATCTTTACGGGAAATGACATTTTTAAAAAGCATTCTTGAAGTAGAAAATGAGACCTAATATAATTTCACAGAAGTTTAAAATTCAGGTCTCTACTATAATTCAAATGGATTCCTTAAGAACATATCAAAATGTTACATTTTTTTATAAATCTCATGTGGAACAAAACATTTTGAGCATACGACTTTACTTCCCAGTAAAACAATACTATATATATATATATATACTATATATATATATATATATATATATATCCAATTGTGGCCAGGGTTCATACGAATCAAGCTACTGAAACAAACATATAATATATTTATAAATCATATATATTAAATATATATATATATATATATATAATATATATATATATATATATATCTATATATATATATATATAAAGTATATATATTCTTTTGTACCCTTACACTTAACTCATTATATCCCAGCGACCTCATTTGAGGACACACATTTCAACAATATTTTTTATCCCTTTCTCTTATCTATTCATTACATTTGAATAAATGAATGCATAAATTATATCATATTACACCCCATGAAAGTTTTTTTATATGTATTAAGAATTTTATAGGTCTTTTATGAACAACCAAACTTGCACTAAAATAAAATTCTCCCTAATCCTATCATAATTTCAAGTATCTTTTTCCAAGTTATAACAATTAGTTTGAAATAAATTTCATAAAGTATAGTAAATTAATGAATTACTCAACCATTCTAAGTAAAATTGTGTATTATAATGCAAATGAAGTTGTTCATAATTGACTTTGAAAATTGCGTCCTCAAATGAGGACGCTGGATGAAGTGGTATAAATCATGTTCAAACCTGTCAAAGTATGCGGGACTGAACTTACTGATTTACCTCGATTTTTTGTCTCAGAATTCGTTCTTATCGTTGTGATCACACTCATAAGAGAATATCCATTCATGGTAAATATTATTTTGTTATTATTCAAAATATTTCTTGAAAAAGTTGTGGAGAACGCTCTCTCTCTCTCTCTCTTTATATATATTATATATATATATATATATATATATATATATGTGTGTGTGTGTGTGTGTGTGTGTGTGTGTGTGTGTGTGTGTGTGTGTGTGTGTGTGATTTTTATATTATATTATATATATATATATACGTCATATCACATTTCCGTGATTCATATACATATATCGAACTACAAATGTTCTTGTAGTTCGTAGATATATATATATATAATATATAATATTATATAATATATATATTTATATATATATCTATATATATATATATATAATATTGAAGATTGTGCATTTCTGTGATAATGCCGATGCATCAAATAATAAATGGGATAAAGGATTCAAAGTAAGAAGCTTGATTTCGAAGCTTTAGAAATCATTGACTCAAAATGCAGCATTTTAGGAATGCATTAGTGTTGATGAAATCATGGGCATAACTAACTGAAACAATTTATCCAGGTGGAAACCTATAAGGTTTGGATATAATTTTTGGCGCTTTGAGATAGTTTGTATACTTACCTGTCTAACGATTGTTATTCTCCGAAGTAATATTCATATAACTGTTATGTTAATTATTGCTGTAATAGTTCTTAACTGCTTTTGCTGTTAGCTATCATAATCATTGTTTACTTCCTGTATATACTATTTCTCAGTATTCAGTACTGAACTGTATCTTGTACCTTGAGGTTTGTAATAATAAATACCAAGAGAAACCGCTGTGTTTTGTTAAACCATGACTGGTGGCAGAAGTCAGAATCCACGCCTACCGAACATAACGCTGTTGCAAAGGAGATTATGCTGAGTGTGTCTTTTGGGGATGATGTGTCTCCAATGTCTTGGCAGTCCTTTTCATCGCATTTCTCTTTAGTCAAGCAAGCAAACTTACTACGAGGGGTACCGTCTTGGCGCGACGCAGGATATCGGGCCCTCATGCTGAGATTACAATTTAGGGGACCAACAGCCAACTATGTGGAGCAACAGGCGTTACAGGACCCTGAGTGGGGTAAGGACGATGTTTGCAATTATGGACAGACTTGCGCAGCGTATTCTCACGGCGGATGCAATTGAAGTAAGGATTCTGAGGTTTGAGGAATCTATACAGTTGCAGGGTGAGAGTCTGAGTGATTATATGACTCGTTTGCAACTGTTGGCAGGTCAAGCATTTGCTAAAGAACCAGCTGATATTGTACGGAAGCGTGTTGTATGGCGATTTCTCTCGGGGTTGCACGATGCAGATGTTCGATCCCAATTGATTAGAGAGAAGTGGATGGAGTCAGAGGAGACTGCCAAGTCGTATGATGAGGTGGTGAAAATTGCATTGGCAGCGTTGTCTACTAAACGAGCAACTAAAGCAACAGGACCTAGGAATCCAGCGTCCATGTGAATCAAATTGAGGGTACGTCCAAATGTTTGTTTGATGGACACACCGGAAACTATGGAGGTTGCAACTGTACGAGGAAATGCTGGATCATGGGGCAGCAAGAAGAGGGAATCCTATTCTTCTCGTAATTTAAGTGCTATTATTGTAAAATGACACATGTGGGTGGATGGAAAGCATGTGCACGAAGGAGAGATGAAAATCCTGCTTGGTACCCTCCCCCCCCCAGGTTCAAAGAAGAAATTTTTTAGTGAGGACTGCTCCACACGGGGGTTTGGAGCAGTCTGTACAATTGAATTCTACTTCCGCTTTCCAACGCACTGTGGCTTTGGTGCAGCCAAAGGTGAACGGTCAAATGAGATATCGGCATGTGCTCTCCAGCCGAGCAGCAACTCAGGTATTGAAAAAATATTACAAATTACATTACTGTGGAGATGATGAAAACTAAGTATAATGCTTTGGTGGACACCGAAGTGATTATTCTTTAGTTTCTGAGGATATCTTGAATGATGCTCAGAAATCTCTTGTCAGCTCGAGTAATATTACAGCTTGCGGAGCGAGCAGTGAAGAACTTCAAATTCAGGGAGAAATTCTGATGGATGTAAAGCTAGGCAAAACCATAGTGAGACACATAGGTTCATTGTGGTGTCTAAACTTGTTACTAGAGTGATACTTGGGATGGACTTGTGGATAAAACTTGGCACAGTCACTCTAGATTTGACAAAAGGGAGGTTGCGAGTGGATTCATAAATTTATCATTGCCATTGAATACTGGGGAAAGGACACAAATCACATAAATCATGCTCTGATGGAGTGGTGAAGCTCATTGTTAGAGCTGAGAATGCAGTTGTGATACCTCCTAGGACAGAATTATTTATATGCTGCTCAGCTGATGGGATGGATTCCAGATGAGCAGTATCTGTTGCGTCCCAGACGCCCTAAGGGTTCTCCGGTTGCCCCTCCTCATTGCTGCATCCAAGGTTCAATCAAGAAGAAAATGTATGTGAGAGTTGCAAATGTATCAGATAAACACGAAACTGTGCAGAGTGAGAGGAGATTGGGGAACTAGAGCCCAGTGTGGTAGGATACGATGGCAACCATAGCCTTTTAAAGTTCATTGAGGGGAAAAGAGGAAATTTCATCATTGGAGAGTCGCTTACTTTTGAGCAGAAAGAGGAAATGGACAAGGTACTTCATGAGTTCAAGAATGTTTTCTATAATGGAGGCCCACTGCCGCTGGTACAGGTAGGGTGGAGCACACAATAAGAGTTAACCCAGATTCAGCACCAATAGCAAATAGACCGCAGCGGTTGTCACTTGCTTTGGAGGCAGAAGTCAAGAAGGAGCTAAGCAAACTTCAGGATATGGGTGTAATAAAGAAATCATGTAGCCCTTGGGCAGCTCCTATTGTTTGCGCTCGTCGAGCTGATGGAAGCCTTCGGTTGGCTATTGATTATAGGGGAGTAAATAGCGTGTCTCAGCCAGCAACATTGCATCCAATTCCTGTGGTCGAGGATCTTCTTGATAGACTTTGGTCAGGCAAAATACTTTTCAGTGCTAGATGCAAGTCTGGATACCATCAGATGCCTCTTTGGAAGGAGGATTGTGAGGTCTCGGCCTTTGTAGTCCCATGGGGGCAGTTTGAATGGCATGGTAGAACTCCTTTTGGTCTGAAAGGGGCAGGTTATACGTTCAACGGATGATGGCTACAATACTCATGATTGCAACTATACGGATGCATGTGTTATCTTGACGACATACTGGTCTGGGGTTCAACATGGAAAGAACACATAGCAAGGCTCAGAAATGTGTTGAGCAGGATTCGTGATGCTGGTCTTGCGCTAGCCCCGAATTAAGTGTAAATTTGGGGTGTGTGAAGTGGGTAGTATCTGGTTCCGTGGTTGGTGATGGCATGCTTCGCATTAGTGAGCAAAAGAGTTCATCAACTGAGGGATCTTCCTAGGCCTTTGACTGTCAGCAGTTGCGTCACGCCATTGGGGCATTTTCTTATGTGCAAAAATGGATTCCAGGGATGTCACAGACTGCTAAGCCCCAGTATGAGGCTTTGGAAAAAAACCCACACCAGAAATTGCATTGGTCGGTCGAGATGGTTGAGGCTTTTGAGAGGCTTAAAAACCAGTAGCAAATGCTGTAGCACTCCATCTTCCTGACTATAGCAAACAGTTCGTTTTAATTACTGATGCAAGTGATGTTGGAGCAGGAGCAATGTTAGCCAACAAGTCAGCATCCAAGGAACTGTTACCAATTGCCTTTTACCACCATACATTCTCCAAATCCGAGCAGAGGTATTCAACGACGGAAAAGGAATTAATGGCGGTTATCCTGGCAATAAAGAGGTTTCGGATGTACCTCTCCCTCTGCACCGTTTGATTTGATAACGGACCATCAGGCATTAAGATGGCTAAACACCCTGGATATTAGAGAAGAGAGAGGACGTCGAGGGAGATGGATTGAAACAATTCAGCAGTTTGACATAAATCCAATTCATAAAAGTAGGTCGCAGTGCTGTGATGTCCATGGCTGATTATCTGTCAAGAGTTGGTGCTGATGGAAATCTGGTATCGCATATTGCGAGTATAGCAGTAGGATCTTCTCAGCAGTGGGCCACAGCATTTGTGGATCCCGATGAAATGTTAGAAAAACAGCATTGCGATGAAGGGATCAGGGAAGTATGAACTTTATGAAAAATACGAGTTCACCAGATGTGTGTCAGAGGAGAATGAGCTGCCAAATATGGTAACCGTTTTAGGTATTACTAACAATGGAATTCTGTGTTATATAATTATAAAGGAAGACGCTCACAAGAACATCCCTATGGCGTGAAAGAAGAGTGGCTACCTGTAATACCTAAAGATATGAGAGACTATGCACTTCAAATGATTCATGACAGTCCCATGAGTGGTCACATGGGTCGTGATCGAACATGGGAAAGAGCTCGGAAGAGTTTTCTGGTGGCCTCGCATGAAGCAGATGTCCATGCACTTGTCAGTAAATGTGAAGCATGTGGGAGTAACAAAAAGATCGAAGCATCCAGGGAAGCCCCTTTTTCAGAACCGCGAGCTCCCGGAATATATGAATGAACAGGTGCAAGTTGATTTGCATGGGTCCGTTTCCCATTTCATCATCACATCCATATCGTTATATCCTTCAAATGCAAGACATTTTGACTCGCTATGTTGTTTTGGTACCTCTTGAGGATTGTTCAGCAAAAACAGCAGTGGATACTCTAGTTGAAAGATGGATTTGCATGTTTGGGGTGCCCCGTGTCATAACGTCGGATAGAGGATCACATTTTACGGCTGATATCTTCAAGGCAGTGTGTAACCTGTTTGGAATTAAGCAGGATTTTGGTTCTCCTTACCATCCAAGAAGTCAGGCCCAGGTAGAACGTCAAAATCAAATTATAGACAACGTTCGTTGCATGTGCCACAATAATATGGATCTTTGGCCTGAAATGATACCAAGGGTACAGTTCTCTCATAATACACCGCTGTAAATACTACGACTACATTTACTCCACATGAGCTCGTCTATGGGACTCCGGCTCGACGTCCAGAGGAGATTCTAAAAAAGGAAACTTGCAAAGATGAGGATTATCAACCGGGCTCTTTGGATAATGCAGCAATCGCAGAAAGATTTGTGAGAGAGAAAGTAGAGAAAATTGAGAAAACTATTAAGGTCGCACGGAACAAGACTGCAATGGCACAACAGATTAGGAATAACCAGCGGAAGTCTTACGGCAAAGCTTTCAAAGTTGGAGATTTGGTTCGATTGAAGTTATCGACAGCTGAGAGACGCCGTTGTGGAGGTGGTAAACTTGCACCATATCTTTCGAAGAAATATAGTTATAGAAATACTTCGTGGTGGCTGGACGTATAAATTAACCCCAGCAGAGACTATAACAGACGAAGTAAAAATAAGACATTTTGACGAACTGGAGCAGCCCCTGTAAGCAAATATTCATGGGAAACCGCATTGGCTGATCATTCAGATGAAGAAGTCACCAGAATAGAGTCAGGGATTGGAAGTAATTCAGAAGGAATACGTCGGTCTACTCGGGAGCGCCATCCTCCAAGTCGTTTGCAGGTGGATCCCAGTAAAAGATCCTATGAATCGGAAGAGGAGGAATTCTGGGATAAATGTTCTAAACAGCGAAAATGAGTTAGAAGACGATCAGAATTGCTTATAGTAATGATAATGCTCGTCTTGATAAACGTAACATGTTAAATGGCAATTATTTATTTTATGTTATTTTATTCTTGTATTATTTAGTAAATTTATTTTATTGGCATTCCCGATTTATTCATATATTGTCTCATAAATAAGAAGGGGAGTGAGATAGTTTGTATACTTAACTGTCTAACGATTGTTATTCTCCGAAGTAATATTCATATAACTGTTATGTTAATTATTGCTGTAATAGTTCTTAACTGCTTTTGCTGTTAACTATCATAATCATTGTTTACTTCCTGTATATACTATTTCTCAGTATTCAGTACTGAACTGTATCTTGTACCTTGAGGTTTGAATAATAAATACCAAGAGAAACCGCTGTGTTTTGTTAAACCATGACTGCTTTGTGATACCTTGGATTACTGTTCTAATTTTGATCTTTACCGAGGTAAAAATCCCCAACAAGAACAAAATGATGCTTTAGCACTGGGTTCAAAAGTTGTTTTGAAAGTGCTTGATACTGTAGCTGATCCAGAATCTCATACAGTCTTTTTTGATAATTATTTTACAGAATATGAATTATTAGTCCACCTATGAAGTACTAGGTTTCAAGCATTGTGAAATTCGTTTGAAGAATTGTACATTGAAATCAGCTCATGGGATGAAAAAAAGAATCAAGAGGCTCACATGACTACAGGTTTGACACCAGTGAAGATGTAGTACTGATGGTAAAATGGCTAGATAACAAATGTGAACGTTGGAACTAATTACGACACTAGAACGCCTTGCAAAGGTACAGCGTTGGGTGAAGTCATCAAAGTCAAAAGGCAGCGCTCTTCAACCAAATGCAATTTTCAACTATAACAAATGCATGGGTATTGTGGATACCTTGATTGGTTGGTAGGGAAATATTCTGTTTCTATTCGAGGCATTGGTGCACCAAGGACATGGTAACATACAGCTGAGTTTATTAGATTTCAAAAGGGCAATTTCTATAGCTCACTTGAAGTTGGCTTGCATGGAAGGCTTAGTAGGAAGACCTTGTGGTACTTTACACTCATATACAAGTTTTACTGATGTTTGGTATGATGGTAAAGACCATTTTATTGAAAAATGCAACAGTCAACAATGGTGTTTGAACAAAACATATACAGTAGATCTAAGGACCTCTTGCCCTAAATGTAATGTGACTCTTTGTATTGAATGTCTCAGCTCTTATCATTAAAGAAAATAAGTTCATAAGGTAATGCAATAAAAAAAAAAGTAAATTTGGCTTATAAAATTACATTTTTTCAGCTAGAATACTAAATGAGAATTCAAAACATTCAACTAAATTGATATGTATTTGTTTATCTTTACTTACAAAGAGGATACTTTATTTAGGAAATATAAACCTAACACCCATGGTCCCATTGTCCTCAACTGAGGACAGCTTGAAAACGTGATTTTATACCCCTTTATCCCAGCGTCCTCATTTGAGGACAGCTTATTGTAAGCTTACCATTAGAAATAGATTTTTTCTTTCTACTTCATATGTATTCTTAACCGTTAAATATATAATATTTTGCAAAAAATTCCAGAATTTCAAAAAATACAGAAGTTGGAATTTAATGGGTTAATAATAAGACAACAAATAAATCAATAATTTTATTTTTTGCATTTGCGTTCATGGCTATGCACAAAGTCACTCCTATATCAAATACACAATGCCATCCAACAAAACACCACAAACACTTGCCAAACTCCTGAAGTTTGCAATCTGACAAGCAGCTTGTCATACTGGCTCAGAGCCCACAATTATTTAACTCGATAAGCAACTTATCAAGTACTGAAAATAACACGAACAGTATAGCATGTAACAGACTGTAATAATGAAAATAAACTTTACCGTGCAAAGTTTAAACGCCAGAATGACCACCGGTCGAACCTCACTTCCCTTCTAAACTTTCAAGCCACGCCCCCTAGTCATTATTCTCGTTCCCACAAAAGAAAATAATTTTATTCTAATTCACCTAGTTCAAACGAAATAAATTATATTTCTTTTGTACCCTTACACTTAATAATAAAACAACAAATAAATCAATAATTTTATTTTTTGCATTTGCGTTCATGGCTATGCAGAGTGAAAGAAAGGACTATGAAAAATTATGAAGTTTATAAACCTAATTTCAGCGAAACCAATAATCTAGAATCGAGCATATCTTTGGTATAACCATCCTTCGCAGACTGATCTCCATCTCCCATGTCTCTTGAATAATCTAACTGAAACCCCAGAATTTGCACAAACTGTGGCACCACCCGCTCTTAAACTGTGTAAACCAAATTTTGATATATCTGATACAAATGATTGAAAAGCTTCAATGAACAATTCCCGCATTCTCGAATACGTCAATGGTCTATTTCCCTTTCTTAGCTGATAACCCGACTTTGTTTTACTCATGTTTCTGAAAATAAATTCAGAACTTTCATTGGATAATCCACACCAATCAAAATACATTTCCAAATTTTTTACAGGACATAAAGCACTTTGCGTTCTAGCAACAACTACCTACTGACCATCTCTATAAATATCTGTCTTGCTTTTCTCAATGAAAATAGACATATGAGTTTGTTCAAAACAAACATCTGATGTTCAGTAACTCGCTACTACGTAAAAACCTGCATAAGCAATCAAACATGCACAAATGGTTCTTTGGTTATAAATGTTTCCACTTTCATAAAGCTTTGAAAACATTTGTCTTAACATGTCAACATTTACAGGCTCTTTTTTTCGTTACAGGGACTGATAAAAATCTTTTTCCTGCCTCAAAAACATTTTTAACCAGCTCTGAATCTGTTGGCGATGAAATTCCAGTTATAGAATGCGCCCAACGAAATCCATAAAATGCAGAAGATAACGCACTCACAGAACTTCCTTTCTGAATTAAACTTGCCAGATAAACACAAAACACCAAGGGTTTCACAATTTATGTTTTTATCAATGCCATTTTCCTCCAACCAGGTCTCCCATTTCATATAGTTGTCGAACTTGCTCGACATTGTTAATAGTTCTGGAATTCTGTCTACCATTTCTTTTACAGATCCTGGAAGAATGGCTACCTCATTTCCATATGCCTGCAAAATCACATGTAAAAATAAAACACTGTTAATATCGAAAATCAACTTTCAAACACAACATAGCAAAATTTAAATCAACATTACCAAACATTGACTCATAGCTTTTACCACAAATATAAAAGTCTTTCCGTGTTGGTGAATAAACAACATCTTTGACAAAACATTCAAAACTAGTTCCATCTGGACATAACATAGGCCAAAAACTAGCAGATTTCCACATAGGAACTACTAATGCGCCTAAAGTTCTACTCTTCTTTCATTTTGGCTAATACTCTACAATCTAACTAAATGGGGAGGAGAAAACCAGCCATTTACATTTTCCCAACTCTCCGTAAAAGCGTCAATTCCTGAACATTTCATATTCCAATACCTTGAATAAAACTTATCTAATTTGTGATTACTATCACTTGCAAACCAGTCAATTCTATAAGGTCCCCATAAATCACTGATGTAGTTGAAAATCTGAACAGACACATCTCTAAGTTGACTGATAAAATCTGCTTTTTCATTAAGAGGCCTTTGATCCATTCCATTTCCAAATGAATGCCGTTAACTAAACAATGCCTGTAAATAGTCAGAGCAACCTTTTGCAAATCTTTCCTCATGCTTGCCTTACAAATGATGCTAGCTACATTTTTATTGTCGGTAAACCACTTAACTCTTTTCCCTCCGATTTCGTGATTTAAGGAAATCAAAACCCTCTGAACTGCAATCAACTCTCGCCAAGTTGAATTTTTTCCCATCTCCTCGGAACCAACATTCCGTGAGAAATTCCATGCCTACAATCAACAACATAACCTCCAAAAGCATGACCACTAGCATCTGAGTACACCAGCACAAGAAGGCTGACTCATTAAACTTTCTGATATTAATAGCTTCAACATTATCTAACCAAAACTGGATCTGCCTACAACTTTCATGAGACAGAATTATTCAATCATTCCACGATTTTGCACTCGAAATATCAATGGTCAAACTTCTGGTCATCAACTACAATTGACAGTGAAATTATCTGCCCTACAAAACTAGCTACTTTTCTAACCAACACTTTCTTAGGTTTAACAATCTCTGCCATGATTTCAGTACCCGTGTCCCGGACGTTCCTTAATCTCCTTTCAGGAACTTTAAAAACAAACCTTACGGTATCAATATAAATTCCTAACCACTCCAGTGTCTGCACAGGAGCCCACACTGATTTACGTTCGTTAACAACAAAACCACTCAGACATAAATTTTTTCGTACACACTCTGAAACTGACCTAGTTGATTGTAAGTCATCCCCAATACCGATACCGTCATCCAAATACATTATAACACACTTGCCCTCTCCCCTCCACTTCTTAATTAATGGCCTAGTAACCTTTGTAAAAACATATGGAGCCGATTTCAAGCCAAAAGGAAGAACCAAAAATTTGAAAAATTTTTGTTCATCATTAATAATCCATGAAAATCCCAAGAATTCTGTATGGGGATAAAACATTTCAATATGGTGATAAGCAGAATGCAAATCAAAATTGAACATAAACGAATTACTTTTAAGATAAACTAGTGCCGTTCTAATGTCCTCATACTTCACACTTTGTTTTAGAACATGCAAGTTAACACATATCAAATTTAAAATGAGCCTCTTTTTGTTATTTGCCTGCACAGAGACTGTAAGCGGATTGACAATGTAAGGGGCTTGAGTACATTGTTCGATAAGACCTTCATTTAACAATTCTGTTATTGCACTATCAACAAAAGCTCTATGTAATAATGAAGACTGGTTATTTTTG